>NC_091317.1:3859890-3887390 GCF_038502225.1 Cherax quadricarinatus
AGGTATATACACTGAGAGTTTATTTTAATCCCTCTTTTAGAGACAGACTCATGTCATAATGACCCACGTATAGTCAGGAAACTTGAAACATAAAAAGCTGAGTTAGAGAGTTGATGAATTTATCCAGATCCAGAGGTTACTGGAACCTTACGGGTTTACTGCATCAACACGACAGAATTTTAAAAATGACTAAGATACAGCAAGACTGTTTGCCAGACCATGAGACAGACGACCACTACCAAGCACCTTGGAAAGTTCTTGACTGGGGGACAAGACAATAAAAGAAATCTTCATATGTTGGTCAAAAAATCTTCGAAATCTGTTCACAAAACTTCAAAATCTGATCACAAAATATTTTTCAACCAATTTTATATTCTGATCAAGAAATCCTTAAAAAATGTGTTTAAGAATCCATTAAAATATGTTCAAACAGTATTTCAAAATATGTCAGCCGGGAAATTAGTCATGATGACTGTTCGTAGCTAGAGAGATGTGCTGCATTATTAACTGTGTTGAATTACTTAATGCACAAAGCAGAAAAAAAAGTGTTAAGACAGTTCAAGACTGTCATATATTGTTTCGTGTGTGTGTGTGTGTGTGTGTGTGTGTGTGTGTGTGTGTGTGTGTGTGTGTGTGTGTGTGTGTGTATGTGTGTGTGTGTGCTGATGAATGATGTTGCACACACACTTGTGAGAAAATTAAAATATATGTTTGGAAGATATCCTCACATACACCCGCCCCCACACACACACGAAACAATAAAGAAGATACATAAATGTACTGAATGAAATAAACTTACAGTTACAAATACACGAAATCTGCAAAAGCGGAATAACACAGTACAGAAGAAGCACAGGACAGAGAAATGACCAGTGAAATGACTGCCGATGCAAAGATAAAATAAAAGAAATGCACAAAGCGAGAAACCGTCGACTAAAACAATGCATAGATAATGTAATCATTGTTTTGGTATGCAATAAGCAGGAATAAACGAGGGACACAGAAGGAAATAGGGAGACAAACAGAGTGTTCACAAAACACTTAAAAATATTTCAATATAAAAGAACTCATGGCATGATACAGAAGGATAAGCAAATATGAGAACAGTAGATTTAGCCCATTTACAAATATCACTTACACCAGCTTGTTATTCTGTTTCATCATGGTGGCCTAAAGCTCTACACTCATTAAGGCAATGTAATTAAAGATAACTTGATTAACCGCAAACCAACGAAAACAAAACCTTAATTCTATCACACACAGACACACACACACACACACACACACACACACACACACACACACACACACACACACACACACACCGGGGCCAGGAGCTCGGACTCGACTCCCGCAACCTCAACTAGGTGAGTACACACACACACACACACACACAGACGGAATATTTGTAGTTCTGAACTGTGGTAACGACGAGCCTCTGGCAAGACAGTGAAGGAATGAGTGATGATGAAATTGTCTTCGTTTTTGGGTCACCCTTCCTTGGTGGGAGACGCCCGATGTACTATATATATATATATATATATATATATATATATATATATATATATATATATATATATATATATATATATATATATATATATATATATATAGATGCAAAAAATAAAATAAAGTCTTTTCTCGTGTATTCTAGATACTATAAACTACTAATCTACAAGCAAACTGTGGATTACAAGTGCATGTATGATGCATGTAAGTCACTGTTTCATACAGATCCTTCTCTTACAGAAACCTTCCACAGCCTCGTCGCCCAAATTCATAATGTTCAACAGTTCTGGACGACAGTCACAATTATATTTACGGTGAGCTTAAACCTAAAGGGGAAAAATACAAGTGGTGTCTCATTGTAGACTTGAAATCGAAGCATTTGAATATTTTTCATGCCATTGATGCACTTAGTCTACTGATAAAAGTCTTCTGTAGAAAGGTAAAATTCTGGAAAATTTGATAAAAATCGGAATATTTAGCAATACATCGATGGGGAGTGAGCGTATCTCAAGTGTGAGCTCTAATGGATAAAGCTTCGCTCAAGTGTGAGCTTTATGTGATCCTTTAACATTATTGTTATATAACATAATGTAGCTCTAAACTCGCAGGAGTCATACGGCGCCGAGGGGAAATTTTAAGTCTCTGAGAGAAATATAGTACAGCACGGATGGTTTTGTTAAGTGTTTTTGTTTTATATATTTGTCAATTATTCCTGTTAAATCATTTTAATATATATTTTAGTCTCCCCCTTCTAACTGACTAATGGCCGCTGCTTCTTGAGGACAGGATACTGCCTATTAAGATTAGTTTGTATGTGCTAGCAAATATCAGATTAGACTAAATTAAAAAGTACTAATTTGACTCTGATCATTAGGTGTGTGCATTGTTTTATAAGTCTCATTATTATTATTATTATTATTATTATTATTATTATTATTATTATTATTATTATTATTATTATTATTATTAATATTATTACTACTACTACAACTATAACTATAATTACTACTACTGCTACTACTACTACTATTACTAAGTACAACAACAACAACAATAATAATAATAATAATAATAATAATAATAATAATAATAATAATAATAATAATAATAATATTCATTATCATCAAATTATTGACATTAAAAATCACAATTATTGTCAGTTTCTCATACACCAAGCACCACTATTACCACCACCACCAACACCACCACAACCATTATCCATCACCATAACCATCACTTCCTCCACCACCAACATCAGCACCACCAACATCAACACCACCACTAGCAACACCACCACTAGCAACACCACCAACACCACCACCACAATCACCACACCAGCACTATCACTAGCACCACTACTACCACCACCCCTACCACCACCACCGCCACCTCCACCATCACCACCACCATCTCCACCACCACCACTAGCACCACCACCAACACCACTACCATAACCACCACACCAACACTAGAACCCCTACCACCATCACCATCACCACCACCACCGCCACTACCACCACCACAACCACCACACCAACACTACCACCACCATCACCACCACCACCGTCACCACCACAACCACTACAACACCACCACCACCACCACCACCCCCACCACCGCCACCACCATCACCACCACCACCACTACCACCGCTACCACCACCACCATCACCACCACCACCACCACCACCGCCACCACCACCACTACCACCACAATTACCACACCAACACTACCATCACCATAATCACCACACCAACACTACCGCCATCACCACCACCATTACAACCACCATCACCACCCCCGTCACCACCACCACTGCCACCACCACCACCATCACCATCACCTCCACCACCATCACCATCACCTCCTCCACCGCCGCCACCACCACCATCACCATCACCACCACCACCATCACCATCACCATCACACCATCACTAACAACATCGCTGGCTTCTGTAATGCCTAACAGGGATTACCAAATAATATAATATTGACACATAATAGCGGAGACCCTCGCGTTGCGGTGTCGCTTGTAATCGTCCACTATAATATATTACGATACATCGCTCCGCATTCATCTGGACCCAGGCTGGAATTTCATGACTACTGTCACGATTAAAATTTCAGCCTGCGCGGAATAAATATATATATATATATATATATATATATATATATATATATATATATATATATATATATATATATATATATATATATATATAATATGAGTGGTGCGTTGAGGTATATGTGGAGTCAAAAAACGTTATCTATGGAGGCAAAGAAGGGAATGTATGAAAGTATAGTAGTACCAACACTCTTATATGGGTGTGAAGCTTGGGTGGTAAATGCAGCAGCGAGGAGACGGTTGGAGGCAGTGGAGATGTCCTGTTTAAGGGCAATGTGTGGTGTAAATATTATGCAGAAAATTCGGAGTGTGGAAATTAGGAGAAGGTGTGGAGTTAATAAAAATATTAGTCAGAGGGCAGAAGAGGGGTTGTTGAGGTGGTTTGGTCATTTAGAGAGAATGGATCAAAGTAGAATGACATGGAAAGCATATAAATCTAAAGGGGAAGGAAGGCGGGGTAGGGGTCGTCCTCGAAAGGGTTGGAGAGAGGGGGTAAAGGAGGTTTTGTGGGTAAGGGGCTTGGACTTCCAGCAAGCGTGCGTGAGCGTGTTAGATAGGAGTGAATGGAGACGAATGGTACTTGGGACCTGACGATCTGTTGGAGTGTGAGCAGGGTAATATTTAGTGAAGGGATTCAGGGAAACCGGTTATTTTCATATAGTCGGACTTGAGTCCTGGAAATAGGAAGTACAATGCCTGCACTTTAAAGGAGGGGTTTGGGATATTGGCAGTTTGGAGGGATATGTTGTGTATCTTTATATGTGTATGCTTCTAGACTGTTGTATTCTGAGCACCTCTGCAAAAACAGTGATAATGTGCGAGTGTGGTGAAAGTGTTGAATGATGATGAAAGTATTTTCTTTTTGGGGATTTTCTTTCTTTTTTGGGTCACCCTGCCTCGGTGGGAGATGGCCGACTTGTTGAAAAAAAAAAAAAAATATATATATATATATATATATATATATATATATATATATATATATATATATAGATAGATAGATAGATAGATAGATAGATAGATAGATAGATAGATATATTGCTGGAATGGAATTGTTCCAAAAATGCCGCGGATGCATTTTTTTTAGCGTGTGCGGGATTTTAACAACGGGATAATTCGTGTGAATGATGGTATGCCAGTTTCGGAAATAGTTCATTCTGTCGTCTTGACAATCGAAATTTCAAATTCCATCAGAATAATGCATTTATTTTCTGTAAAACTATTTAGTTCGTGTTGTCCATTTATATAAATGAGAAAAATCAGCCGTGAGATTTAGAAGCCTCGGGCTTTGATCCGTTGCTGATGTGCTGGCCTTTGTAAAGTAGTGAATTAATTTGTTTAATATATCTTGCGAATAAAATTTGTATATATTATTCAACATACATCTGTCTACCACCAAGGCAACGTGACTCAAAAAGAAGAAACACTTTCACCATCACTCACTTCATCACTGTCCTGCCAGAGGGGCGTCGATACTACAGTTCAAAACTACAAATATCCCCAGCCTTCCTTCAGAGTGCAGGCACTGTAATTACCACAGCCAGTTATCCTGAATCCATTCAAAAATGTTACTTTGTTCACTCCTAGGATCACGTGAACCAGGGGTCCCATCATGTGGATCACGTGAACCAGGGGTTCCAGCAACTAGAAGCTTTCCTGATTCTAAGTGATGTTGTCAGTTGTATGAAAACTGACTGGAGGTCAACCCATGTAGTGAAGCCCTTTTACTGTGTACAACACAGGCGCTGTTAATATTACTGTTGTCGAAAGCATATCTGCGTTCTTATATGAGTGTAGACAGATCCCTTGCCTTCTCAGCCAGGTATACCTTATAACAATTACTATAAGGGATGGTGCGGATACATTCACTCTCCTCGGATTAGCTAACGGTGGAGGTGAGTGAGGTGAATGTGATGTACTTGGTATCCGCGAGTAACCTAGAAGAGTTCTCAGGTACCGTAGAAGTTGTGAAGATTATAAACTAGTAACAGTTGCTATCGCTTCTCAAAGAGTTTAATGTTTTCTGTAATTTATTCTACAGTTTTATAGGAGTGTTGCAGGAAAATGTACACTGCTGACAATCTCAACGATCTTCTAAGAAATCGGGGCTGTAGAATCAGAGAACCTTTCGAAACCCAACAGCACACATGTCTTGGTTTTAGTGGAGTGGTGGGACTAAAAATGAATGTGATCATTCTGGTTGACGAGGTTACTGGCACACACAAAATCTAAAGGAATTGCTAAAAGTATTTTAATTATAAGTACGTCGAAGAAAGGGAGAGTGTTTCCCTATTCTAAGGTGACGTGAATGAAAGGCTTAAGAGCGTTGAGATCATCTGCGAACTGAAAGAGATCAAGCGTGTTGAGCGTGATGAAGAGAATGCGACCTGGAGTTTACCTGGAGAGAGTTCCGGGGGTCAACGCCCTCGCGGCCCGGTCTGTGACCAGGCCGATAGACATATATAATGTATGTTACCCAACGCGGTCCTCTGGAACTTCTGTATTGGGTTCCTTGAGGCCGAGAGACTCCATAACATTATTACTGCTGGAGTAACCTGGATGAGGAATGTCGACATCCTCATCATCCTCACACCCAATACACTTGATCTCTCCAGCTCAGAGTCTTACAAGAGCCTGTTCGTCCTCACTGATGTTAAGTTGCCCTTTCGCTGCACCTCAAGAGCCAACCTCAAATTTTCTTTGTCCCTAAACCTATTCCAGCTTCATCTTTCATATGAACGGGAAAAATTTCAGGTCTTAGTCGTGAAAAGGAGCCAATAAAAGTCGGTTCCTTCCCTCGTTTGCGGTGTCTTTGGGAATTCAACACCATTATTAACCTCTTCCAGCATCTTGTGAAGGACTCTCGTGGAAGTATTATCAGTGCATTAGGGAAAATTTCTGACTCTTGAAATTTTCCTTTGTCATTAGTAGTTAACGTTTCCCTAAATGCAAATATTGACGTTCTTAATACAACACTTGTGACTGAGTAGTGTCAGTGGTGGCAGCGTCAATGACGGCAGCGTCACTGACGGCAGCGTCACTGGTGGCAGCGTCACTAGCGGCAGCGTCACTAACGGAAGCGTCACTGGTGGCAGCGTCACTAGCGGAAGCGTCACTGGCGTAGCGTCCCTGGTGGCAGCGTCACTAGTGGCAGCATCCCGCAGGTCGTTCAAGATGCACAACTCCAAGAGTTACAGGGAACAGACTCAAGAGATTCATCATTAACAATGCAGGTTCCTGGGAGTGTATGCATAATTGTCTCTGAAGGCATTATGTACCTTCTGGCTCTGAGACTACTGTGCAGCGTTCTGTGTGTGTAGATGCCCGCTGAGTAGTGCACTGTGTATGCAGATGACTGTTGAGTAGTGCACTGTGTATGCAGATGACTGCTGAGTGGTACACTGTGTATGCAGATGACTATTGAGTAGTGCACTGTGTATGCAGATGACTGTTGAGTAGTGCACTGTGTATGCAGATGACTGTTGAGTAGTGCACTGTGTATGCAGATGACTGTTGAGTAGTGCACTGTGTATGCAGATGACAGTTGAGTAGTGCACTGTGTATGCAGATGACTGCTGAGTAGTGCACTGTGTATGCAGATGACTGCTGAGTAGTGCACTGTGTATGCAGATGACTGCTGAGTAGTGCACTGTGTATGCAGATGACTGCTGAGTAGTGCACTGTGTATGCAGATGACTGCTGAGTAGTGCACTGTGTATGCAGATGACTGCTGAGTAGTGCACTGTGTATGCAGATGACTGCTGAGTAGTGCATTGTGTATGCAGATGACTGCTGAGTAGTGCACTGTGTATGCAGATGACTGCTGAGTAGCGTACTGTGTATGCAGATGACTGCTGAGTAGTGCACTGTGTATGCAGATGACTGCTGAGTAGTGCACTGTATATGCAGATGACTGCTGAGTAGTGCACTGTGTATGCAGATGACTGTTGAGTGATGCCCTGGGTATGCAGATGACTACTCAGCAGCGCTCTGTATATGCAGATGACTGATCAAAAGTGCTCTGCGTATGCAGATGACTACTCAGCAGCGCTCTGTATATGCAGATGACTGATCAAAAGTGCTCTGTGTATGCAGATGACTACTCAGCAGTGCTCTGTGTATGCAGATGACTGATCAAAAGTGCTCTGTGTATGCAGATGACTACTCAGCAGCGCTCTGTATATGCAGATGACTGATCAAAAGTGCTCTGTGTATGCAGATGACTACTCAGCAGTGCTCTGTGTATGCAGATGACTGATCAAAAGTGCTCTGTGTATGCAGATGACTACTCAGCAGCGCTCTGTATAGACAGATGACTGATCAAAAGTGGTCTGTGTTTGCAGATGACTACTCAGCAGTGCTGTGTATGCAGATGACTACTCAGCAGTGCTGTGTATGCAGATGTCTACTCAGCAGTGCTCTCTGTATGCAGATGACTACTCAGCAGTGCTCTGTGTATGCAGATGACTACTCAGCAGTGCTGTGTATGCAGATGACTACTCAGCAGTGCTCTGTGTATGCAGATGACTACTCAGCAGTGCTGTGTATGCAGATGACTACTCAGAAGTGCTTTCTGTATGCATATGACTACTCAGCAGTGCTCTGTGTATGCAGATGACTACTCAGCAGTGCTGTGTATGCAGATGACTACTCAGCAGTGCTCTGTGTATGCAGATGACTGATCAAAAGTGCTCTGTGTATGCAGATGACTACTCAGCAGCGCTCTGTATATACAGATGACTGATCAAAAGTGGTCTGTGTTTGCAGATGACTACTCAGCAGTGCTGTGTATGCAGATGACTACTCAGCAGTGCTGTGTATGCAGATGTCTACTCAGCAGTGCTCTCTGTATGCAGATGACTACTCAGCAGTGCTCTGTGTATGCAGATGACTACTCAGCAGTGCTGTGTATGCAGATGACTACTCAGCAGTGCTCTGTGTATGCAGATGACTACTCAGCAGTGCTGTGTATGCAGATGACTACTCAGAAGTGCTTTCTGTATGCATATGACTACTCAGCAGTGCTCTGTGTATGCAGATGACTACTCAGCAGTGCTGTGTATGCAGATGACTACTCAGCAGTGCTCTCTGTATGCAGATGACTACTCAGCAGTGCTCTCTGTATGCAGATGACTACTCAGCAGTGCTGTGTATGCAGATGACTACTCAGCAGTGCTCTGTGTATTCAGATGACTACTCAGCAGTGCTGTGTATGCAGATGACTACTCAGCAGTGCTTTCTGTATGCATATGACTACTCAGCAGTGCTCTGTGTATGCAGATGACTACTCAGCAGTGCTGTGTATGCAGATGACTACTCAGCAGTGCTCTATGTATGCAGATGACTACTCAGCAGTGCTCTGTGTATGCAGATGACTACTCAGCAGTGCTGTGTATGCAGATGACTACTCAGCAGTGCTCTCTGTATACAGATGACTACTCAGCAGTGCTCTCTGTGTGCAGATGACTTCTCAGCAGTGCTCTCTGTATGCAGATGACTACTCAGCAGTGCTCTCTGTATGCAGATGACTACTCAGCAGTGCTCTCTGTGTGCAGATGACTACTCAGCAGTGCTCTCTGTATGCAGATGACTACTCAGCAGTGCTCTCTGTATGCTGATGACTACTCAGCAGTGCTCTTTGTGTGCAGATGACTACTCAGCAGTGCTCTCTGTATGCAGATGACTACTCAGCAGTGCTCTCTGTATGCAGATGACTACTCAGCAGTGCTCTCTGTGTGCAGATGACTACTCAGCAGTGCTCTCTGTATGCAGATGACTACTCAGCAGTGCTCTCTGTATGCAGATGACTACTCAGCAGTGCTCTCTGTATGCAGATCACTACTCAGCAGTGCTCTCTGTATGCAGATGACTACTCAGCAGTGCTCTCTGTATGCTGATGACTAGTCAGCAGTGCTCTTTGTGTGCAGATGACTACTCAGCAGTGCTCTCTGTATGCAGATGACTACTCAGCAGTGCTCTCTGTATGCAGATGACTACTCAGCAGTGCTCTCTGTGTGCAGATGACTACTCAGCAGTGCTCTCTGTATGCAGATGACTACTCAGCAGTGCTCTCTGTATGCAGATGACTACTCAGCAGTGCTCTCTGTATGCAGATGACTACTCAGCAGTGCTCTCTGTATGCAGAGGACTACTCAGCAGTGCTCTCTGTATGCAGATGACTACTCAGCAGTGCTCTCTGTGTGCAGATGACTACTCAGCAGTGCTCTCTGTATGCAGATGACTACTCAGCAGTGCTCTCTGTATGCTGATGACTACTCAGCAGTGCTCTTTGTGTGCAGATGACTACTCAGCAGTGCTCTCTGTATGCAGATGACTACTCAGCAGTGCTCTCTGTATGCAGATGACTACTCAGCAGTGCTCTCTGTATGCAGATGACTACTCAGCAGTGCTCTCTGTATGCAGATGACTACTCAGCAGTGCTCTCTGTATGCAGATAACTACTCAGCAGTGCTCTCTGTATGCTGATGACTACTCAGCAGTGCTCTTTGTGTGCAGATGACTACTCAGCAGTGCTCTCTGTATGCAGATGACTACTCAGCAGTGCTCTCTGTATGCAGATGACTACTCAGCAGTGCTCTCTGTATGCAGATGACTACTCAACAGTGCTCTCTGTATGCAGATGACTACTCAGCAGTGCTCTCTGTATGCAGATGACTACTCAGCAGTGCTCTCTGTGTGCAGATGACTACTCAGCAGTGCTCTCTGTATGCAGATGACTACTCAGCAGTGCTCTTTGTGTGCAGATGACTACTCAGCAGTGCTCTCTGTATGCAGATGACTACTCAGCAGTGCTCTCTGTATGCAGATGACTACTCAGCAGTGCTCTCTGTGTGCAGATGACTACTCAGCAGTGCTCTCTGTATGCAGATGACTACTCAGCAGTGCTCTCTGTATGCTGATGACTACTCAGCAGTGATCTTTGTGTGCAGATGACTACTCAGCAGTGCTCTCTGTATGCAGATGACTACTCAGCAGTGCTCTCTGTATGCAGATGACTACTCAGCAGTGCTCTCTGTATGCAGATGACTACTCAGCAGTGCACTCTGTATGCAGATGACTACTCAGCAGTGCTCTCTGTATGCAGATGACTACTCAGCAGTGCTCTCTGTATGCTGATGACTACTCAGCAGTGCTCTTTGTGTGCAGATGACTACTCAGCAGTGCTCTCTGTATGCAGATGACTACTCAGCAGTGCTCTTTGTATGCAGATGACTACACAGCAGTGCTCTCTGTATGCAGATGACTACTCAGCAGTGCTCTCTGTATGCAGATGACTACTCAGCAGTGCTCTCTGTATGCAGATGACTACTCAGCAGTGCTCTCTGTATGCAGATGACTACTCAGCAGTGCTCTCTGTGTGCAGATGACTACTCAGCAGTGCTCCCTGTATGCAGATGACTACTCAGCAGTGCTCTCTGTATGCAGATGACTACTCAGCAGTGCTCTCTGTGTGCAGATGACTACTCAGCAGTGCTCTCTGTATGCAGATGACTACTCAGCAGTGCTCTCTGTATGCTGATGACTACTCAGCAGTGCTCTTTGTGTGCAGATGACTACTCAGCAGTGCTCTCTGTATGCAGATGACTACTCAGCAGTGCTCTCTGTATGCAGATGACTACTCAGCAGTGCTCTCTGTATGCAGATGACTACTCAGCAGTGCTCTCTGTATGCTGATGACTACTCAGCAGTGCTCTTTGTGTGCAGATGACTACTCAGCAGTGCTCTCTGTATGCAGATGACTACTCAGCAGTGCTCTCTGTGTGCAGATGACTACTCAGCAGTGCTCTCTGTATGCAGATGACTACTCAGCAGTGCTCTCTGTATGCAGATGACTACTCAGCAGTGCTCTCTGTGTGCAGATGACTACTCAGCAGTGCTCTCTGTATGCAGATGACTACTCAGCAGTGCTCTCTGTATGCAGATGACTACTCAGCAGTGCTCTCTGTATGCAGATGACTACTCAGCAGTGCTCTCTGTATGCAGATGACTACTCAGCAGTGCTCTCTGTGTGCAGATGACTGATCAATGATAAGATACATGTTCAGCATTATAATATTTTTTTAAGTAAACTCACTGGCAGCTTCATCAAGCCAGTACAGACTGAGAAAAGCAGAATATTGAGTATGTATCAGACTGGTGGAAGACGAAACCAGGTGTAGAGAGAATGCGTGAGAGAAGCATCAGAAATCAAATGAGGTTATCTGATCGCCGAAATCTGGACGGTCAGAACCAATTTAGCTAAGATTCCGGACGTTCTGAAACTGTCGATGCATTGTACATGTGTATTTGAAGTGGCAGTCACTGCTGACTCTAGACACCGCCGTTTCTGCAGTTATCCTCCTTAATGGACAGTCTAGCTTCACCTTTCATGAAATGTCTGTGAGAGTTTCGTTTCATGATGCTGGTGAAATTTAGGTTATCCCTACTATATGCACATTGTAATAATGTTGGAAGAATTACCGACAATATGTAAAGTAAAAGGACACAAGTGCAACTAATGTGACATTTTTATTGTGGCAACGTTTCGCTCTCCAGGAGCTTAGTCAAGCCGTTACAAACAGTACATACCCTCGGTGTCCATGTACTGTTTGTAACGGCTTGACAAAGCTCCTGGAGTGCGAAACGTTGCCACAATAAAAATGTCACATTAGTTGCGCTTGTGTCCTTTTACTTTATATATGCACACTAATGATTTTATTTTTAATTGTTGATTTTTGGCTTCTTGACATATCTCCTACATGAACACCCGCCACACAGAATAACATATATATTGGTACCGGATTCAGTGAGCCTAGTGAAACTCTTGCTCACCAGCTCCTTGCAGGGATGCTAGAAACATTCACTATACACTTGACAAGAGCTCTGTAAATATTGCTGACATCATTGCTACAAGGATGTACAAAGAATCTAACAGGTGAGTCATTCTATCTGGCTATATGTATTTGACGACTTCTGCTGTCGTTGATAAAATGATAGGGAAGACTGACGCCGGGTAAACACGTGATAAGCGTAAGAGCACTTCTTGAGATAGTTTGGCCTGGGAATCTGATGGATTTTCAGGAAAAAGCCAATAATCACTCCTCTCTCTCTTTGTTCTTGCATCATGGTGTGAGTAAAAGCGTAACAAATTGTCTTTTCTGGTCGGCTTCCAGTAAACGTTAAAGGTAAGCTATCCTGGGGTCTGCAAAGGACGACATCCAGGAAGAGAAGTCTGTCACCTTATTCCTCCTTCAGGGTCTCCCGGTGCCTCGTGGCCTGTTGGCTAAAGCTCTCTCTTCACACGGCGAGGGTCTGGGTTAGATTCCCAGCGAGGATAACAACACTGGGCGTGTTTACACTGGTTGTCTATGTTCACCCATCAGTAAAATGGGTGCCTGGGAGTTAGTCGACTGGTGTGGGTCGCATCATGGGACAAAACTGACCTAATTTGCCCTAAATTCTCTGCATAACAAGCAGCTTCCTATAGAGTAGTATGTCATTGATGTCAGCTAGGCCTCTATACCATGTACATGTACTTGTAAATAAAGATATTATTATTATTATTATTATTATTATTATTATTATTATTATTATTATTATTATTATTATTATAAATGGTTTCACATCATTGACTTTGGAAAGCTGAGCAGTAGTGTCGATCTCTTTGGGTACAATAACCAGAACGTCATCCACTTAGTGTAACCCTGTCAAATTCCTGGGGATGATTGACTCAAAGAGTTCGGCCTCCAAGTGTTCCATACATATAAATTATCCAGTGTGGAACTAAATGGTAAAACCCAAAGAAATCCCCAAGCACTGTTAAATTAGTTCCCAGAAGAAAAGAAATTGAAAGTGACACATAACTGTAAAAGATCAATAAAATCTTTGACTGGCAATGTAAGGCCCGTAGCACTTGCGATTTTCCTACGTTTAGGGAGATAGAACGTGTTGGGCATTTTCAAATAACGAAGTCACATCAAAACATACAAATATTTTGTTCATAATCTCGATATCACGCACCTGGTTAATTAGATTCCATGCATGTCTAAGATGATCTTAGCAGATCCCGACTAATAACTTTGCTATGTGTATGATAAGAAAACCTGCTATCTTGTGTGGAACCATCCCAGCATCCGTTGAAATGGGTCTCAACGGATGTTTGGTTTATGGGTCTTGGGAAGCCAGTGCATCTGTGCTGATCTTAGACCTGGTGGTGTGAACCTAATCTTCTACTAGGGGATGGCAGGGGTGATGATGGAGGATCTCATGGATGATGCTGGAGGATGGCAGGAATAATGCTGGAGGAAGGCAGCGGTGATGCTAGAGGAAGGCAGCAGTGATACTGGAGGATGGCAGGGGTGATGCTGGAGGATGCCCGGGTGATGCTTTAGAATGGCAGGGGTGATGCTGGAGAATGCCGGGGGGATGCTGGAGGATGCTGAGGGGATGCTGGAGGATGGTAGGGGTAATACTGGAGGATCTCATGGGTGACGAAAAAGGATGGCAGGGGTAATGATAAAGGTTGGCAGGGATTATGCTGGAAGATAGCAGGGGTGATGCTCTAGGATGACAGGGGGATGCTGAAAGATGGCAGGGGTGATTCTGGAGGATGCCAGGGGTGATGCTGGAGGATGGCAGGGGTGATGCTGGAGGATGTCAGGGGTGATGCTGAAGGATGGCAAGGGTGATGTTGGAGGATGGCAGGGGTGATGCTGGAGGATGGCAGGGGTGATGATGGAGGACGGCAGGGGTGATGCCGGAGGATGGCAGGGGTGATGATGGAGGACGGCAGGGGTGATGCTGGAGAATGGCAGGGTGATGCTGGAGGATGCTAGGGAGGTGCTGGAGGATGGCAGGGGCGATGTTGGAGGATGCCAGGGTGATGCTGGAGGATGGCAGGAATAACTCTGTTGAGAACAGAATTAGCTTTCCTGAAGCAGATCCTCCTGAAGGTGCCTGACAGCAAGACTACAGTGGGGGTAGGTGTATATTACATGACAGCCTGTCTGGCGATTACTGCACTAATGATCGAGTCTTCAATCCTTACGCAGAATTACTCTCCGAAGTTTAGCGCATCGCATAAATTTAACAACATAGCCGGGTCATGTGGTCTTTTCTAATGATTATGGAAAACAAAGCGTGGTTACAGATGCCTATATTACACAAATAACATAAGAAGAAATAAAAAAAGAGATGGCAAGGAACTTTGACATTAAAGTATGAACAAACTTCGACTTTATCTTCACTGTTTTATTTTAAGATGCATACTTAGGAGTGAGGATAAAATCCAATTAAGGGAAAAGAAAAGAGCTGAGACGCCTTTCACATAGCAGAGAGGAACCCATCTTCGCTACAGGTCAATTTAACATCATCTGCTTATAGAGAACCTTTGATGAGGTCCAGGATGGAAGAGGAGAAATAGAAGGAAGAGGAGGAGGAGGAGAAGGGAAGGACTAATAACACGTCATCTCTCAGATGACTCAGAGATGTCGTCTGAGGTGTTGGTGTTGGCAGTGATTACAAGGTGAGACGGATGTCTGCAACGAAGAGATGCAACGATCCCAGCTTCTCCATACACCATCATCAGTGGTCATTCACCCTTCCTTTACGGCCGTTCATCCTCCGCTTTACCTCATTCCCCTTCCCCCTTCCCCCCTGACTGCCGTACGTATATTATCAGATTGCTAATTGCTTTCCCTTCCATTGATTCGAGGATTTAGATCTATGCAACCGACATTTCTCAATATATTTCATTCGATTTTTGGGGGGATTTGTGTTCGGTTGGAGGAATGATTATCCCACTGACCTGACAATCCGATGCTTAGAGTTCGATTTTCATTGAGCAAAAAGTTTCAGATTCTAATTAGGTATCCCACAAAGGGATACCTTTAAGTGGTAGCCCGATTTTTTTTTTCTATTTTTCCTTCCTTCCTCCTACTTTTCGATTTTATTTCACTCATAACTCGCGAACCCCTCATCCGATCGGATTCGAATTTTGAACGCTTGTGTACGGTAACTAAACCCAGATTCTAAGAACTGCTGTCATGTGCAAGTGATCTGTTACCAAAGTTATTGAACTCATTCCCAGCATCCTGCAATGGTTCGCATAATTTCCAAACCCCTTAGCGTTGTTGTTTCAAACGTTTAAGTATGACCCTTGTGGGTTTAGCGCTTAGTTTTGATTCTATAATAATAATAATAATAATAATAATAATAATAATAATAATAATAATAATAATAATAAATTGAATAATGATAAAATTAATAATAATAATAATAAAAAAATTATAAAATAATAATAATAATAATAATAATAATAATAATAATAATAATAATAATAATAATAATAATAATAATTAAATTATAAGTAATAATAAAATTATAAATAATAATAATATAATAATAAAATTAACAATACTAATACTAATAATATTAATAATTCAAAGTTTGCAACATGGTGCCTCCTCACTGGGCAAGGATGGAGAGTGACCTTCAGGTTGGTAGGTGCAGAGTTGACGATTTTGTGAGTAAAACAGTGAAATTTTTATTCCTGTTAAATTCTGTTACATAAATTTCAGTTTGCCTCCACTGAACGACTTCAGTATTTAATGGCTGAGACATCTTATGGCCAAGATAGTACCCATCAAGTTCTGTTTGCCTGCAGTCAAATTTGTTGATGCAGTAAAATACTTAAGAACTTGGAATCTTTGGAGACCGTGCCAAAACTGGAGAATGACTCATCTGACCGGCTTCAAATTTTTACCACTGATATAGTTTCCTGAACACGAAGTTCTTGCAGTTATTGGGTGGCGTAAGTTCCAACTTGCCAGTGTTAATGAATAAATATTGATATTCTTTTGTTGTCAATAAATACTTTTTTTCCCAACGGCTTCACAATATTATTGATGATGAATTCTGTAAGAAAAAAGATGCCACATAACTTTAGTCTGGGTGTTAATGGAGTGTTTACGTTCCACTTTTAATCTCGAAATGATATAGCATTTTTTTTACATTATTGCATTTTTTCCTTGATGCTAGTGAGGGGCTTTTGATCCAAGATACTGGAGTTATCGTCCTCTTGCCAAAATTAAATCAGAATACATCACCTTCCACAGTCGCTTTATGATGGATTCTGTGTATTAACTGATGTGGTTTCCTTAATGGAAGCTTTACCTTGACTTCAGTTTATGTAAGCTTTAATACGCCAGTTTTATCAATCAAATGGGATTCCGTGAAATAACTGGAAACTGCTGATCAGTAATAAATCCCTGACTGTGTTAGTAATAAATCCCTGACTGTGTTAGTAATAAATCCCTGAATTTGTTGGTTAATCCTGTGTTACGTCTTTATAATGTTCATTTAATAAATTTTAATTATTTACATGTATGATGAAATTAAGACACATGTGCAACATCTGGGTATCCTTATTGTAGACGTTTCGCCATCCAGTGGTTTTATCAATACAAATAAAGATACCCAGATGTTGCACATGTGTCTTAATTTCATCTTGTCGGTATTGTATACCATTCTTGTACAATTTGTCAGACACTGCAACATCATGGAATCTTGATTCTGAGGACATGTACATAACCTTCACGACTACGACAACTACTACTACAACTAACCCATCTCTTTGGGAAGGACCTACTTCCACTGGCGAATCCCGCCTACCAGTGACTATGCCTTCGTCTGCTACACCTGACGTTACTATATAAGCGCCAGGCTCCTTGCTTCTGCTTCAGAATCTCCACGACTACGGTGCTCTTCTCACCTAATCCAAGGTTGAGGGACTGATTACCTCATCTTCTGTATATAGTCCTACTGTCTTCAAGTTATGTCCTGGAATCTGTATTGATAAAGCCGCTGGATAGCGAAACGTCTACAATAAAGATACCCAGATGTTGCACATGTGTCTTAATTTCATCTTGTCGGTATTATATACCATTCTAACACATTTACATATATACTTAAACTTTAAACGCTGGTAAATCTTACTCAGAGAAAAATAATTTCAATTAATTTTGGCCCGTGCTGATCCCAATTTCCCTTTTTCTTACAGAAAAAAATGGCAAAATTGAAATGCAGATTTTCGTGCCACAGTTTCTGAGGACCTTATAAATTTCCTTTGCCTTATAATGATGATAACTTAATTATTCAAATTCTAACTGGATTCACACTTAGTGTGCTGGTGTGTTTTAGGACTTTGGTCCCTGTGAGATAACAAGAAAATTTATCTTTAACTGTTATTGAAAAAAATGGGATATTAATGTCCACACGGACAGACCTTCAGCATTAATATTTAACTGCATTATGGACTTAAGACACTCTGTAAAAAACATCTTCAGCTTGCACTGAGGTATTGAGTCCTGGGGTTATGCAAGACAGGGTTACCTTTCTCGGACCGTGCAGCGACCGAAATACATCTGTTTAGTTTTATGTTACAGATCAAATTATAACCACAATCGTAAGACTGAAGTGGCTCTCACATGTGCAGCCAAGTGAGGAAGATTTACCTCTCTCACTAGGTTTGTGATAGTGACTCTAAACTCAGGATGAGGTGTGCTCGTCAATATTGTGTAGGTTTCTAAACTGTGAATGGGAAAAGTTGTCGCTCTGGTAACACTGTTCTTAAAAAAAAACAAGCGAACCGGAGTGTTGGATAAGGTTTCTCGTATCATAAAACTAGTGGAAAACTCTTGATGTTACCACTAGTGAAGCTTGATGCAACGAATGAAATGGGACCAGACGACATATCTCCCTGGGTGTTGAAAGAAGTAACAGAACTGTGAGGGAGGAAAGTTCCTATATACACGCGTCGTGGCTGGGTCTTTGTACCTCTCGTGTCACTCACCAGTGTATGCACGTCAGCGCCATCTGTGAGTCAGATATCCAACTACGAGTGGGATGGAAGTCCTGGTGACGTGGACGTATACCTTTCCTTTCTGTTCTAGTTTTATGTTTTGCTTTCTGACAAGGCACTGCGTCTCCTGTCTCTTCACCATTTACCTCTCTCCTGCTCATGTAAGCAGCCATGTATGTTATTGGATAGTCTTGACTTTACACGTATAATGTCTTTATATTTGCTTGCCGGTTGTGACTTTGATCTTGAACTGAGTTAATTGTGACACACTTTTGGCTGTCTGCCAGTGTGATATTATAGTGTTCTTGTAGTTATTCCTGGTGTTCTTAAACGTGCGTCACGAAATCGTAATAACACGATACTAAACAAATTATGGAACGGGTGGGGCTTGAACCCATGGTGGATGAGTCCTGAAACTCAGAGGCTAGTGCGTTAACCACTCAGCCAGGTGGCCGAGTGGTTAGCACACTGGCCTGTCAGTCTTAGGACTCACCATAGGTTCAAGCCTCTCCCGTTCTGTCACTTCTCCAACATGTGGAATGGGTCGTACACAACGTGCGGTAAACCAGGATGAGAATTATTTTCATGTTAGTTTATTAGTGGGAAAAACAGGATCTCTTAATTTTTCCCCAGTTATAAACATATATTATGCATATTTGTTCATTGATGAGGTATGCATTTTTCATCTGTTTATTTTCTTAAGAGGAAGACTGGTCTCCCTTGTTATTCAGTGTGTGGACAGCTTCTGCCTCACTGCCACCTTGGCAGTCCTTTTTTCTTACACCAATTTGTGACTCAACAGCAAAGGACTTCAGCCAATCTTTCCAGTCATGGCAGCTGTCACAAAACTGGTAAAAGTAAAATATGGTCTAACATATATAAAAAGGGAACAGATAAGAGATACGAAATTACAGGTCAGCAACTCTGTATACGGTGAAAAGTTCAGGAAAGACTGTAAGGAAAATGATATTGGAGCAGTTGAAGAGGAGAGTCTTTACAGAAAGCCACCGCTCCAGGGAGGTGTCTTGATGCAGGTGAGGGACTCTTGATCCAAAGAACTGGACTCAGCCTTCCAGTCTTTGGATCGACCCTGAAATCAAGAATGCCTATCCAAGTAGTTAGAAAGTGGGGCCAGGATCTGAATCTCCTGCACACGCTAGTACACACACTCACACACACACACACACACACACACACACACACACACACACACACACACACACACACACACACACACACACACACACACTTGAATACACATACATAAACAGCAGAGCAGGATAAATATTGGTCCCCATTCACACGTACCCAGAGACATAAATATGTAATGGGAAGCCACTGACCTATATATTATTCTTTTATGTGACTCTTATATAGATATTTTTGGACGAGAATGGAATTGAAATGCTTATAGTGAGCATGAATAAAATACATATAACAGATGCGTGAGAGAGAGAGAGAGAGAGAGAGAGAGGGAAGGCACTTAGTAAAGGAGATAAGGAGACACAACAAAATGCGAGGCAAAGAGGAATAGAGACAGACGGAACGTCAAACATAGACAGAGAGAGATACATAAGAAAGATTGAGACATAGACAGGTGCGACTATACTTCTGTCAATGCAGAGAGACAGGAAGGTGTGATCCAACACTCACCCACAACATCCTTGACGGTGGCTTGCTCGCTACAGGTCAGGAAGTGGTTGTAGAAACTCACCATTACCACACCACCGTTCACAGCCTGCAGAACACTCTATATACTTCCTACCTATTGTATACATACATCAACATATTGTCTTCATATATCAGCATAGCATTTATGCATCAACATGCTGTAGGCATATATCGGCATTATATATCCATAAATCAGCATATTATATACTTATATCATAATGCTGTATATATATAGCAGATACCAGAAAGAATGTGTACACATGTCTCACAACCCACTTTCATACAGTGCCATCTGTAGGCTCGAACTCCCGTATCACTGGACATGGGGCTAGTACCGTGCCTGGGCGTCATGGGTGAGCAATAACACAGTTGCGATTGATAATTATTACTGAATTTACAGTCCAGTGGATCGGTAGTTCGAGCCTGCATAATTCTTCCCTCTTTATATGAATAAATTTATGGTTGTGTTAAATTTATATTTGTAGTGACTGAAATATGGGAATACATCAAGATATGTTGGCCGGCACCTAAACTGGCATTGAGAGTGTGCTAAAATATTTATTTGGGATTTATTGTAAAGCCTTCCATAATCTTCTGTGTGTGTGTGTGTGTGTGTGTGTGTGTGTGTGTGTGTGTACATTCACCTTTTTGTGGTTGGAGAGGTCGATTCACAGCTCCTGGCCCCACTTCTTCGCTGATCGCTACTAGGTCCACTCTCTCCCTGCTCCAAGAGCTTTATCGTGTACTCACCTATTTGTATTCATCTGTTTGTGGTTGTAGGGGCCGAGTCTTGGCTCTTGGCACCACCTCTTCTCTGTGTGTTTGACTAGTTATACTCATCTAAATGGCATTGCGGGAGTTGAATCTTGAATCCAGGCCCGGCAGGTTTCTCATTTACTAACGATTTGATGAACGAAATTTCTGACCTCGTGGAACCAATCATACCTGTTCTTACAACTGTGTATGGATTGTATCCACCACTTCCTTATCCAGATGGTTTCATTTCCCAACCATCCTCAGACTGAAGAAATAACTAATGAAGCATTCCTGATATATGTTCGTCTTCGGCTACCATTTGTTTCTTTGCTCTGTTTCTCCCTCAAAAAATATAATCTTAAATTTAAACCAGGTAAACCAGGTAAACTAGATAAACCAGTGGAAGGCCTCAGATGACCAAAAGCTCCAATTTCTGGTTATCATATGACTCACGTCATTTGATAACTCTCCTTACAAACAAGCTGTGGCTGTTGGTTGTACAGGGTTATATACGTATCTTGTACGTCGTGATCAAGTCCTTCCAGCCCTGAGATTATGAAGGGTATCCAGCTCTAGTGAAATCTCTCTCTCTCTCTCTCTCTCTCTCTCTCTCTCTCTCTCTCTCTCTCTCTCTCTCTCTCTCTCTCTCTCTCTCTCTCTCCCACTCTGGTCCCTACTCACTACCCTTCCTGATATGTGGACATTGACATTCTCCATTTTTTTCTTACCTCACTCTCCCTCATTGTTTCTGACTCTCCTTCACTTTCCCACTCCCATATAGTCTCCTTCACTTTCCCCACATTCTCCCCTTCACTCTCCTATAGTCTCCTTCACTCTCCCACACTCTCCCTTTCACTCCCATATATTCTCCTTCACTCTTCCATAGTTTCCTATACTGTCTTGCTCTGTTATTCGTTTTCATTTACTCTCTCATTCTCATTCACTCTCCCTTATTTTCCTTCACTTTCACTTATTCTCCTTCACTATCCCTTATTCTCTTACACTCTCCCACACTGTTATTCACTCTCCTACAATTATCACTCATTCACTCACTCTACTCTCTTATCACTCTCATTCACTCTCCTACACACACTCTACAGAGCTTAAGACCGATTATAAGGAATTCAGGGCATGAATACACAAAATTAAAACAAAATTTAGCCCTCAAGAAATTTAAATTTCTCCACACTAACAAAAAAAAAAAACAAGAAAACAAGCTACGCGGCAGTGTTGATGCTGAAATAATATAATTTAAATGGGCTAATAATTAGCTACGCTGTGTTGACTGGGTGATGTATGGCAGGATTATTTGCAGCGCAGGCGGCAGCTAGTATTGCAATGATCTGTTTTTTAATCGATTTTTTGTCGAATTTTTTGCATTCTCTATTAAATATGTTCGGCTATAGTCACTTTTTCTTTCAGTTTACATAAGCGTTAGTAACTGATCTGTGAATCTATTAGTGTTTCTGGTGAGCTGTGTGGCAGCTGGGAAGGTGACAGATACAATACACGATAACACGAGAGTTTTGTTTGTGACTCCTGTTGGGATACCTTCTTTTCTGGCTAATTAGTTTGATTTTTCGGTCAGTTAATTATTCTATAGCTCGTTATTTGGGGACTTATTGACCCTTAATATGGTGGTTGTGACTTTGTTAGCGAGTGAGATCGAGGATGTTTGTGGTGTCATGTGAACATTCCGATCACTTCTGGCAACCTCGTGTGATCTCTGATCACCTCTCGCACCCTTGTGTGATCTCTGATCACCTCTCGCACCCTCGTGTGATCTCTGATCTCCTCTGGCACTCTCATGTGATCTCTAATCACTTCTGGCACCCTCCTGTGACTTCTAATCTCCCCTGGCACCCCATGTGACTTCTAGGTACCCCTAGAACCCTCTATTCATCTCTGGTAGCCTCGTGTAACTTCTAATCACCCCTGGCACCGTCTTGTAGCCTCTATTAATCTCTGGCACCCTAGTCTGATTTCAGATCACCCCTGGCACCCTCCTGTGATGCCTGAGTTTCACTGATATAATGTACCAAGGGTCAATCCATATTTCGGCAAATGTTTTTGTTAAAAAATATACAGGCAGATTTGTTTAAGCTTGTTTGGAATTGTATTATATCAGGGCAAAACGAGTGCCCAATTTTGTTAATGAACAGTGTTTGATTGGAAACTCGGTAATGAGAAGTTTGAAAAAGATGTTCGTATTGGAACTATGTTATCATGTTTCACACGAAATACAATTGTATTCATTGTATTTTGAGGTTATACATGTTATAGATTCACTAGTGTCAGTGTGACCTGTCAGAACTTGGAGAAACTTCAGTGTTTGTGCACACACACTCAGTATTATATACAAATAATGTATGCAAAAAACAGGGTATGTGCAAGTAGCATAAAGTTACCACTGATATGTTGCTGTATATTGTCATACATCAAATACTCCCACACAATCCTTCACTCTCGATACCTCTCCCACACTCACTTTAACACAGTCCTACACCCTCCCTTACTCTCCTTCATTCTCACCACATCCTTCCTTCACTCTCCCTCACTCTCGCCACCACTACTCACCACCTTCTTGAGTATGTCGTCGGGGACGTTCCTGGGGTTCTTGCAGATAGCGTAGACGGAGGAGTGACTGAAGATGACGGGAGCTCGCGACACCTCCAGTGCCTCCTTCATGGTGGCTTGAGAGACGTGGGAGAGATCCACCAGCATCCCTAGGCGGTTCATCTCCCTCACTACCGTCTGAGGGAGAGAGAGAGATGAGAGATGAAACATCCACCAGCATCCCAAATTGTTCATATCTCTCGCTACCGTCTAGAGAAAATACGAGAGAGACGAGAAGTTAATCAGCCGCCCCAGGTGGTTCTTATTGGCAACTGTGAGGTTTTGGGCTGGAATTTTAGGGAAGCGAATGAGTAGCTAGAAATTGATTTTTAGAAGGTAAATCAAGATTGTTGGAAACTTGTACAAATGCGGAGAGAGAGAGAGAGAGAGAGAGAGAGAGAGAGAGAGAGAGAGAGAGAGAGAGAATAAGGAAGCCTCATACATCAAGTATAGCCCTTGAAACCAGCTAAAACCTGGTCTCTCCCTCACGAACCGTGTCAGACGTCGTCATGGTAACCAGTGGCTGCCCAGGTCGTTGACACATCACATGGATGTGCCTTATATGGCTTTAATCCCGAGCATAAAATATGCTTTGCTTGCCTGGCTTATATCGGAGGTAAAAGTTGATAATATTAAATGCCTCCTAAATGCGGTTTCACATTAATTGCTGGAATTCCTGCTAAAGTATTCCAAGTATTTCTTTTGGAATTTTTATTGATGTGTATTTGTTGAAATTTCCTGTGCTGTCGTTAATTTAATAGTCGAATATGAAGGTGGAGCAATACCGGGTCAGACTCGCGACTCACTGTGAGTCTCTGGCAATGTCAATATAACACTGACCTTAAACACGTTAACGACAGGAATGTTTCCTCAAAACACCGCCTTCTCAAACCTTTACACTTCGTCACATATCACACTTTGCTGAACAATTATTAAGTTACTCAACATCCAATGCTAACTTACTCAACACTGTCGCTAACTCACATAAATTACTCACTGGTGCAGTTAAAGCGCTTCTTTTTGATTATAATAATAATATGCCAATAATATGCAGTTAAGTTCCTTGGTTCATATATTTCCTTGAGTTCCTGTCAACACAACTGAGGCTTCATACTACTGCGAGTGTAACAACGATGAATTCAGATTTAACATAAGAATTGGCCGTGGAAGCTAGGAAACGTTTAAACCACTATCAGGTGCTTATTCGAGTAAAGAATGGTAATAAACATGCGTCGTTCAATAAGTGGACGAAGGACTGAGCCTTCATCATTCGTCACTGACTGACACACAAGGGCTGACCATTTTACACTGAGTATATAGTGAAATACTTTCATGTTGCGACTTGATACAGGTCCAGGACCGACCCATACGTCTTCTGGTTCCCATTATCAATTTGTGGGTTAGTCGTGAATTGTTCCAGTCACTATACTGTGACTTTTACCCTTCTGAAACGATGAATACTGCGGGCTCAAACCACCGACTTATTGAAAACCTTCATTATTTGATTATTTTTCTTTTCGGGAGAGCAGCAGTGAGGCCCACCGCACTCTGGTAAGAAGTTCATAGACGAACAATTTTAATTCCCTTAAAGGGAAGCATACACATTCTATGTCATTCGTATGCTTAATCATGTATGCTTCCCTCCATGGACCGTGTGGGCCATAATCATGCATGCTTCCCTCCATGGACCGTGTGGGCCATAATCATGTATGCTTCCCTCCATGGACCGTGTGAGCCATAATCATGTATGCTTCCCCTCCATGGACCGTGTGGGCCATAATCATGTATGCTTCCCCTCCATGGACCGTGTGAGTCATAATCATGTATGCTTCCCTCCATGGACCGTGTGGGCCATAATCATGTATGCTTCCCTCCATGGACCGTGTGAGCCATAATCATGTATGCTTCCCTCCATGGACCGTGTGGGCCATAATCATGTATGCTTCCCTCCATGGACCGTGTGAGCCATAATCATGTATGCTTCCCTCCATGGACCGTGTGAGCCATAATCATGTATGCTTCCCCTCCATGGACCGTGTGAGCCATAATCATGTATGCTTCCCTCCATGGACCGTGTGGGCCATAATCATGTATGCTTCCCTCCATGGACCGTGTGGGCCATAATCATGTATGCTTCCCTCCATGGACCGTGTGGGCCATAATCATGTATGCTTCCCTCCATGGACCGTGTGGGCCATAATCATGTATGCTTCCCTCCATGGACCGTGTGGGCCATAATCATGTATGCTTCCCTCCATGGACCGTGTGGGCCATAATCATGTATGCTTCCCTCCATGGACCGTGTGGGCCATAATCATGTATGCTTCCCTCCATGGACCGTGTGGGCCATAATCATGTATGCTTCCCTCCATGGACCGTGTGGGCCATAATCATGTATGCTTCCCTCCATGGACCGTGTGGGCCATAATCATGTATGCTTCCCTCCATGGACCGTGTGGGCCATAATCATGTATGCTTCCCTCCATGGACCGTGTGGGCCATAATCATGTATGCTTCCCTCCATGGACCGTGTGGGCCATAATCATGTATGCTTCCCTCCATGGACCGTGTGGGCCATAATCATGTATGCTTCCCTCCATGGACCGTGTGAGTCATAATCATGTATGCTTCCCTCCATGGACCGTGTGGGCCATAATCATGTATGCTTCCCTCCATGGACCGTGTGGGCCATAATCATGTATGCTTCCCTCCATGGACCGTGTGGGCCATAATCATGTATGCTTCCCTCCATGGACCGTGTGGGCCATAATCATGTATGCTTCCCCTCCATGGACCGTGTGGGCCATAATCATGTATGCTTCCCTCCATGGACCGTGTGGGCCATAATCATGTATGCTTCCCTCCATGGACCGTGTGAGTCATAATCATGTATGCTTCCCTCCATGGACCGTGTGGGCCATAATCATGTATGCTTCCCCTCCATGGACCGTGTGGGCCATAATCATGTATGCTTCCCTCCATGGACCGTGTGGGCCATAATCATGTATGCTTCCCTCCATGGACCGTGTGGGCCATAATCATGTATGCTTCCCCTCCATGGACCGTGTGGGCCATAATCATGTATGCTTCCCTCCATGGACCGTGTGGGCCATAATCATGTATGCTTCCCTCCATGGACCGTGTGGGCCATAATCATGTATGCTTCCCTCCATGGACCGTGTGGGCCATAATCATGTATGCTTCCCTCCATGGACCGTGTGGGCCATAATCATGTATGCTTCCCTCCATGGACCGTGTGGGCCATAATCATGTATGCTTCCCCTCCATGGACCGTGTGGGCCATAATCATGTATGCTTCCCTCCATGGACCGTGTGGGCCATAATCATGTATGCTTCCCTCCATGGACCGTGTGGGCCATAATCATGTATGCTTCCCTCCATGGACCGTGTGGGCCATAATCATGTATGCTTCCCTCCATGGACCGTGTGGGCCATAATCATGTATGCTTCCCTCCATGGACCGTGTGGGCCATAATCATGTATGCTTCCCTCCATGGACCGTGTGGGCCATAATCATGTATGCTTCCCTCCATGGACCGTGTGGGCCATAATCATGTATGCTTCCCTCCATGGACCGTGTGGGCCATAATCATGTATGCTTCCCCTCCATGGACCGTGTGGGCCATAATCATGTATGCTTCCCTCCATGGACCGTGTGGGCCATAATCATGTATGCTTCCCTCCATGGACCGTGTGAGTCATAATCATGTATGCTTCCCTCCATGGACCGTGTGGGCCATAATCATGTATGCTTCCCCTCCATGGACCGTGTGGGCCATAATCATGTATGCTTCCCTCCATGGACCGTGTGGGCCATAATCATGTATGCTTCCCTCCATGGACCGTGTGGGCCATAATCATGTATGCTTCCCCTCCATGGACCGTGTGGGCCATAATCATGTATGCTTCCCTCCATGGACCGTGTGGGCCATAATCATGTATGCT
>NC_091317.1:3892390-3947390 GCF_038502225.1 Cherax quadricarinatus
ATAGACACTCTGAGAAACTCAGGTCCTGAGCTGTAGCTTCTGACCTAATTTGTTCTGGTATCTGTGTACTGTCACAGTCGGGGATTTTCTTATGCTGAACTTAGATTCAGTAGTATGGGAGTTTCGTGACTTTTGTGGAGGATCTGCAGATGATCCCTACTTAGTGTCGTTATATTATCTCCTTGTTCCTGATTCTGTGTCGCTGTTGCTTGTTATATTGTTGTTCGGCGTATCAGTAGTTTTATTGTTCAAGCAAGCTGTTCTGATTGCCAGGTTGGTCAAGAAGTTAGTTTATGTGAGGACTTTTAGTCAGTCACTGGTTAAGTCTAGTCGAGTCTTGAGACATAGCAAACTACTTAGAGCACTTACACACATACACACAAACTTACTTGTATATATTAGTTTTATGTTATTAAATGTTAACAATGTACCAGACGGTACTTAAAAGCCATGAAGATGTGATATGTGCCTTCGGCACAATACTACTGTACACCAGAGAAGTGTAGCAACTTGTATCCTATATTATATTAAATTAATTCCTTTAATTTTCTTTGATATTATACGCCTAAACAACTTTATTGTTATTAATAAACTTATTAAATTTTAATTTCTTTAGTTAGTAGCCTACCAGTTGTAATCCTGAAGCACTATTGAATCTTACTTAATTCTAATGGATAACTGGACCAGGATACTGACTAGTTGTTAGAAAAACCCAGTAACAGGCTGGATGCTAGAAGGGCAGTCCTTTCTAGTATTCACTGCAGATCTCTATCATTATTAGATATCGCGTTTTTTGTAACAATGAGCTCTACCGTGGGTTAGTGTGTGGTCTGGTTTATACGCTGTTCCGTGGGCTAGTGTGTGGCCTGGATTATGTGCTGTTCCGTAGGCTAGTGTGTGGCCTGGTTTATGTGCTGTTCCGTGGGCTAGTATGTGGTCTGGTTTATGTGCTGCTCCATGGGCTACTGGGTGGTCTGGTTTATGCGTTTTTCCGTGGGCTAGTGTGTGGCCTGGTTTATGTGCTGTTCCGTGGGCTAGTGTGTGGCCTGGTTTATGTGCTGTTCCGTGGGCTAGTATGTGGTCTGGTTTATGTGCTGTTCCGTGGGCTAGTATGTGGTCTGGTTTATGTGCTGCTCCATGGGCTAGCGTGTGGCCTGGTTTATGTTTTTTTTCCGTGGGCTAGTGTGTGGCCTGGTTTATGTGCTGTTCCGTGGGCTAGTGTGTGGCCTGGTTTATGTGCTGTTCCGTGGGCTAGTATGTGGTCTTGTTTATGTGCTGTTCCGTGGGCTAGTATGTGGTCTGGTTTATGTGCTGCTCCATGGGCTAGCGTGTGGCCTGGTTTATGTTTTTTTTCCGTGGGCTAGTGTGTGGCCTGGTTTATGTGCTGTTCCGTGGGCTGACCTGTAACCTAGTTAGTGAGATATTTTCCTATAGATTTATTTACAGCTGGTGTATCGTGGCCAGCTGGTGTACCGTCGCCAGCTGGTGTATCGTGGCCAGCTGGTGTATCGTCGCCAGCTGGTGTATCGTGACCAGCTGGTGTATCGTGGTCAACTGGTGTATCGTGGCCAGCTGGTGTATCGTGGCCAGCTGGTGTATCATGGCCAGCTGGTGTATCGTGGCCAACTGGTGTATCGTGGCCAACTGTTGTATCGTGGCCGGCTGGTGTATCGTGGAAAGCTTGTGTATCGTGGCCAACTGGTGTATCGGGGCCAGCTGGTGTATCATGGCCAACTGGTGTATCGTGGCCAGCTGGTGTATCGTGGCCGGCTGGTGTATCGTGGCCGGCTGGTGTATCGTGGTCAGCTGGTGTATCGTGGCCAGCTGGTGTATCGTGGCCAGCTGGTGTATCGTGGCCAGCTGGTGTATCATGGCCAACTGGTGTATCGTGGCCAGCTGGTGTATCGTGGCCAGCTGGTGTATCATGGCCAACTGGTGTATCGTGGCCAACTGGTGTATCGTGGCCAACTGGTGTATCATGGCCAGCTGGTGTATCGTGGCCAGCTGGTGTATCGTGGCCAACTGGTGTATCGTGGCCAGCTGGTGTATCGTGGCCAGCTTGTGTATCGTGGCCAGCTGGTGTATCGTGGCCAGCTGGTGTATCGTGGCCAACTGGTGTATCGTTGCCAACTGGTGTATCGTGGCAAGCTGGTGTATCGTGGCCAGCTGGTGTATCGTGACCAGCTGGTGTATCTTGCACAGCTGGTGAATCGTGGCCAGCTGGTGTGTCGTTGCCGGCTGGTTATCGTGGCCAGCCGGTGTATCGTGGCCGGCAGGTGTATCGTGGCCGGCAGGTGTATCATGGCCAGCTGGTGTATCGTGGCCGGCTGGTGTATCGTGGCCAACTGGTGTATCATGGCCGGCTGGTGTATCGTGGAAAGCTGGTGTATCGTGGTCAACTGGTGTATCGTTGCCAGCTGGTGTATCATGGCCAACTGGTGTATCGTGGCCAGCTGGTGTATCGTGGCCGGCTGGTGTATCGTGGCCAGCTGGTGTATCGTGACCAGCTGGTGTATCATGGCCAACTGGTGTATCGTGACCAGCTGGTGTATCGTGGCCAGCTGGTGTATCGTGGCCAGCTGGTGTATCATGGCCAACTGGTGTATCGTGGCCAGCTGGTGTATCGTGGCCGGCTGGTGTATCGTGGCTGGCTGATGTATCGTGGCCAGCTGGTGTATCATGGCCAACTGGTGTATCGTGGCCAGCTGGTGTATCGTGGCCAGCTGGTGTATCGTGGCCAGCTGGTGTACCATGGCCAACTGGTGTATCATGGCCAGATGGTGTATCGTGGTCAGCTTGTGTATCGTGGCCAGCTGGTGCATCGTGGCCAGCTGGTGCATCGTGGCCAACTGGTGTATCGTGGTCAGCTGGTGTATCGTGGCCAACTGGTGTATCGTGGCCAACTGGTGTATCGTGGCCAGCTGGTGTATCGTGGCCGGCTGGTGTATCGTGGCCAACTGGTGTATCGTGGCCGGCTGGTGTATCGCGGCCGGCTGGTGTATCGTAGCCGGCTGGTGTATCGTGGCCCGCTGGTGTATCGTGGCCGGCTGGTGTATCGTGGCCGGCTGGTGTATCGTGGCCGGCTGGTGTATCATGGCTGGCTGGTGTATCGTGGGCAGCTGGTGTATCGTGGCCTGCTTGTGTATCGTGGCCTGCAGGTGTATCGTGGCCAGCTAGTGTATCGTGGCCAGCTGGTGTATCGTGGCCAGCTGGTGTATCGTTGCCGGCTGGTGTATCGTGGCCGGCTGGTGTATCGCGGCCAGCTGGTGTATCGTGGCCGGCTGGTGTATCGTGGCCAGCTGGTGTATCGTGGCCGGCTGGTGTATCGTGGCCGGCTGGTGTATCGTGGCCGGCTGGTGTATCGTGGCCAGCTGGTGTATCGTGGCCGGCTGGTGTATCGTGGCCGGCTGGTGTATCGTTGCCAGCTAGTAGTAGTGGTGGTAGTAGTGGTGGTAGTGGTAGTAGTAGTAGTAGTGTTAGTAGTAGTAGTGGTAGTAGTAGCGGTAGTGGTGGTAGTAGTGGTAGTAGTAGTAGTGGTAGTAGTAGTAGTAGTGGTAGTAGTAGTAGTATTAGTGGTGGTAGTAGTAGTAGCAGTGGTGGTAGTAGTAGTAGTAGTGGTAGTAGTAGTAGTAGTAGTAATGGTAGCAGTAGTAGTGGTAGTACTAGTAGAAGTGGTAGTAGTAGTGGTAGTAGTAGTAGTAGTAATAGTGGTAGTAGTAGTAGTAGTAGTAGTAATAGTAGTGGTAGAAACAGCAGCAGTAGTAGCATCACCCGGCAATAGCAGCAGATGTAGTAGTAGCAGCAACAGTAGTTGTAGCAGCAGTAGTTGTAGTAGTAGTAGCAGCACTAGTAGTAGCAACAGTGGTTTTAGCAGTAGTTGTAGCAGCAGTAGTTGTAGTAGTAGCAGCACTAGTAGTATCAGCAGCAGTTGTAGCAGGAGTAGTTGTACTAGCAGTAGTTATAGCAGTAGTAGCTGTAGCAGAAACAGTAATAGTAGCAGCAGTAGTAGCAGTAGTAGTAGCAGCAGCAGTATTAGTAGCAGCATCCTCAGCAGCAGCAGTAGTAGTAGCAGCAGTAACATCAGTAGTAGTAGCATCACCAGCAGCACAGCAGTAGCGGTAGACGCAGTAGTAGAAGCAGCAGTAGTTGTAGCAGCAGTAGTTGTAGCAGCAGTAGTTGTAGTAGTAGTAGTAGCAGCGCTAGTAGTAGAAGCATTAGTTGTAGTAGTAGCAGCACTAGTAGTATGAGCAATAGTTGTAGCAGCAGTAGTTGTACTAGCAGTAGTTATAGCAGTAGTAGCTGTAGCAGAAACATTAATAACAGCAGCAGTAGTAGCAGTAGTAGTAGCAACAGCAGTATTAGTAGCAGCATCCTCAGCAGCAGTAGTAGTAGCAGCAGTAACATCAATAGTAGTAGCATCACCAGCAGCACAGTAGTAGCGGTAGACGCAGTAGTAGAAGCAGCAGTAGTTGTAGCAGCAGTAGTTGTAGCAGCAGTAGTTGTAGCAGCAGTAGTTGCACCAGCAGTTGTTATAGCAATAGTAGCTGTAGCAGCAACAGTAATAGTAGCAGCAGTAGTAGCAGTAGTCGTAACAGCAGCAGCAGTATTCGTAGCAGCAACAGCAGCAGCAGCAGTAGCGGCATCTTCAGCAGTAGTAGCTGCAGCAGCAGTAGTAGTAGCAGCAGCAACATCAGTAGTAGTAGTAGCATCACCAGCAGCACAGCAGTAGCGGTAGACGCAGTAGTAGAAGCAGCAGTAGTACTACTAGTAGTAGTCGTAGTAGTAATATGAATAATGTTAATCATAGTTTTGTTTAAGCAGTTTGTACTTGTTCCATTGTAACACTGTACAATCTCTCATTGTTTTGTTCCTTGTGACTGTGTCGTCGATTTCTCCTTCCTGTATTCGGTCTTCGTGACATTTCGTTGCATTTTTGTCCTTGATTTATTTGTTGTCTGTGGCTTATCTAGTGCTGCTGTAGCTGGTTACAGGGCCGCCCGTTGCTGGTGCTGTTGACACTGCGTTATCTAAGTAGCCTCTGACGTTGTTTGCACTATGCCTGATTCTCTTTACACTTGTTTGTGCTCACATTCTGTGTTCCTTATTTGCTTATCTTGCCCACCAGCTGTGCAAATGTTTCTTCTTCCTGGCTGCCAGCCTACCAATATCTGTTAACAGGTATTGTAAATGGCTTATAAAAATTATATATATATATATATATATATATATATATATATATATATATATATATATATATATATATATATATATATTGTCGTGCCGAATAGGTAAAAATTGATCAGTTAGCAAGAACCCGTTTAAAATTAAGTCCCTTCTAAAATTTTCTCTTATACGTTTAAGGATACATTTTTTCATTTATGCTAATGTAAAAATTAATAATTTTGCACCAAATGAACCTTAAAAAACTTACCTAACCTGATTATAACAACCGCAATTTAATATAGCCTAATCCAAGCAAATATATTTTAAATAAGTTTACAATAGTTTAATAGTAAACACAGTTAAATATATTTTATTCGTTAGGTTCAGAATGATTTTTACGAAATTATTGCATAAAAAATTTTCACTTGCCTTATTCAGCAAGAAGAGCGTTGCTATTTAAGCCAAAATCACAGGTTGATAGTGTAGTCAAGAATTCTACTCGGCCATTTCAATAATTCTTCCTTTAAACCGGTACCAAACAACACCCCTTTTAAATCAGGTTATATATAACTGAAGCAATTACGAGGCCTCAGACTAACTTTTTATTAATCAATTCTCGTTTTCAATGATTTGTCATATTTGATGAGAAAGGTATTCAATAGAGGCTCGATATTCTCGTTTAGAAAGCTGAAATTGGGAACGTTGATATTTATGACAGATTGCCTTAGCTTCCTGTGCTGTGTGTGTGATTGCATCCCATCAGCATCACTGAAACTGTTTATATGATTCCCGGCATTTCTGTGTTGATATACCACATTATGATCCTCAGTGTGCAATAAGTATTTATTATCATATTAATGGTATACAATGCCGAGGAGATGATGTGGATTTAGGCACATGGGAAATACCTGGTTATGTTTATGTCAAGACTTTTCGCTAACCCTTATCAATTAAATTGAGGGATATACGACAACTTTATAAGATGAGGTAATCAGTCCCTCAGTCTTGCAGAACTATACACAGAAGACAGTGGAAGGTTAGGTATTCAGTCCCTCAACGTTGCAGATCCATGCACAGAAGACAGCAGAAGATAAGTATTCAGTCACTCATCAGATGAAACTATGTGAATATAAGGTACCGAATACCTCATCCTTTACTGCCTTCAGATTATAGTTCCGATGACCTCATCTTCTACTGTCTTCTTATACAATTTCTGCATTGAATTGAAAAAACCAGTGATTGGCGAAACCTGGTGTCGATCTTTTAAGATATATGTTTCCCCCACTATAACACTCTTTTGCAAGCACCGCACAAAATTTTTTAGATGACAACATTTATCTGGGTAACTTCCAAAAATCTAATAACATTAAAACTGCAAAAGGCAATGTTCACATCATTAGGAGAAAGAATGTCGCTTGCAGATTCGAGTTCGTCCAAGCAGTAAATAACATTTAAATTTCCAGTTTCAAATATTTTTACTTTTTTTAGTCCCCAGAAAAGGGGTGTCACTAGACATACCCCTTTATATATATATATATATATATATATATATATATATATATATATATATATATATATATATATATATATATATATATATATATATATATAATGTCATACCGAATATGTAAAACTGGTCAATTAGCAATAAGTCATTTAAAATTAAGTCCTTTCTAAAATTTTCTCTTATACGTTTAAAGATATATTTTTTTCGTTAATGTTAATGTAAAAAATTGTAATTTTGCTTCAAAAGAATCTTAGAAAACTTACCTAACCTTATTATAACAAGAACAATTTATTTTAGCCTAACCCAACTAAATATATTTTAGATTTGTTTACAATAATTTAATACTAAACAAACACATTGAAATATATTTTTTTCGTTAGGTTCAAAATGTTTTTGGCGAAATTATTGCATACACAAACTTTTGCTTGTCCTATATGGCTTGTCCTATATATATATATATATATATATATATATATATATATATATATATATATATATATATATATATATATATATATATATATATATATATATATATATATGTTTAGAATTCGCAGAACAGGCGAAATATTCATAAACACTAATCTCTAGTTGACGGAGACTCGAACCTACGAACCTTGGGACAAGGTACTCAGTGCTCTAACCCCCCAGCCACACTGGTGCAATACCTTGGCGCCCAGTCAACGCTAGACGTTTTGATCCAAGGCAGCCAGCTAAATACTGTAAAAATCTCTCGTCGGTCGATGCATGCAGGGGATGAGATAAAATATCCAAAGCCACCTGCCTGAAGGCTGGCTGCCTTGGTTCGAAGCGCCTAGCGTTCGCTGGGCGCCATGGTATTGGACCAGTGTGGCTGGGTGGTTATAGCACTGCGTACCTTGTCCCAAGGTTCGTAGGTTCGAGTCTCCTAAGATATGATAACCCTATACTGCATGAATACGACATTATCCTGAGATAAATTTTTACGAAAGTACTCAACCTTACTCTAAAAGATGGTCAGTGGGACCCAGCTACACTTCCAGACCGGTAGGTATTGGTGTCCACTAGGCATCACAGATTGTACTACCTGTTTTCCTGTCCTTACGTGTTGCATCAAGTGGATTTGTAGCAGCGATTCTTCCTTAACACCTTAGGGACAATTTTGGAGTCCATGACCAATAGTTCACTGACGAAGCCTCACTCAGGGATAATCTAACGGGATCTGAAACCAGACCTGCTCTCCCCAACAACTAGTCACACCTTAATGGCCCATTAGTGGAGAATATAGCCTCAACACTACTTCAGAGTGTGTCGTGGAAGGATAGAGCCCGCCTCCTGGCAGTGAGAGCTCCTCATGCAGGGGACTTCCTGTTGGCTGTTCCCAACTCTTCTCTTGGCACACGTCTCGACCCACAGACCATCAGTATTGGTGCTGTCCTTCGACTTGCCGCCCATATTCTCGCCGAACAAATGCGTATTTGCGGCAGTGAATCGGCAGACCGATTAGGGCACCACAGTCTTGTGTGCCGTAGATCCCAGAGAAAGATTGCAGGGCATAAAGAGGTTAATAGCATCAAGAGGAGCCTCGTAACAGCCAGATGCCCAGCAATAAGGGAACCACCCCAACTATGCAGATCTGATGATAACCAAAAGCGTCCAGGTGGTATCACCCTTCAAACCTGGACAGGCGGCAAGCAGGTAGTGTGGGACTATACATGTGCATCCAAATTGGCCGATACCTATCTCCAATACACCAGAGAAGAAGGAGGGGCAGCTGCCAGCTTCAGGGAGTCCCAGAAGTCTAGAAATTACGGTGAACTTATCAGTCATTATATGGTTGCTCCCATAGGCTCGTAGACCTTTGGCCCATAGGGAAAGGGTGCATGTAAGTTCCGTAAGGAGCTAGGCAAAATACTCATAAGGGTAACTAAGGATTCCAGGAGGGTTTGTATTCTATGCAAGCGACTTAATGCTGCTGTTCAGAGGGGTAATGCCTGCTGTATTAGGGTATGCGCCCCAGGGTGCCCTGTATCCTTCAAACCTCATGTACTGTTTATGCCATCTTTGTACCAGCAATGTATCTTTTAAGTCTTGTGTACCATATTATGTAATAAAATATACCTGTTGTTAAAAAACAAACGATGGGGTGGTAGGGGAAGTGGAATATTCAAACGGCTTCAGGAAGAAATCCAAATACATTTCCTTGAAGCTTTTTTATCCACTTCTCCGAGAATATTGGTCCCAGTGGTGGACCCCATTAAACACACACACACACACACACACACACACACACACACACACACACACACACACACACACACACACACACACATGCATGTATATATACCCGGACTCTTAGTTTCATACCAGCTAAACACATGATGATATTTCGTACTGAATCCATTTAATTTAACCGCAGTAAATTTAGGTCCAGTTAATTTAATACTCGGTAATGTGTAAAGATACTTTGACATGATTAATTTACTGAATCATCCATTGACAACCCCAAATAAAAAAATAATAAAAAATATTAATTCTCCATATATTGTCAACCATATTTATCCACATTTTCTCCATCACAGTTTATCTGTCACATTTACCATTATGAAACTCGATTCTAAGTTTCGTTTCAACTTAATTTTCTCCATAATTTTCTCCAGAAGTTTCTTATTGCGGCGTTTCTCTGTATATATACTCTTAGTTTCTAGAAGGCTGGGTGTTTCTTGGGTCGTGTAATGTGTCGAGTCATGTAAACCTAGTGCTGTTTGACCCATGCGGGTTTAGAGCTTAGATATGATTAAAATTTAAATCTATTGGCAAGATATACTCGTATATTCTGGAGCTGAAATAAATAGATATGTACACCAACAGTGAAAGTATACTAACATAGGAGAAGAAAATATTCAAACAGCTCGGAGGAGAACCTTGAGTTTTCCGTGAGTTACGTTTATTGCCTTTTCTGAGGATGAAGGTCCCCAGTAAAGTTCTATAGGTGGTACCTCCCGATATTAATATATATATATATATATATATATATATATATATATATATATATATATATATATATATATCTATATATATAATATACAGTGCCTGCACTCTGAAGGAGGGGTGTTACTGTTGCAGTTTAAAAACTGTAGTGTAAAGCACCCTTCTGGCAAGACAGGGATGGAGTGAATGATGGTGAAAGTTGTTCTTTTTCGGGCCACCCTGCCTTGGTGGGAATCGGCCGGTGTGATAAATATATATATATATATATATATATATATATATATATATATATATATATATATATATATATATATATATATATGTCGTGCCGAATAGGCAGAGCTTGCGATCTTGGCTTAAATAGCAACGCTCATCTTGCCATATAGGACAAGTGAAAATTTGTGTATGCAATAATTTCGCCAAAATCATTCTGAACCTAACGAAAAAAATATATTTCACTGTGTATGTTTAGTACTAAATTACTGTAAACAAATCTAAAATATATTTAGTTGGGTTAGGCTAAAATAAATTGTTCTTCTTATAATAAGGTTAGGTAAGTTTTCTAAGATTCTTTTGGAGCAAAATTAAAAATTTTTACATTAACATTAATGAAAAAATATATCTTTAAACGTATAAGAGAAAATTTTAGAAAGAACTTAATTTTAAATGATTTCTTGCTAATTGACCAGTTTTACATATTCGGCACGATATATATATATATATATATATAGGGGGCTCTGGTGGCCTGGTGGTTAACGCTCTCGCTTCACACGGTGAGGGCCTGGGTTCGATTCCCAGCCAGAGTAGAAACATTGGACGTGTTTCTTTCCACCTGTTGGCTATGTTCCCCATCAGTAAAATGGGTACCTGGGTGTTAGTCGACTGGTGTGGGTGGCATCCTGGGACACTGACCTAAGGAGGCCTGGTCACAGACCGGGCCGCGGGGGCGTTGACCCCCGGAACTCTCAACAGATAAACATATATGCATATATATATATATGTATATATATATATATATATTTATATATATATGTCGTGCCGAATAGGTAGAACTTGCGATCTTGGCTTAAATAGCAATGCTCATCTTGCCATATAGGACAAACGAAAATTTGTGTATGCAATAATTTCGCCAAAATCATTCTGAACCTAACGAAAAAAATATATTTGATTGTGTTTCTTTAGTACTAAATTATTGTAAACGTATTTAAAATATATTTAGTTGGGTTAGGCTAAAATAAATTGGTCTTGCTATAATAAGGTTAGGTAAGTTTTCTAAGATTCTTTTGGTGCAAAATTATTTTTTTTACATTAACATTAATGAAAAAAATATATCTTTAAACGTACAAGAGAAAATTTCAGAAAGGACTTAATTTTAAAAGAGTTCTTGCTAATTGACCCGTTTTACATATTCGGCACGATATATATATATATATATATATATATATATATATATATATATATATATATATATATATATATATATATATATATATATATATATATATATATATATATATATATATATATATATATATGTCGTGCCGAATAGGCAGAACTTGCGATCTTGGCTTAAATAGCAACGCTCATCTTGCCATATAGGACAAGTGAAAATTTGTGTATGCAATAATTTCGCCAAAATCTTTCTGAACCTAACGAAAAAAAATATATTTTGCTGTGTTTGTTTAGTATTAAATTATTGTAAACAAATCTAAAATATATTTAGTTGGGTTAGGCTAAAATCAATTGTTCTTGTTATAAGGTTAGGTAAGTTTTCTAAGAGTCTTTTGGTGCAAAATTAAAATTTTTTACATTAACAATAATGGAAAAAATATATCTTTAAACGTATAAGAGAAAATTTCGGAATTGACTTAATTTTAAATGAGTTCTTGCTAATTGACCAGTTTTACATATTCGGCACGATATATATATATATATATATATATATATATATATATATATATATATATATATATATATATATATATATATAGTGATATATAATCAGAATATAATATTTTTTTATTAATATTATTGTTGTGACAAATTACAATGAATTATTTCCTTCATTATCCATTAATACCATAAATTCAAGAGTATATCTACAAAAAATAATTTTTATATAAAATCTTTCCTTTCTTCCCCAAAACAAACACAAAAAGCTTGAGGATAGTAAAAAAAGAAACGCAGCATAACTATCGGAAACAATCTGGTGTTGGGATCATTGTCTTAAACTACCAGTTGCTGCGGGTTCCGGCGATCACCAAAATTAGCCAATATAGTGGCAAGTGCCAATGCAAGAACGCTGTTCCATTAAGGCGGTCTAATTCCCTTGTAATGTGGCAATTATTTTAAACCGTTCTAATACTCGCAACAGATACAAAGGCAGCAGGGCACAAAAGGAGTCTCCACATTAATGTTACCTTCGCGTCAATGGTGCGTGTGCTGCAACGGTGCGTATGCATCAATGCGCATCCGTCAGTGGAATGTATGAGTCTACGCATCATTAGGGTCTACGCATCAACGAACGCGTATTCACCACGAGCACATACGCTTCTACTCAAGAAATTAATTAATATATACCGCTTGGAGGAAAGAATAAATTTTCATTTTAAAAGAGTTTTAAACTCTCTCAGTTCTGAATAATTCTTTGCTTAAAATAATACAACGAGAAAATATCATTCATGATGGATGAATCACGAGACGCAGTATAAATTTCTCACTCAGGGTGAGTATAACCAACATAGATCTTTGGTTGTAATGCATTTTGAAACGGCTTTTAAATCTACAATATATACAAAGTAAAATAGCTTTCAAAATTCCTTGTAAAAGTTTATGTAAATCAGAGCGATGGTAAAAAATTTCTTAGCAGGAATTTGCTTGATAAAAACAACGGTAGAGCCACATTCTGTACTCATGACAACAGAGAAAACAAGGCACCGATTGCGGGACAAGCTCCTTTTGGGAGGACGTTTCGTTCATTGTAGAGCTTCATTGAGTAATAGCTAGGTAAAGCTGAACACAGAGCGAAACGTCGCATTAAATGCTTGTTTTGCAACGTGTCTTTTTCATGATACGTGTAGTTCACATAATTTCTTTTCCCGATGACTACGCCATTGTGATGCAGATCGTCTCTCTCTCTCTCTCTCTCTCTCTCTCTCTCTCTCTCTCTCTCTCTCTCTCTCTCTCTCTCTCTCTCTCTTTCTCTCTCTCTCTCTCTTTCAACACACACAAAAAAAAATAAAATAAAAAAAAATTGAGAGAGCTAATGGGAAATGTGAACGCTCTTTTGTTTACACTCTGTGACAAAAAAGAAGTAGGAAGCGCAGAGGAAACTGAAGGCTACAGACGTCACTGGTATTTACCTTTTTTTTTTTTTTACAGTAGTCTCATTTGCGAGTTTCCGTACGAGATGGGATAAAAAAAATATGTATGTATTTTCGTGTATTGTAATGCAAATGTTTGAGTCAAATGAGGAAAATGTTGGAGAATATGCTTTTTTTTTTTTTTTTGTTACGTACTGCCCTTTCCCAAGATGACTAGCGGAAGTGTATGATATATATATATATATATATATATATATATATATATATATATATATATATATATATATATATATATATATATATATATATATATATGTCGTGCCCAACAGATAAAACTTGCGATTTTGGCTTAAATAGCAACACTCTTCTTACCGAATAAGGCAAGCGAAAATTTGTACTTGCAATAATTTTCCAATAATCATTCCGAACCTACGACTGCTGCACCTCTCCTGTCTACGGTTTATAAGCTGCTTCTCCGCTCATATGCCGTATTCTATTCAAGATTGATGGACTGACCACATCGACTCAAGGCTGATGGACTGATTACCTCATTCTCCTCCTGTTCTTCAGTTTCTCCTTTGTATGGACTGATGAAGCCACTGTGTGACCAAACGTTTCCTCAATAAAGATACCCAAGAGTTGCACATGTGTCTAATTCAACAACACGACAAAAATAGTTAATTGTATTTGTTTATTAAATAATTGTAAACTTATCTAAATATATTTACTTGCATTAGGCTAAATTAAATTGCACTTCTTCAGAAGGATTTAGACAAACTCTATTCTTGGTCAGAAAAGTGGCAGATGCAGTTCAATGTAGATAAATGCAAGGTTCTGAAGCTCGGGAGAGTCCATAACCCTAGCACTTATAAGTTAAATAATGTAGAACTTAGCCATACAGATTGCGAAAAGGACTTGGGGGTTATGGTAAGCAGCAACCAAAGACAGCAATGCCTAAGCGTACGTAATAAGGCAAATAGATTACTGGGATTTATATCAAGAAGTGTAAGCAACAGAAGTCCAGAGGTCATACTGCAGCTTTATACATCATTAGTAAGGCCTCACCTAGATTATGCAGCTCAGTCCTGGTCTGAATGGACATAAATTCGTTAGAAAACATTCAGCGTAGGATGACTAAATTAATACATAGCATTAGAAATCTTCCTTATGAAGAAAGATTGAAGACTCTTAAGTTACATTCACTTGTTAGACGAAGAATGAGGGGAGACCTGATCGAAGTGTATAAGTGGAAGATAGGTATTAATAAAGGGGATATTAACAAGGTCTTGAGGATATCTCTCCAAGAGAGAACCCGCAGTAATGGATTTAAATTAGATAAGTTTAGATTTAGAAAGGACATAGGAAAGTATTGGTTTGGAAATAGGGTAGTTGATGAGTGGAACAGTCTACCTAGTTGGGTTATTGAGGCTAGGACTTTGGGTAGTTTCAAATTTAGGTTGGATAAATACATGAGTGAGAGGGGTTGGATTTGAGTGGGACTTGCACATCAGAGCTTATTTCTTGGGTGGCATTGAAAATTGGGTTGGGCAAATGTTTTGTTAGTGGGATGAATTAAAAAGGACCTGCCTAGTATGGGCCAACAGGCCTGCTGCAGTGTTCCTCTTTTCTTATGTTCTTATGTTCTTATAATAAGGTTAGTTAAGCTTTCTAAGGTCCTTTTGTTTCCATTCTGATGAAATGGCCTGATTAAAAGAGTATTTTTTGTTTCTCAATATTTTGAATGCTTCCTTCTCCTGTATTTTAGTTATTTCAATATGTTTCTGAAGAATAATTCTCATAAAATCATCAAAAGGACGATCTCCCATGTCAAGGATGATATTGGCTAAAAGAGACTTGGGCACAACTTGTTCATTTAAACAATTTTTTTAAAAATTAAGTCGGATTTTTAACTTGTGGGACTTGATCAGTGCAGAAGAAAACTGGGAAACAAAAGATGTATGATTAGGAAAGCTTGACATGAGAGATCGTCCTCTTGATGATTTTATGAGAATTATTCTTCAGAAACATATTGAAATAACTAAAATACAGGAGAAGGAAGCATTCAAAATATTGAGAAACAAAAAATACTCTTTTAATCAGGCCATTTCATCAGAATGGAAACACAGTATGTTGGATCATTGCTATAATAAACTCAGAAGAATTTGTAATGAACTCAAAAACAAACTACAAAGAAAATTAGACATTTTAATTGAAAATAGTTATTGGACAAAGCATGCTAATAACAATTTTGTAATTAACTTATCAGATGAAATTTTAGACAAAAATACAACAGCTGCTCTAGGTTTTGGCCTAAGTCTTGCAACTTCAAAAAAACTTAATAATGTTGAAATTGCAAAAGCCTTTTGTAACTTGGAAACATTTTCTAATTTATCCTCTGATGAAATTAATATTAGTAAAGGAATGGTATATAGCTCTATGTTAAAACCAAACATTCCCAATTGCCCTCATAGATTCTTTAAGTCTTATGATACACTTAATAACAATAAAAATTTGCGCCTTACTAAAGCAGACAAAATAAATGCAATAGTAATTATGAAAGAAAATGATTACCAAGAAAAAATGAATAATCTCTTAGATGATACTGAAACCTATTCTAAACTTAGGAAAAATCCCCTAGAAACCGTTAACATCAATTTCAATAAAACAATAAAACTTCTACTGAAAGGCAAATATGAATTAGTCAAACAATTTACTTCCACTAATCCATCTTTACCTTACATATATGGACTAATAAAAACACACAAACCAGGGAATCCAGTCAGGCCAATTATTAGCTCCATAGGGTCAGTTTCATATAAATTATCCAAATGGCTTGTTGATATTTTGAGCCCTATTGTTGGCAAAATTTCTAACTTTAATGTTAAAAACAACATACACTTAGTTGATAAATTAAGCTCCTTGACTGACTTAAATGATTTTAACATGGTTAGTTTTGATGTTACTTCCTTGTTTACGAAAGTTCCTGTTGATGATTTATTAAGTTCCTTATCTGAAGAACTCGTTAATTATGATTTACCATTACCAGTTCCTACTATCATTAAACTTATTAAACTTTGCATTGTTGATGCAAAATTTGTATTTAATGATAAGTTTTACACTCAGAAGTTTGGTATGGCAATGGGAAATCCTCTTTCACCTGTTCTTAGTAACCTATACATGGAAGTTTTTGAAACAAGGCTGCTTAACACAATCCTCCCTAATAGAGCTAAATGGTTCAGATATGTTGATGATATTTTGTGTCTTATGCCCAAAAATGTTGATATACACCATTTCCTTGGAAAATTGAATAGCTTAGCCCATTCTATAAACTTTACTGTTGAGTTTGAAGAAAATAACTCATTGCCTTTTCTAGATGTTTTAATTAATAAGGGTAATAATGAATTCAAATTTAAAATTTACAGAAAACCTACAAATAACTGTTCCTATGTCCACTATTATTCTTCGCATCAAGACAGAGTCAAACTCTGTTTTCTCATCAATGTTTTTGAGGGCTTTACGAATTTGTAGTCCTGAGTTCATAGATGAGGAAATATCCAAAATTTATTAAATAGGTAATGATTTAAAATACCCAAGAAATGTAATTGATAAATCTTTTAAAGTTGCTAGAAATACTTTTTACAATCCAAAAAGGGACAACCTGCCTTATTCAACTAAAAATATGTTAGTTCTCCCTTACCATGAAAACTTGGTTGATATGCCTTCTCTTCTTAAGACTTTTAATATTAAAGTTGTATCAAAAAATCTTGATACAGTAAAAAAACTTTTGATAAAGAATTCCCCCCAAAATGCTGATGGATGTGTCTATAAGATTCCTTGTAAAATTTGCGATAAAGTTTATTACGGTCAAACTGGTAAAAATCTCGAGCTAAGATTAAAACAACATAAATATAGCATTAGAACTGGACAAGATTACAATGCTCTATTTATTCATGTAAGAGATTTTAACCATCCAATTGATTTTCAAAAAGTTGAGAAAGTAGTATCAAGCAAGTCCATGGTCGACAGAAATATAATTGAATCTTGTTTCATAAAAAGCAGTTTTGACAATAATATGAATATTTCCTTTGGTTTATATAAATTAGATCCATTTATAATTAATAGAACTTGGGAAGAATTTAATAATACACTGGACAAATAATAATTTTAAAATTTTTTTGGGGTAGAATAGTTTGTTGGTGGATTGTGGAAAGGACCTGTCCAATTGGGCCGGCGCGCGTCAGGTGTTTAACCGTTGTGGGATCTGATAGTGAGGTGTTGGCCAGACCCCTTATATACCTTCCTTGGATGCTTTACTTTCATAGTTCCTTGATAATGTGAGTAGTCACGAAATCGCTTGGAATTTCTCTATTCTTTCAGAGTGGTTGTTTTGCATATTCTGAAATCACCTGTTTACTGTGATCTTATTGCATGTTTTGCATGATGGTAGGATTGCTGTTTTCTTTTTCTGTCTCATAAACACGCTAGATAACAGGGATATCTTGCTACTCCTACTTACACTTTGGTCACACTTCACAGACACGCACATGCATATATATATATACATACATCTAGGTTTTTCTCCTTTTTCTAAATAGCTCTTGTTCTTTTTTATTTCTTCTATTGTCCATGGGGAAGTGGAAAAGAATCTTTCCTCCGTAAGCCATGCGTGTCGTATGAGGCGACTAAAATGCCGGGAGCAATGGGCTAGTAACCCCTTCTCCTGTATACATTTACTAAAAAAAGAGAAGAAGAAAAACTTTATAAAACTGGGATGCTTAAATGTGCGTGGATGTAGTGCGGATGACAAGAAACAGATGATTGCTGATGTTATGAATGAAAAGAAGTTGGATGTCCTGGCTCTAAGCGAAACAAACCTGAAGGGGGTAGGAGAGTTTCAGTGGGGGGAAATAAATGGGATTAAATCTGGAGTATCTGAGAGAGTTAGAGCAAAGGAAGGGGTAGCAGTAATGTTAAATGATCAGTTATGGAAGGAGAAAAGAGAATATGAATGTGTAAATTCAAGAATTATGTGGATTAAAGTAAAGGTTGGATGCGAGAAGTGGGTCATAATAAGCGTGTATGCACCTGGAGAAGAGAGGAATGCAGAGGAGAGAGAGAGATTTTGGGAGATGTTAAGTGAATGTATAGGAGCCTTTGAACCAAGTGAGAGAGTAATTGTGGTAGGGGACCTGAATGCTAAAGTAGGAGAAACTTTTAGAGAGGGTGTGGTAGGTAAGTTTGGGGTGCCAGGTGTAAATGATAATGGGAGCGCTTTGATTGAACTTTGTATAGAAAGGGGTTTAGTTATAGGTAATACATATTTTAAGAAAAAGAGGATAAATAAGTATACACGATATGATGTAGGGCGAAATGACAGTAGTTTGTTGGATTATGTATTGGTAGATAAAAGACTGTTGAGTAGACTTCAGGATGTACATGTTTATAGAGGGGCCACAGATATATCAGATCACTTTCTAGTTGTAGCTACACTGAGAGTAAAAGGTAGATGGGATACAAGGAGAATAGAAGCATCAGGGAAGAGAGAGGTGAAGGTTTATAAACTAAAAGAGGAGGCAGTTAGGGTAAGATATAAACAGCTATTGGAGGATAGATGGGCTAATGAGAGCATAGGCAATGGGGTCGAAGAGGTATGGGGTAGGTTTAAAAATGTAGTGTTAGAGTGTTCAGCAGAAGTTTGTGGTTACAGGAAAGTGGGTGCAGGAGGGAAGAGGAGCGATTGGTGGAATGATGATGTAAAGAGAGTAGTAAGGGAGAAAAAGTTAGCATATGAGAAGTTTTTACAAAGTAGAAGTGATGCAAGGAGGGAAGAGTATATGGAGAAAAAGAGAGAGGTTAAGAGAGTGGTGAAGCAATGTAAAAAGAGAGCAAATGAGAGAGTGGGTGAGATGTTATCAACAAATTTTGTTGAAAATAAGAAAAAGTTTTGGAGTGAGATTAACAAGTTAAGAAAGCCTAGAGAACAAATGGATTTGTCAGTTAAAAATAGGAGAGGAGAGTTATTAAATGGAGAGTTAGAGGTATTGGAAAGATGGAGGGAATATTTTGAGGAATTGTTAAATGTTGATGAAGATAGGGAAGCTGTGATTTCGTGTATAGGGCAAGGAGGAATAACATCTTGTAGGAGTGAGGAAGAGCCAGTTGTGAGTGTGGGGGAAGTTCGTGAGGCAGTAGGTAAAATGAAAGGGGGTAAGGCAGCCGGGATTGATGGGATAAAGATAGAAATGTTAAAAGCAGGTGGGGATATAGTTTTGGAGTGGTTGGTGCAATTATTTAATAAATGTATGGAAGAGGGTAAGGTACCTAGGGATTGGCAGAGAGCATGCATAGTTCCTTTGTATAAAGGCAAAGGGGATAAAAGAGAGTGCAAAAATTATAGGGGGATAAGTCTGTTGAGTGTACCTGGTAAAGTGTATGGTAGAGTTATAATTGAAAGAATTAAGAGTAAGACGGAGAATAGGATAGCAGATGAACAAGGAGGCTTTAGGAAAGGTAGGGGGTGTGTGGACCAGGTGTTTACAGTGAAACATATAAGTGAACAGTATTTAGATAAGGCTAAAGAGGTCTTTGTGGCATTTATGGATTTGGAAAAGGCGTATGACAGGGTGGATAGGGGGGCAATGTGGCAGATGTTGCAAGTGTATGGTGTAGGAGGTAGGTTACTGAAAGCAGTGAAGAGTTTTTACGAGGATAGTGAGGCTCAAGTTAGAGTATGTAGGAAAGAGGGAAATTTTTTCCCAGTAAAAGTAGGCCTTAGACAAGGATGTGTGATGTCACCGTGGTTGTTTAATATATTTATAGATGGGGTTGTAAGAGAAGTAAATGCGAGGGTCTTGGCAAGAGGCGTGGAGTTAAAAGATAAAGAATCACACACAAAGTGGGAGTTGTCACAGCTGCTCTTTGCTGATGACACTGTGCTCTTGGGAGATTCTGAAGAGAAGCTGCAGAGATTGGTGGATGAATTTGGTAGGGTGTGCAAAAGAAGAAAATTAAAGGTGAATACAGGAAAGAGTAAGGTTATGAGGATAACAAAAAGATTAGGTGATGAAAGATTGAATATCAGATTGGAGGGAGAGAGTATGGAGGAGGTGAACGTATTCAGATATTTGGGAGTGGACGTGTCAGCGGATGGGTCTATGAAAGATGAGGTGAATCATAGAATTGATGAGGGAAAAAGAGTGAGTGGTGCACTTAGGAGTCTGTGGAGACAAAGAACTTTGTCCTTGGAGGCAAAGAGGGGAATGTATGAGAGTATAGTTTTACCAACGCTCTTATATGGGTGTGAAGCGTGGGTAATGAATGTTGCAGCGAGGAGAAGGCTGGAGGCAGTGGAGATGTCATGTCTGAGGTCAATGTGTGGTGTGAATATAAAGCAGAGAATTCGTAGTTTGGAAGTTAGAAGGAGGTGCGGGATTACCAAAACTGTTGTCCAGAGGGCTGAGGAAGGGTTGTTGAGGTGGTTCGGACATGTAGAGAGAATGGAGCGAAACAGAATGACTTCAAGAGTGTATCAGTCTGTAGTGGAAGGAAGGAGGGGTAGGGGTCGGCCTAGGAAGGGTTGGAGGGAGGGGGTAAAGGAGGTTTTGTGTGCGAGGGGCTTGGACTTCCAGCAGGCATGCGTGAGCGTGTTTGATAGGAGTGAATGGAGACAAATGGTTTTTAATACTTGACGTGCTGTTGGAGTGTGAGCAAAGTAACATTTATGAAGGGATTCAGGGAAACCGGCAGGCCGGACTTGAGTCCTGGAGATGGGAAGTACAGTGCCTGCACTCTGAAGGAGGGGTGTTAATGTTGCAGTTTAAAAACTGTAGTGTAAAGCACCCTTCTGGCAAGACAGTGATGGAGTGAATGATGGTGAAAGTTTTTCTTTTTCGGGCCACCCTGCCTTGGTGGGAATCGGCCAGTGTGATAATAAATAAATAAATATATATATATATAAATATATGTATTTTGACAAAATAATATGATCAATATGTTCTAAAACATCTTTTATTTTCAGTATGGAGTTGGTCCTCCATTTTCAAGTAATATAACAGCAATTGATTAAATATAGAGGAATTGATTCATTTGAATAGTATCCCAGAGAAGTTTGAGTCAATTTTCAACCTGTTCTAACTCCTCCAAAGACGACGGTGGAGAAGATCTGTTCTTGCTGTTCCAATTGACCCAACCAAAGTGTTCGACTTCACTTTCATGTTCTTCATGCCAGTTTTGAACAACTCTAGGGTTGTGAATTGGTGCATTATTGTCTTGGAAGATTGGGTAAAAAGGCCCAATAATACATTTAAATTTTAGACTATTCAGTCATTCAACAGTTCGACAGTTCAATTAGCAGATGCTTATATTATTTTGTCCATATATATATATATATATATATATATATATATATATATATATATATATATATATATATATATATATATATATATATATATATATATATATATATAACAAACCAGCCGTATACCACCGATGCAGGGTGACCTGTAATTTATGCAGCAGAAAGGGGTTACTAGCCCCTTGCTTTCGGCATTTTAATCGCCTCTTACGACCCGCATGGCTTACGAAGGAATTCTGCTCCACTTTCCCATATAGAGAGAAGGAGAAATAAGGAACAAGAGCTATTAAGAAAATAGATGAAGCCTCAGATGGGTAAGGATATATATGTATTCGCATGCATGTGTAGTGTGACCCAAGTGTAAGTAGAAGTAGAAACATATACCTGTATCCCTCGTGTTTATGAGACAGAAAAGACACCAGCAATCCAATCATATAGAATGATTAAAGGTTTCCGTTTCACATTCACTTGGCAGGACGGTAGTACCTCCCTGGGCGGCTGCGGTCTACCATCCTACTACCTGTATATATGTGGATGTGAGGGAGATATTGAAGGATGTGAGTCAAATGATAAAGAGATGTCACGCAAATTACTGAAGAAAGTGACGCAAATGATCGTGGAATATGATGCAAAATATATGTGAGTGAAAAATGAACGTTTTAGAGAAATAAACAAAACTGTTGGGAGAATGTAGCTGAAATCTTGAGAAGCTGAGACGCAAATATTTGAGAAACTTGACGTTAATGTTAAAATATTGGTGAATACACCCCAGAAGAAAGTAAGAAATATGATGGGAGAGCTGAATAGAAAGTTAGTGAAATGTTGATAGATGTTTGGGTCAGTGTAACACAGTCGTTGATGGTGAGTGTAACATAGACGATGTGGGTCAGTGTAACATAGATGTTGATGGTCAGTGTAACATAGATATTGAGGGTCATTGTAACATAGATGTTGAGGGTCATTGAAACGTAGACGATGTGGGTCAGTGTAACATAGATGTTGAGGGTCATTGAAACATAGACGATGTGGGTCAGTGTAACGTAGATGTTGAGGGTCAGTGTAACATAGATGTTGTTGGTCAGTGTAACATAGATATTGAGGGTCATTGTAACATAGATGTTGAGGGTCATTGAAACATAGACGATGTGGGTCAGTGTAACATAGATGTTGAGGGTCAGTGTAACTTAGACGTTGTTGGTCAGTGTAACATAGATGTTGAGGGTCAGTGTAACTTAGACGTTGTTGGTCAGTGTAACATAGATGTTGAGGGTCAGTGTAACATAGATGTTGAGGGTCAGTGTAACATAGACGTTGTTGGTCAGTGTAACATAGATGTTGAGGGTCAGTGTAACATAGATGTTGAGGGTCAGTGAAACATAGATGTTGAGGGTCAGTGTAACATAGACGTTGTTGGTCAGTGTAACATAGACGTTGTTGGTCAGTGTAACATAGATGTTGAGGGTCAGTGTAACAGATGTTGAGGGTCAGTATAACATAGATGTTGGGGTCAGTGTAACATAGACGTTGTGGGTCAGTGTAACATAGATGTTGAGGGTCAGTGTAACATAGATGTTGAGGGTCAGTGTAACATAGACGTTGTGGGTCAGTGTAACATAGACGTTGTGGGTCAGTGTAACATAGATGTTGAGGGTCAGTGTAACATAGATGTTGAGGGTCAGTGTAACATAGATGTTGAGGGTCAGTGTAACATAGACGTTGTGGGTCAGTGTAACATAGACGTTGTGGGTCAGTGTAACATAGATGTTGAGGGTCAGTGTAACATAGACGTTGTTGGTCAGTGTAACGTAGATGTTGTTGGTTAGTGTAACATAGACGTTGTTGGTCAGTGTAACATAGATGTTGAGGGTTAGTGTAACAGATGTTGAGGGTCAGTATAACATAGATGTTGGGGTCAGTGTAACATAGACGTTGTTGGTCAGTGTAACATAGATGTTGAGGGTCAGTGTAACAGATGTTGAGGGTCATTGTAACATAGATGTTGTTGGTCAGTTTAACATAGACGTTTTAGGTCAGTGTAACATAGACGTTGTGGGTCATTGTAACATAGATGTTGTTGGTCAGTTTAACATAGACGTTTTAGGTCAGTGTAACATAGACGTTGAGGGTCAGTGTAACATAGACGTTGTGGGTCATTGTAACATAGATGTTGTTGGTCAGTTTAACATAGACGTTTTAGGTCAGTGTAACATAGACGTTGAGGGTCAGTGTAACATAGATGTTGAGGGTCAGTGTAACATAGATGTTGAGGGTCAGTGTAACATAGACGTTGAGGGTCAGTGTAACATAGATATTGTTGGTCAGTTTAACATAGACGTTTTAGGTCAGTGTAACATAGATGTTGAGGGTCAGTGTAACATAGATGTTGCGGGTCAGTGTAACATAGATGTTGAGGGTCAGTGTAACATAGATATTGTTGGTCAATTTAACATAGACGTTTTTGGTCAGTGTAACATAGATGTTGCGGGTCAGTATAACATAGATGTTGAGGGTCAGTATAACATAGATGTTGAGGGTCAGTGTAACATAGACGTTGCTGGTCAGCGTAACATAGATGTTGTTGGTCAGTGTAACATAGATATTGAGGGTTAGTGTAACATAGATGTTGAGGGTCAGTGTAACATCGACGTTGCTGGTCAGTGTAACATAGATGTTGTTGGTCAGTGTAACATAGATGTTGTTGGTCAGTGTAACATAGATATTGAGGGTTAGTGTAACATAGATGTTGAGGGTCAGTGTAACATCGACGTTGCTGGTCAGTGTAACATAGATGTTGTTGGTCAGTGTAACATAGATGTTGTTGGTCAGTGTAACATAGATATTGAGGGTTAGTGTAACATAGATGTTGAGGGTCAGTGTAACATAGACGTTGCTGGTCAGCGTAACATAGATGTTGTTGGTCAGTGTAACATAGATATTGAGGGTTAGTGTAACATAGATGCTGTGGGTCAGTGTAACATAGACGTTGAGGGTCAGTGTAACATAGATGTTGAGGGTCAGTGAAACATAGACTTTGCTGGTCAGTGTAACATAGTTGTTGTTGGTCAGTGTAACATAGATATTGAGGGTTAGCGTAACATAGATGTTGAGGGTCAGTGTAACATAGACGTTGCTGGTCAGTGTAACATAGATATTGAGGGTTAGTGTAACATAGATGTTGAGGGTTAGTGTAACATAGATGTTGAGGGTTAGTGTAACATAGATGCTGTGGGTCATGTAACATAGATGTTGAGGGTCAGTGTAACATAGACGTTGCTGGTCAGTGTAACATAGATATTGAGGGTTAGTGTAACATAGATGCTGTGGGTCATGTAACATAGATGTTGTGGGTCACTGTAACATAGATGTTGGGATCAATGTAACATAGATGTTGTGGGTCAGTGTAACATAGATGTTGGGGGTCAATGTAACATAGATGTTGGGGTCAATGTAACATAGATGTTGAGGTCAATGTAACATAGATGTTGGGGTCAATGTAACATAGATGTTGAGGTCAATATAAGGTAAATGTTGGTGTCAATGTAACATAGATGTTGTGAAAATGTTTTATACCGAAGATGTGAGGAAAATGACTACAACTGATATAACTGACTCCTGGAAGAAGTTCATGTTCAGTTAATGTATGATGTATAATGTATGATGTATAATGTATAATATATAAGGTAACTTCGATGCTTCGTGAATGTAACATAAACGTGGGAAAAGATATAATACTGAGGAAAATGTGAATGTAATATACAGTACTTTTTTTTCGATAAAATATATGGAGGTACCACCTTTAAGATTTTACTGGGGATCCTCATCCTCAGAGAAGACAATAAACGTACCTCAGAGAAAACTCAAGGTTCTCCCCAGAGCTGTTTGAATATTATTTTCTTCTCCTACCACCCCATATATTCTATGTGAACTTTAGTAATAGACAGAATACATTAACAGTAAACACAATCATGAATATATTGGTATAATATATCAAAGATTATGAATCTCCTCCAACACTTCTGAAGCCGGACGAGAGCCCAGTATGCAGCATGCATTTCCCCCTCTGGATGGCCACTCTGAGACGCTGGAACATGAAAGTGGCTGCCCTTGGGTCCCTGGTGGTGGCATTTTCTCCCCATGATTCCAAGGTCTCTGATCCCACTGGGACAAATTGATACTGTTGGATTATGTATATATAAATATATATGCAAACCAACCACTGTGAAAGAATAAAGAAATTCCAAGCGATTTCGTGACTACTCACATTATCAAGGAACAAGATTGTTCCTAAATAATGTGAGTAGTCACGAAAGCGCTTGGAATTTCTCTATTTTTTCACAGTGGTTGTTTTGCATATTCTGAAATCACCTGTTTACTGTGATCTTATTTCATATGTATATATATATATATATATATATATATATATATATATATATATATATATATATATATATATATATATATATATATATATATATATATATATCGTATTGTAACCACGAACGAGTGGAATTTAATCAATAACAATGTAACTAACCGAGGAATCGAGCCCATGTTATTTTGGCTCGCCTCATGGTGAGCGAAAACCACACGACGCTCTAACCCACAGAACCACTCAATCCTTCAAGATCACGCACCCAGCAGAGCTAGGTGTTGTACCCTGACCGGAGGACATTTGATGGTTTGGGCGCCTGAGAGCTAATTTCATTCTCCCCGTTTGGTGTACTAGCCTCCACAAGCAGTATATATCGTATTGTGACTACGAACGAGTGGTATTTAATTCAATAACAGCACTTCGACGAGCCGAGGGCTCGAACTCATGTTGTTTTGGCCCGCCTCATGGTTAGCGAAAATCATACGAGCGTCCTCGAAAAGGTTGAATCGAGGGGGTAAAGGAGTTTTCGTGGGCGAGGGGCTTGGACTTACAGCAAGCGTGTGTGAACGTGTTACATAGGAATGAGTGGATACCAATGGTTTTTGGAACCTGACGAGCTGTTGGAGTGTGAGCAGGGTAAGATTTTGTGAAGGGATTCAGGGAAACCGGTTAGCTTGACTTAAGTCCTGGAAATGGGAAATACAGTGCCTGCACTTTAAAGGAGGGGTTTGTCATATTGGCAATTTGAAGTGACATCAAAACTGTCCTATCTGAGCGGCTCTAAAAAGACAATGATGTGTGAGTGATAGTGAAAGTGTTGAATGATGAAAGTTTTTTCTTTCTTTTCGGGTCAACCTGCTTCGGTGGGAAATGGCCGAGTTAAAAAAAATATGTATTCAGCTTTTTGTACTCACCTGTTTGTGGTTGCAGGGGACGATTTATAGTTCCTGGCCCCCCTCTTCACTGATTGCTATAAAGGCCTCCCTCTCCCTGCTCCATAAGCTTTATCAAACCTCGTCTTAAAACTATGTATCCTTCCTGCCTCCACTACGTCACTTTCTAGGCTATTCCACTTCCTGACAACTCTATGACTAAAGAAATACTTCCTAACATCCCTTTGACTCATAGGAGTCTTCAATTTCCAATTGTGACCCCTTGTTTCTGTGTCCCATCTCTGGAACATCTTGTCTTTGTCCACCTTGTCAATTCCTCGCAGTATTTTATATGTCCCTATCATGTCTCCCCTGACCTTCCTGTCCTCCAGCATCGTCAGGCCAATTTCCCTTAACCTTACTTCGTAGGACATTACCCTTAGCTCTGGAACTAGTCTTGTTGCAAACCTTTGCACTTTCTCTAATTTCTTGACGTGCTCGACCAGGTGTGGATTCCAAATTGGAGCTGCATACTCCAATATGGGCCTGACGTATATGGTGTACAGAATTTTGAACGATTCCTTACTGAGATATCGGAACGCTATTCTCAGGTTTGCCAGATGCCCGTATGCTGCAGCAGTTATCTGGTTGATGTGCGCCTCAGGAGATATGCTCGGTGTTATACTCACCCAAGATCTTTTTCCTTGAGTGAGGTTTGCAGTCTTTGGCCACCTAGACTATACTCTGTCTACGGTCTTCTTTGCTTTTCCCCGATCTTCATGACTTTGCATTTGGCGGGGTAAAATTCATGGAGTCAGTTGCTGGACCAGGCTTGTAGCCTGTCCAGGTCTCTTTGTAGTCCTACCTGATCCTCGACCGATTTAATTATCCTCATTAACTTCACATCATCTGCAAACAGGGGCACTTCTGAGTCTATCTCTTCCGTTACGTCATTCACATATACCAAAAACACCACAGGTCTTAGGACTGACTCCTGTGGAACCCCGCTCGTCACAGGCGCCCACTCTGACACCTCGTCACGTACAATGACTTGTTTTTGCCTCCCTGTCAGATATTCTCTGATCCATTGCAGTGCCTTTCCTGGTATGCCTGTCTGATCCTCTAGCTTTTGCATTAACCTCTTGTGAGGAGCTGTGTCGATGGCCTTCCTGCAGTCCGAGAAAATGCAGTCTATCCACCCCTCTCTCTCGTGTCTTACTTCTGTTACCTTGTCATAAAACTCCAGTAGGTCTGTGACACAGCAATTTCCTTCCTTATCGTTTATAAGCTTGTGTCTTTCTAGGTGCTCTACCACTCTCCTCCTGATGATCTCCATGACTTTGCATACTTTACACGTCAGTGACAAAGGTCTGTAGTTTAATGCCCCATGTCTGTCTCCTTTCTTAAAAATTGTGACTACATTTGCCATCTTCCTTACCTCAGGTAGTTGCCCAATTTCATTGGATGTGTTGAAGATTTTTGTTAGTGGCACACACAGCATCTCTGTTCCCTCTCTAAGGACCCACGGAGAGATGTCTGGTCCCACTGCCTTTGAGGTACCAAGTTCACATAGCACTTTCTTCACTTCCTCCTCGGTTGTGTGTATTTCATCCAGCACTTGTTGGTGTACCTCCCTATTTTGAATTACTAGAGTCCTTCCTGTCCCCACTGTAAATACTTCTTTAAATCTCATGTTGAGCTCTTCACATACCTCTTGGTCGTTTCTTGTGAACTCCCCACCTTCTTTCCACAGCCTGATTATCTGTTCCTTGACTGTTGTTTTCCTGACTGTTTCGAGTCAGACTTGACTTTTGATGCTATGTCATTTTCGTATTGTCGCTGAGCCTCACTTCTCATCTGTGTATATTCGTTTCTGGCTCTCCTGGTAATCTCTTTATTTTCCTGGGTCCTTTGTCTTCTGTATTTTTTTCCATCCTCTAGTGCACTTAATTTTTGCCTCCCTACGCCACTGGGTGAACCAAGGATTCGTTCTGGTCTTCCAATTATTTCTGTTTCCTTAGGGAACAAGACTCCTTGCATTTTGTTGTCACGAAGTCCATCATTTTTTTTACTGGTTTTCCTGTCATTTCTCTCTCCCATTGAACGTCTTGCAGGAAGTTCTTCATGCCTGTGTAGTCCCCCCCTTTTGTAGTTTGGTTTTTCCCGTCCTATTCCTGCTACCCTCTCCACTTGTAGCTCAACTATGTAATCAAAGCACAGAACCACATGATCACTAGCTCCAAGGGGCCTTCCGTATGTCATCTCCTCGATGTCCGAACTACTCAAGGTGAATACTAGGTCCAGTCTTGCTGGGTCATCCTCACCTCTCTCTCTGGTAGTGTCTCTAACATGCTGATGCATGATGTTTTCCAGTACCACATCCATTATCTTGGCTCTATATGTTTCGTGACTCCCACGGGGCTCCAGGTTTTCCCAGTCAATCTTCTTGTGATTGAAATCACCCATAAATAGTAACGCTTCTCTCCCCATGTGAGCTCTTTTGGCCACTTCAGCTAGTGTGTCTACCATTTCTCTGTTGCTCTCATCATATTCTTCTATTGGCCTCCTGCGGTTCTGTGGCAATTACCACTGCATTTACCACCTCATGGCCCTCAGACTGGATTGTTCCAACTGTATAGTCCCTTTCTCCAATTCCATCCATTTCTTCTATTTCCTCAAATCCCCACCGGTTTTTAATGAGCAGTGCCACTCGTCCTTCCCCTCTGCTCCCTCTATCTTTCCTCAAGATTTGATAACTGGGTGAAAAGGTTGCATTTGTTATCCTGGTGAGTTTCGTTTCTGTGAGTGCTGTTATGTCTTGGGATGTCTCCTTGATTCTTTCATGCCACTCCTCCCATTTATTTGTTATTCCATCTGCATTTGTATACCAAGCCTTCAACTTATTTTCCAAAACTGTGGTCTGAGGGTACGTTGGGGTTGGGAAAGTGGAAGACCTGATAAGGAACTATGGGTGGTTGCTGTGGAGGTGGAATTTGTAATGAGGTGGGAGTGGGCATTGGGCATGGCATGTGTCTTTGTTTAGAATGTTTGGTTGCATTGAGGTTGTCCTGGTTGGGGGGGTTACTGTAGGTGGTTGCGAGGGAGGTTGTATTTGATTTTCCTCCTGAGTCTGGGTTCTCCTGTCCATCTCCAGTTTCACCTCATTTCCCTCCTCTCGCCTTTGTACCCTCTCCTTTAGTTTCTGCCTTTCTTCTCGTGTTCTGTCACAGCCGAGATACACCCTCTGGTACGCCGAGATGTCTTTTAGTCTTGCTTTCTCCTGCAGGATCCTGTTTCGAGCTGCTTCTGCTTTGAAAATCACTTTGACCAGCCGGTGTCTTCCTTTTGCATTCCCCCCTGTTCTCAAAAAATTTGCTAGCTGGGCCATGTCATCTATTGCTTTCATGATGCTTTCAATCGCTTTTTTCTCCCCTTGTCTTTCTGCTTCGTAAGTTTTCCCTTTCATTCTCTTTCATTCCCCCACTGCATATCCCTATGTATCCTTGATTCGATTTAGTTGCCCCCATTGCAGTTTCCTTTCTTCAATCTCTTCACTATCTATTGTCCCTGGGCCCAGTGGTCTGTCATTTTCTCTTCTCTGGGCACTGCTGTGGTTTGTTAGGGCCTGTACATATAGCTTAGTTCTTTCATTTTCTACAGTCCCCTCGATTGTTCCTGATGTGATCCTCTGTTTTTTTTCTTGGGCTTCACGATGGTCTGACAAGGCCTCTGCATACAGTTTCGCTCCTTCGTTCCCTACAGTTCCCTTGTTTGTGACTGAGGTAGCAGTTTCTGATGTCATACCAGCATTGCTCTTCATTTCTTTAGGCTGTTTCAGATTTTTCAGTTCCTCTTCTAATCTCTGAATCTTAGCCTCTGCTGCTGTGACTTGCATCTCACACTTCCTGCTCTCAGCCGCTATTCTCTCCTCCTTTTTCATGCTAAGCTTCTCTAGCTTCCTTTCCCACTTACGTTCCCTTTTCATGAGCTCTGCTACCCAATCTTCCTTCCCAGACTCATCCTCCAGTCCCCTGCTTTTCCGTCCTGCTCTCTGGTAACCTTTTTTTTTATTGTCACAGAATGAAAAACGTGTATTTCTGTGTGGTTGTTTGTGATATGTTTGTCTGAGTGTGCGTATGGGGGGGGCGGAGGGAGGGAGACGAGGAAGCTGGAGACAGTGACGAAATGGTAGAGAGGTGGAGAAGGAGAAAGAGGGGCAATATGGGGAGAGAAAGGAAGATGGAAAAGCAAAGGGAGAGAGAGAATGGAAGAGAGAGAGGAGGGGGGGAGAAGGAGGAGGGTAAGAGTGCGAGAGGGGGTATCAGGGAAGGAAGAGAGGTTGGGGGAGGGTGCGGGGGTTGAGTGTGTGTGTGTGTGTGTGTGTGTGTGTGTGTGTGTGTGTGTGTGTGTGTGTGTGTGTGTGTGTGTGTGTGTGTGTGTGTGTGTGTGTGTGTGTGTGTGTGTGTTTGTGCATCTGTCGTACCGAATAGGTAAAACTTGCAGTTTTCGTTTAAATAGCAACGCTCTTCTTGCCGAATAAGGCAAGCAAAAATTTGTGTATGCAATAATTTCGCAGTAATCATTCTGAACCTAACGAAAAGGTGTATTTCATTGTGTTTGTTTATTATTAAATTATTGTAAACTTTTCTAAAATATATTTAGTTGGATTAGGCTAAATTAAATTGCGCTTGTTATAATAAGGTTAAGTTTTCTATTTTTTTTTATTTTTGTACAAAATTTGGTACAAAAATATATATTAAAACGTATAAGAAAAAATTTTAGAAAGGACTTAATTTTAAATGAGTTTTTGCTAATTGAACAGTTTTATACAGTAATCAAGAACAAGCAATACGAAATGAAAAACAAGAACTGGAGGAGTTGAATGACAGCTCTAGGCTTTTCGTGTTGCAATCAACACATCAGGAGCTTGCAATGTTGCAGAAAATAGGGAGGAATGAGCAAAGACAGTGAGAATAACCCATAACCCCAAACAAGACTGAAGACGAAACCAGTGGAAGAGATTTCATAATGAACGAGAAAGAATAAAAAGAAATCCCAGAACGTGTCGAAAGTGAACAACCGAGTGAACCTAAATATGGAAAAGAATACTACTTGCCTTCCTGCCTATGCATCATATTCTTCAAGACAACGGTGGTGAAAAATCTTAATATAGACTAAAGGACTGATTACCTGCTCTTTCGTCTCCAGTTTCGACACTTTCAAGTAACCTCTGCACTGATTTACTGGCGATACATCTTCAGAATGGAGACGCCCAGGTGGAGCACATGCGTCTCATTCATCAAGAAAATTACAGTAGAGGAGGAAGAAGAATATGAGAAGAAGAGAATGATAAAGATAAGGCGAGAGAGAGGGAGAGTGTGTGTGTGTGAGAGAGAGAGAGAGAGAGAGAGAGAGAGAGAGAGAGAGAGAGAGAGAGCAGGAAAATCAAGGGACTAACACAAACTCTTGGTCTCAAGGATGTTGCGAAATTTCATGTACAAACACTCCGCTAACAGCCTAGTATATGCAGCTTGGGAAACTGTCAGAGACAGGCGATAAACTGCCAGGAACCAGCAGTAAACTGCAATATACTGACCAGCAGTAAACTGCAATAAACCGCCAGAAACCAGCAGTAAACTACAAGAAACTGCCAGGAACCAGCAAAAAAAACTATAATAAACTGCCAGGAACCAGTAATAAACTGCAATAAACTGCCAGGAACAGCAATAAACTGCTAGAGACCAGTAATAAACTGTTAGGGACCATCAATAAACTGCCAGAAGCCAGAAATAAACTGTTAGAAACAGCAATGAATAACAAGAAATCAGCAATAAACTGCTAGAAACCATCAGTGAACTGAAAGAAACCAGCAATAAACTGACAGAAACAAGAATTAATGTAATGCTAAACAACCCGAAATAAATAGAATGACTTCTAAGTAATGAAGAATAGAGAGAGAGAGAGAGAGAGAGAGAGAGAGAGAGAGAGAGAGAGAGAGAGAGAGAGAGACAGAGATGGTCTGGACAACACCACAAGGAACACAATACGTCTAACCGGTGTACAACACGACCTGTTATGAAATGTTGCAGGTGTTGTGGTATGTTGTATAGAGAATATACACAGCAGACGAGATATATATATATATATATATATATATATATATATATATATATATATATATATATATATATATATATATATATATATATATATATATATATATATATATATATATCGATGCTGAATAGCTACAATTGGTCAATTAGCAAGAACTCATTATATATATATATATATATATATATATATATATATATATATATATATATATATATATATATATATATATATATATATATATATATATATATATATCGATGCTGAATAGGTACAATTGGTCAATTAGCAAGAACTCATTTAAAATTAAGTTCTTTCTAAAATATTCTAATACGTTTAAATATACTTTTTTTATTTATGTTAATGTAAAATTTATTATGTAACAAAAGAACCTTAGAAAACTTACGTAACCTTATTATAACAAGCGCAATTTAATTTTGCCTAATCCAGCTAAATATATTTTAGATAGGTTTGCAATAATTTAATATTAAACAGAGACAATGAATTATGTTTTTTTTCGTTAGGTTCAGAATGATTTTTGCAAAATTGTTACATACATAAATTTTCGCTTGCCTTATTCGGCAATAAGACAAAATAGCAAGTTTTAACAATTCGGCACGACATCTTCGTTGTCCCATCTTTGATGGTTTCCTCCGCAAACACGGTAGCTGCCCTGGTTCAGGATGTCCTCCTTAGGAAAGTGATGACCCAGCACCACTTCAGGCACCTGAACCCACTCCGATAGATCTCATCTCATCAGATAATATCCTGGAAGCAATTAAAGCAACAGGTACCAGGATACTCACACATATTCCCAAAGAAGCCCGTCCACACGCAGCTGGGAAACTTACAGACCTCTTATAAAAATAAACGATGGTTCCACTATCCTAAATGCTCCTCCAACCATCAAGCATCCACAACTTGTTACTTTTTTGGTAATGTCTGCTTAGCTGTGCCAGAAAGAAGGGGAAAGGGGCTAGCTTCAATGATCATTAAATCCTTAAGAGAATTTCCTAGAGCTGATAACCTTATTCGCCTTCCCCGTCAGTTCACAAACGGGAGAGGCAGAACCCCCACTCACTCGAATGACAGCAAGAAAATCAGAGTCCAGGCGAACAAGAAAATTGAAGAAGGCAACAGAGTGGGGACAACCAGGATTATCACCAGCTAAGATACAGTTGCCCGCAGTGATGCTGACACTTCTGAAGCACTTAGAGGAAAACACCCAGCTAGGGAAACCATGGGCACCAACAGTCCCAATACCGCTGTCCCCACTGTGGAACCACTGACTGTGCAAGACACAGACATTCACAAAGCAGTAATGTCGTTCCCGTCCGGCTCTGCTGGGGTCTACACTGGAATAAGGCCACAGTATTTAAAGGAAATGGTTAATCAAGTCATCGGTGAGTTTTCAGAGACGCTGTTTTCACAGATCACAAGGTTCGTCAGCAAATCCTTGGCTGGTCTGATTCCTGACGCAATTAAGCCTTTCTTTTTTGGCGCATCAATTTGTGCCCTTAAACTGAAGAATGGAAGAATTAGGCCAATTGCAGTAGGCAACACCTTTCGCCGACTGGTTTCCAAAACTGCTGTCCGAAGTATTCGCGCAGAGGCGGCCATGATGCTTCAATCGAACCAGCTTGGATTTGGGGTCTCTCAAGGAAGTGAAGCAGCGGTTCATGCAACAAGGACGTGTATCAACAACTGCCTGAAGACAGTGGTAAAATTAGATTTCAGGAATGCATTGAATCTCCTGAAAAGAGAAGTATTAGCAGCTGTACAAGAACATTTCCCTGGCCTCTTTTCTTTTGTTTCAGCTGGATATAACAAGAAATCAATGCTCCTGTTTGGAGAGCATGAAATCACATCATCAGAGGGTGTCCAGCAAGGAAATCCTCTCGCACCATTTCTCTTCTGTATAGCGGTTAGGGAAATCACAGTCAGACTGACCAGTGAGATAAACATCTGGTTGCTAGATGATGGCACACTTGCAGGTACAAAGGACTCCCTTCTAGATGGTCTTACACAGGTGATGACACGGGGACAAGAAATGTGTCTCATCCTGAGTCCATCGAAATGTGAATTCATCTCAGTCAATCAACAAGTGATAGATGCGGTGAGATCCAAACTACCAGGAGCATCAGTCATTGCCTCCGCAAAGAGCGTCTTGCTTGGAGCACCTCTGAGAAGCGATGCTATTGACACACTTCTCAGGGAGAAACTGGAAGAGTTGAGGAGAATGGAACAATGAATAGGCAATCTGGACACCCATGATGCCTTGTACCTTCTCACAAAGTGCACGAGTCTTCCCAGGTTAACATACATCCTAAGATGTACACCTTCGTATGATAACCCTATACTGCACGAATATGACAGTATCCTGAGGCAGTGGGACCAAGCTACACTTCCAGTCAGACTTGAAGGCATTGGTGTCCGCAAGTCATCACAGATTGCGCTACCTGATTTCCTGTGCTCATGCTGTGCATCTAGTGAACTTGTAGCAACGATTCTCCCTGAACATCTTAGGGACAAACTTGGAGTCAAGAACCAAAAGTTTTCTGAAAGATCCATGACCTGGGATAATCTAACGGGCTCTGAAAGAAGACCTGCTCCCCCCAACAACTACAGTCACATTGGGATGGCCCAGTAGTGGAGAACATAGCCTCAACAATGCTTCAGAGTGTGTCGGGGAAGGATAGAGCCCGCCTCCTAGTGGTGAGAGCTCATCATGCAGGGTACTTTCTGTTGGCTGTTTCCAACTTTAACAACATTCCCAGGCAATGCTCTTAACTACTCGGCCACACAAATACTAGGCTGCCCAGCATATGCGGCATTTATCCGTCCCAATAGCAGTATAGAGTCCTGTTGACTGCGATCTTTGTCTGTATATACCCGCTTGTTTCTGCATGGTGCACTGCTTGAGGCTCACTGACGTACCCGGGCTGGGATAGAAACATGGCTTGTGAACCAGGCTGCCCAGCTTATGTGGCATTTGTGTGGCCGAGTGGCTAAGAGCGCTGCCTGGGAATCTTTTCCGTCCCAGTAACAGTATCGAGTCCTGCTGACTGCGATCTCTCTCTCTCTCTCTCTCTCTCTCTCTCTCTCTCACTCTCTCTCTCTCTCTCTCTCTCTATCTATCTCTATAAAAAATATATCTATATATATATATATATATATATATATATATATATATAAATATATATATAAATATATATATATATATATATATATATATATATATATATATATATATATATATATATATATATATATATATATATATATATATATATATATATATATATATATATATATATATATATATATATATATATATATATATATATATTGTGCCGAATATGTAAAACTGGTCAATTAGCAAGAACTCATTTAAAATTAAGTCCTTTCTAAAATTTTCTCTTATATGTTTAAAGATATATTTTTTTCATTAATGTTAATGTAAAAATTTATAATTTTGCTCCAAAACAATCTTAGAAAACTTACCTAACCTTATTATAACAAGAACAATTTATTTTAGCCTAAATTAACTAAATATATTTCAGATTTGTCTACAATATTTTAAGACTAAACAAACACAGTGAAATATATTTTTTTCGTTAGGTTCAGAATGATTTTGGCGAAATTACTGCATACACAAATTTTCGCTTGTCCTATATGGCAAGATGAGCTTTACTATTTAGGCCAAGATCGCAAGTTCGGCCTATTCGGCACGACATATATATATATATATATATATATATATATATATATATATATATATATATATATAATATATATATATATATTTGTGTGTGTAGTGCCGAATATGTAGAACTGGTCAATTAGCAAGAAGTCATTTAAAATTAAGTCCTTTCTAAAATTTTCTCTTATACGTTTAAAGATATATTTTTTTCATTAATATTAATGTAATTTTTTTTAATTTTGCACCAAAAGAATCTTAGAAAACATACCTAACCTTATTATAACAAGAGCAATTTATTTTATCCTAACCCAGCTAAATATATTTTAAATACATTTATAATAATTTAGTACTATGCAAACACAATCAAATACATTTCTTTCGTTAGGTTCAGAATGATTTTGGCGAAATTATTGCATACACAAATTTTCACTCGTCCTATATGGCAAGATGAGCGTTTCTGTTTAAGCCAAGATCGCAAGTTCTGCCTATTCGGCACGACATATATAAACCATACCCCCGGCCGGGATTGAACCCGCGGTCATAGAGTCTTAAAACTCGTGACATTACGATTTCTTGAGTCATGACATATATATATATATATATATATATATATATATATATATATATATATATATATATATATATATATATATATATATATATATATATATATATATATATATATATATATATATATATATATATATATATATATACGTCGTGCCGAATATGTTAAACTTGTCAGTTAGCAAGAACTCATTTAAAATTAAGTCCTTTCTAAAATTTTCTTTTATACATTTAAAGATATATTTTTTTCATTAATGTTAATGTAAAAGTTTTTAATTTTGCTCCAAAAGAATCTTAGAAAACTTTCCTAACCTTACTATAACAAGAACAATTTATTTTAGCCTAACCCAACTAAATATATTTTACATTTGTTTATAATAATTTAATACTAAACAAACACAGTGAAATATATTTTTTTCGTTAGATTCAGAATGATTTTGGCGAAATTATTGCATACACAAATTTTCACTTGTCCTATATGGCATGATGAGCGTTAGTATTTAAGCCATGATCGCAAGTTCTGCCTATTGGGCACGACATATATATATATATATATATATATATATATATATATATATATATATATATATATATATATATATATATATATATATATATATATATATATATATATATATATATATATATATATATATATATATATATATATATATATATATATATATATATATATATATATATATATATATATATATATTTATATATATATATATATATATATATATATATATATATATATATATATATATATATATATATATATATATATATATATATATATATATATATATATCAGTTCACAATAGGAGTAAATGAAACGTGGCAGCCTGACAGCGTAGACTTGTACGCAGTATTCTATACCACTATACCTGTAATAATAAAACATTTAAACATGGCGTAATCGCTGTCTGAATCAAAGGTTTCCAAATATTTCCTTTAGGAATACTATCCATTATAATTCTCAGCTATTATATTGTCACTAATAAGTGCTGGCATTAAAAATGAAAGATATAAACCCGTAAGGTGAATGTCTATCAGCGTGTATACACTGAGAGTTAGCTTTATTCCCTATTCTATGGATATAAGTATTTTTGACTGATGTTGAACAAGTTACATATAGCCTTAATGACCCACGTGTAATTGATAGTTTTTAAACGCAACCAACCAATCATATTGTTATGTAAGAGTTTCCCTTCATGTGCTCCACCACTCTCTTTCTCACTAACTTCCCCATTACCTAACATAATACGAGTGTCAATGTTGCTGTTTTAAAGTTAAACGCTTACTATCTGTCTCTTTTCTTATGTATTGGGATTTCATGTCTCGTGTTAGTTGTCCCGTTTCAACTGTCTCATGTCAATTGACTTACATTTTTTAACTAGTGGTTCAGACTGAGCTTCTGTTATGACTATTAGAATTTATGGTGACACTGTTAGGTGGTGATACAGACACTAAATGAACTCCTTTATTGGTACACCATTTCACTTACGTTTTACCAAACAAGATCCTCACCACTTGCCGGCATTACGCCTCCAATTTGTATCACTTTGTCGAGTTCCGTTGCCGCTGATGTATTTAGCCAAGTCAATTTAAAATTCTACTCTTACCCTACTGTGTACGGAGTACACAGTAGGGTAAGAGTAGGGTGTACTGTTTCTCTTTCACTCTCTGGTGTTGCTCGTGATTCGCTGAGAACAACACCTCTTCAAAAAGTTTGTTCAACCTCTGACAGACTTTCATGACATCTCGTGTACACTCCTTCCTTTTTGTCTGTGTTATTTTCTAGTCTTTTACTGTCGCCTTTTTTCTGATGTGACTGCAGAATATTTTCGGTTCAGACTTGACTTTTGCTGTTATATCATACGAAAGCTATCATTCAGTCTTTCCTCTTCACACTTGTCTATTCGTTTCTGGTTCTTTTGCTCACTTTCGATTTTATTTTTTCCCTGCCCTTCAAGTTCGATAGTTTTTCCATTCCTTCGTGCATTTGGCTTTTCATCTCTGCATCTTTCCTTGCACCATACGTTCTCTTCATTCTTACCATTTTTTTCTTCTCCTGGGTATGGAGATTTCCTCTGCCTCCCATCACTTTCCGGCTAGGTGTTGTATCATTTCTTTCGTTAACTTTCCTTCCAGCAGCCTTTCCCATTGCACTGCAGGAGGAAATTAACTTATTCCTTCTAAGTTTCCTCTTCTCAAATGTAGTTAATCCTTTCCTTTATATATTCTTCTCTTAATGCTTATTGCATTTGAAATTCAGTACCGTAATGTCGCTAGCATCCTATAGCAGACGAACTTGTGGAAAATAATGGATCTAGCCTGGTGATTCGTTCCCATCTCTTTTGTTGTGTCCTTAACATGGTTACCATAAAGTTTTTTCATAACCACCTCTAACATCTTAGCCCTCCATGTTTCTGCTCCACCGTGTGCGTGTCCCAGTTTTCCCAGTTTATTTTCTGTTGTTAAAATCTCCCATGATCATTAGCTTTGTTTTGGTCAGACGGGCTTTTTTTTGTTGCTTTTAGTGTGGTGTCAAAGCACTGAGTGACTGTTGTCTTCATATTCTTTTCTTGACGTGTTATTATTCAGTGGTGAGATGTACAGTAGAACACTGCTATTCCTACTTTGAATCCCCAAGTCTTGAATGTGATCACTATGTAGTCATTTCACTCATATCCGTTTACCACTCTCATCTCTTCAAAACTTCACCGGTATTTAATCAGCAGTGGCACTCTTTTCCCTCCCCTGTTTCCTCTATCTATCCACATTACATGATATCCTGCTGGGAATATGGCGTCTGCTATTTTATCAGTTAATTTTGTCTTCGTGATTGCCAAGATATCTGAATTTGCCTTTATTATTCGTCCTTTCATTTCATCACTCTTGTTTGATAATCCCTCTGCATTTGTGTACCATACTCCTACCTTTCTTTCACAATGCTGTAGTTTGTTGTGTCGAGGTTTTCAGTTCCCTTGATCATTAGTAAGCGGAAGGAGAGGTAAGGCTGGGGTTGGTGTGGGCATTGTTACAAGGAGAGAGGGAAAGAAAGGGAGAGAGGAAGAGAGGAAGAGGGAGAGAGGAAGAGGGAGAGAGGAAAAAGGAGAAAGGAAGAGGGAGAGAGGGAGACAGAGAGAGAGAGGGAGAGAGAGAGAGAGAGGGAGAGAGAGAGACCGGAAGCTAGATCACTTCGTCTCCTGATCATCAACCAAAGCCATACCTCCAGCCTGGATCACACAAGGTCTACGTGCCTCTCTCCCAGTTTCGGCCTTAATTCCATTAACAAGATATTGACCGGCCAACTTACAGAGCTTGTGGGGTGGGGCTCTTTAAGACGGAGCTCTCAGCTCTCAACACCGCAGGACTTGCGAGGGAGGACATGGGCAGGATAGGGGGCTCTTTAAGACGGAGCTCTCAGCTCTCAACACAGCCTCCACCAAATCTTACACTTTCACTCTTTTTCTCAACACATTTCACTACATCTTAGCTTAAGATTTTAGTGGTTCATTTTTAGCTTTTTTCCTCCTTCTCTTCTTTTTTCTCTTCTTTGTCTTCTTCGTCTTCTTCCTCTTCTTCTTCTTCTTCTTATTATTATTATTATTATTATTTATTTATTTATTTATTTATTTATTTATTCATTTATTAAATTAAAATAAGCGACTTCAGCTGCCAGGGTTACTAGCACCGTCATTTTTGCATCTGTCTCATATTTTCCAACTTTGTGGTTTATATCTTTACTTTATCTAAATTGAAAAGCTGCCAGAAATTTCCGTCTTGCCTTGAGTTTATGATTTCGTTTCCCATCAGATATTTCCGTGTTGGAGTATCTGATGGTTTATTTTCACCGCCTCTTACATTCTCGGTGGTTGGTTCACCAAAAAATTCTTAGCATTGTGTACCTAATGGCCTCTTTTCTCGACAAGTACAGAGTTATTTACAAGAAAAAAAATTGCCTACTCCTTTTCGGAAGTGCGACATGAGAGGCAAACATTAACATTGTGGTCAAGAAGAATTCTAAAATGTTTTATGTCTTCTCAGGTGAAAGTTCAGTCGGGAACATTAATGAGGTTTCTGCTAATAAACGAGAACATTATTACAATTGTAATATTCGAAAACAAGCTTGAAACACTTATGGATCATGCAATGCAGAGGTGCTTCAATTTAATTGTAGGGATAGGGATGGGGGGGGGGGGAAATTTAGTGGAATTGAGAGTTAGTGAAGCTGTAAAATTAATATATCTGTTGTTATAGGTTAGCTTGTGCTAAGGAAAATCGTGGAGGGAGTCTGCGTCAAATTTTCAATGATTGGTGAGGATGACAGCTAAAGTATGTCAGGTTGTTGATAATCTGTTTGTTCTCTGGCAGATAGAACAATACAGTAATAGGTGGTGAATTGTTAGTCATCTGGCAGCGCTCACAGAGAAGCGCTGGGTGTCTTGTCAAATGGTATACGTGTGTGAGTCGTGTCTGACCGATTTGCAAACGTAAACCTGGAGCTTAATTGTGGTTTGATGAAAAATAATTTGTCCTCTGATTCAGACCAAAGCTATTGCAAGCGGCTTCGGAATTTCTGAGACAGTATAGAAAACTGATGAAAATATAACTCCCTTGTGAGAGAGTGACAAATTGTGAATAGCTGAGCGAGCGGACAAGACTGGGAAGTATGTGAAAATTGCCACGGAGGAGAGAGAGACAAAGGATCGGGACGGAAACTATTTACAGCCGATTTTATGTATATTCTTGACAATTATGAGGTCGCGATGTACGTGAAAATGGTCCATAACTGACTGAAACTGAGTCTAATTATCATTAATTTGTGGATTGTGTCTGTAGTAATTGTCTGAACGGCCGCCGAGTCAGGTATCACTTATACCTAGGTACCACTATGAAAGTACCACTTCTGAGGGATTATAACTCAAGAGGAAGTATTACGTTAATATTTGGTCAGTAACGACAGTCAAGTGCCTGATTAATACCTGACACGCTAGTAGTTACTTGATTACCCAGTACCGGCAAGACAGCCGTTGCTTAAGCTCTGAGAGGGGTAAGGATGTGAAAAAGCTCCACACCAGGAGTGAGTGTTCTGACAAGCAAAACAACCATCAATGTCAGGGGTGGAAGAGACCCCATCCCAATCCAGTATCCTCCTTGCTACCAGGTACTCATATTAACACTATCATTCCTTTAATGGACAGTGATAAGGGCATGCCACCACTCTCCCTGCAGACTGCACCAAGGGAGGGAGACGTGCTAGGGAGTCTCCAAGAGTGGCGATCAATGTCCAGATATCAAATGATAGACGAAGTGAGGTCGAGACATGTCGGAAGGGAGGGAAGGAGAGATTATACTGACCTTCTGTGTGTGTACTCACCTAGTTGTGGTTGCAGTTCCAGGTGTGTGTGTGTGTGTGTGTGTGTACTCACCTAGTTGTACTCACCTAGTTGAGGTTGCAGGGGTCGAGTCCAAGCTCCTGGCCCCGCCTCTTCACTGGTCGCTAGTAGGTCACTCCCTGAAGCATGAGCTTTATCATACCTCTGCTTAAAGCTATGTATGGATCCTGTGTGCGTGTGTGTGTGTGTGTGTGTGTGTGTGTGTGTGTGTGTGTGTGTGTGTGTGTGTGTGTGTATCTATCTGACTGGGATTCATGTTGGATTACGTATTATAACTATTTGATATTAGATGAATGGAACAAAGCTGGTGACGGAACTTCTGTAAGTGATTTTTCCCACGCGTTGCGCACACGTTCACCTAACAGGTTGCGCACACGTTCACCTAACAGGTTGCGCACACGTTCACCTAACAGGTTGCGCACACGTTCACCTAACAGGTTGCGCACACGTTCACCTAACAGGTTGCGCACACGTTCACTTAACACTTTGCGCACACGTTCACCTAACAGGTTGCGCACACGTTCACCTAACAGGTTGCGCACACGTTCACCTAACAGGTTGCGCACACGTTCACCTAACAGGTTGCGCACACGTTCACCTAACAGGTTGCGCACACGTTCACCTAACAGGTTGCGCACACGTTCACTTAACACTTTGCGCACACGTTCACCTAACAGGTTGCGCACACGTTCACCTAACAGGTTGCGCACATGTTCACCTAACAGGTTGCGCACACGTTCACTTAACAGGTTGCGCACACGTTCACTTAACAGGTTGCGCACACGTTCACTTAACAGGTTGCGCACACGTTCACTTAACAGGTTGCGCACACGTTCATTTAACAGGTTGCGCACACGTTCACTTAACAGGTTGCGCACACGTTCACTTAACACGTTGCGCACACGTTCACTTAACACGTTGCGCACACGTTCACTTAACAGGTTGCGCACACGTTCACTTAACAGGTTGCGCACACGTTCACTTAACAGGTTGCGCACACGTTCACTTAACAGGTTGCGCACACGTTCACTTAACAGGTTGCGCACACGTTCACTTAACAGGTTGCGCACACGTTCATTTAACAGGTTGCGCACACGTTCACTTAACAGGTTGCGCACACGTTCACTTAACACGTTGCGCACACGTTCACTTAACACGTTGCGCACACGTTCACTTAACAGGTTGCACACACGTTCACCTAACAGGTTGCGCACACGTTCACTTAACAGGTTGCGCACACGTTCACCTAACAGGTTGCCCACACGTTCACCTAACAGGTTGCGCACACGTTCACTTAACAGGTTGCCCACACGTTCACCTAACAGGTTGCGCACACGTTCACTTAACAGGTTGCACACACGTTCACTTAACAGGTTGCGCACACGTTCACTTAACAGGTTGCGCACACGTTCACTTAACAAGTTGCGCACACGTTCACTTAGAGCCCATGTTATCACCATTAATAATGAGGTAATGGTGTCAAAATTTTCTACTAGCAAAATTTTCAAAATTCTCTTTTATATCTGCATAAAAATTTGATGCACACATGAATATTGCTCTTTAGCATATTAAAGTAATTCACAGTTTAGCAGTGATTAGTCCTACAGTAATGAAATATAATGTACCATAATATTCTACCATATAAATTATTGCACTGTAATTTCTTTCATGAGTAAAATTATATTAACTTTTCAAACCGTGAAAATATAATAAAAATATGTAATAAGCCAAGAAAATCCTGGGGAAGTTTTCCCGACACCTCGTCTACTAACTCTTGAAACTAACTCTCAATAAACAAAAGGTAGACAAACACAACTGACAGAATAAATTCGTGTCTTGACAGGGTGATGTACCAGAATTTAAAAACACAGAAAGACATAAACACACTCAACCCTGACCCCTTTCCCATTTACCTACGCAAATACCAGCTTCGAGAAAAAATCACTTGACAACGTCACTCACCCTAGTGTACATCACCTCAAACATACCTTCCCCGCAGCTACATCCCTCCTCTCTTGGACCCAAGAGCAAGAGAGAGAAAGCGAGGATCTGCTTGCTGAATGGCACACAGTAACAGAAGAAATGCAAAAACAAAATTTGTGAATTAAAAGAAGGAATAATATAAGCCGTCCTTGACATCACAGCCATCATCTTTTTTATTAAACGTTTTAACCTAAATAGGGGCATAGGTTCTCTAATGAAAACTGATGCAATGTATAAATTTCACATTCCTACGTGCAGTTTTTCCTGCAGGGAACTATGTACGTACGAAAGCAAGAAAAAGCCGTGGTATGGAAAGCAAGACATAGGTAATCAGAAACCAATGGAGTATTCACAAGACATGATGGATGTACAGTGGTTAATCATATGATTACATAGTAGGCACAAGCAGACAGGAGGGCACAAGGTAGAAGCAGCATTGATCTACAGTACGACGCATCTCCAGTCACCAGGAAATCAAGACAGAGTGCAAAGACAACCACAGAACAAAGAGAACGGAAAAAAGAAGAGCCCACATGCCCAAAGCAAAGCTACTACCCATGGCCAGAGCGGTATGACCTTTGTTGGCTTAATGCTTAGTTTTGGCTATAATAAATACTACTCATGGCACATTACAACCATAAAAATAAACCAGAAGAACTGAGACTCACATGGAGTACCAGACATGAGTCAAGGTTAAAATACTGGAATAGCTGGTGGGAAACTTTTTGTCAACATATCAAGGACACAACAAGACAGAGAGAATGGAGGAGGAATAAGAGACGAACCTAGATGACTGGACCTGGTACTCACCTATACGTACTCACCTATATGTGGTTTCAGGGGTCAAATCACAGCTCCTGGTCGTTCCTCTTCGCTTCTCGATGTTTATCTTTGGGTGTTAGCGAACATAGAGTACTAAGTCTGAAATACCATATAGAGTTGTTGGCTTGGAGAGAAGCACCGCAGGTGAGGGAGGGGACATGTGAGATTTCAGATGACAAGACAATATTAGAATGAGAGCTTCTGAATACAGGACATTAGTAAAGGGGATTGAAAGGGAAAACAACAAACAAAATAATTTATTCCCTAACCAGAAAGTGCCTGCAAGCGGAGACGTGCGTGAGAAAAGTTCTTATGTGTAATTATCCTTCTAAGTAGTTAAAGGAGAGCAAATTGTTTCTTCATGGTTCCTCGGGGATGTGTTCAGGTCAGCGCCACCTAGGAACCAGACATCAAACTTTGAATGTGATGAACCTGATGAAAAGAAAGTATGTCTTTCCTATCATAATAACCAGGATTTGGACTGTCTTTACTGCTCTCCTGAATCCCTGAATGCGTAAGTCTCTCTTTCCATTATTGAATAGGTTTGAATTCTGTTGCTCATTTTTTATGTGAATTATCGGATATTTTACTCTTAAGCTAAGGTAAATTTAACGCCCAGTTCTTTTGGTCTTAAGTCAGTATTGAAACTGTAGTGTCCTTCAGATAATCCTTTGTGTTCTCTTCGTGCACAGATCTGCCTTGTGTCACACTGATTGTACGGGAAATAAACAGGACGAGAAATCATTATTATATTTGCAGTGAAAGTTATTATCTCGTAATAGAATTTTTCTTCAATGTCTACTATTGAGAACTCATTCCGGATGTTTAATACATTTGGATTAGCTATTGTTTGGGATCTGACTCCATCTTTTGCAACCCAGCGTAGGCTGGAAGTTTGACTTTCCCTCAGGAACCAGTGATGGGTTTTGACTCAAATTATTCAGCCTGGACTGGAACTTCATCCATCCGTGTCTATTCTAGTGCGCCGTTCATCACTTCCTATCTACTATGTGTCGATGGCCAGTATTCTCCAATAAGCACCTCTCCATCTTCGGGTGTACCTTCAGTGGAAGAGGAAACATACTGGAGTGCACTCCAGAACACCGGCTGGCTCAGTAGTCTCCCTTTCATCGCAAGATATCATACCACCCTTACATTTATTGCGTCCCTTCCTTTTATTTCTGATGACTAAAAGTAATTTGATCAAGTTTGTTTATTATCTAGAGATTAAATAATATTCTTTTCATGTTTTGTCTCCATTCTCTATTTATTTATTTTCTAATCATGGGAAGGGTTCTTCCTAGTTACTGGTAATCGGGAGAGCCTCTATCACGTCATGAAGTCTCTCACCTTTCCCTTACAAGGAAATTCGTACACAAGAGAAGAAAACGTAAATCCAGAGAGATCACAACAGAAGTCGAAGGACAGCGAAGAGAAGAGCTAGAAATGAATAGGTGGAGGCGAGAAAGGCAACCGATTAACAATCTGATAAAAATATTACAGCAGTGAGGGCGAATTCTGAACTGCTTCTGCTACACAGGCCCGTCAGAAGGAATATTATGGTACGAAGCCAGGTACGAAAATTGAAAAAAAAAAATACAGGGCATGTCAAAGAAATCTGTCTGGAACTGAACAATTTAAAAAAAATCGTTATATAATAATTGATGAAAACAGAGAGAAACAAAAACAAAACAGGACAAACCCGCGGGAATTGAGCTCCATTCACATATCAAGAAAAAATGTAACAGAAACTGAATGGCGAATTGGCCATATCAAGCGCCATGGAAGCTGAAACTGTCAGCATGAATTCAGAAGAAGAGAAGGACAAGCACTGTGTGAATCTGTACTTAACTTTGCAACAAGTAAAGGGAAAGTGAGCATTTACCTCTGTACCACGCTAGAGAGGACCCAGAAAAATAGAGAAGCAGACATGAATAACAAGAAAGGTATTACAGGGTATCAATGGTTAGGTAAGGAAAACGTTCAATGACAGTCGGAACGATGCATCAGAATGGCAGCATTAAAAAATGTGGAGACCCCACAAAGATGGGATTCTCTCTCTCTCTCTCTCTCTCTCTCTCTCTCTCTCTCTGGCCTCTGTACAGTGTGAAAATCTAGGGAGCCTTGTTTATCGTACATAACACTAAACACTGGCCTTCGCTATGTATAACCAGAGTAGTGTTATATTCAACACTGTCAACACGGTCACAGGCGCTAAACACCGGAGCAGCAGCCTGACAGGTACATAATTTCCTACACATAGCATGACCTAAACTTTATTTTTGTTACAGTTAAGTTATTTAAAATACTTATCGAAGGCATACTGACAGTAGAGTAAAACCATTTTTGTAAAAAGGTTTTGACCCAGCATCGCCGCGCCAGATATACAGGACATGAAAAAAGATGAACACTTGACTGCTTTCAGTCGTCCTCAGTGTTACAGTCAATAGTGGAGTGAAAAATTTTTTCAGTGTCAGTGTTTGCGTCAGTGTTAGAACTTGTTCCTGCGTCAATGTTGGTGACATTTCGTTCAGACTTTCTCTGTGTCGTCGAGGTAAGCCACCGCACGCAGCACCGCAGTGTTTGTGCTCAGTTAATGACCTACCTTGCCGAAGTGTGTTAGTCCCCTGGGAGAGTTGGGGTCCTCCAGGTCCGTCTCTCTGGCCCTGGCGCACTCTGCCCTGGGGGAACACGGGAGACGAACACTTTTAGCTTGATATCATCACATTAGCAACAGTGAAAAATACAAGTCACAATACCCTGACTTGATAATGGTCCAGAATGGAGCGAAACATCAGCTAGTTTCATCTCTAATTTCTCGATTAACACACTGTTCCATTTGATTATCATCAATGATATTGTGTCTCAGTGATTCTCTAATGATTAAACACTACTGAAGTTTTTATCATTTTATTAAATAAATGAGCAGTTTAAGTACTAAACAAATTTTAACTGTGTGAAGAAGAATTTTAAATATCATGCACGTTTAAAAAGTTACAACTATGCGTAGAGCTTTACCATGGAGTGCTGCATGTGTGAGTGAGAGTGAGGTAACGCACTCCCAGGTCTCTCAGTGCTCGCAACACACCCAAGGAATTCTGTATTGCGTGGCCACCCTCAACACCGATCAAACTGGCGATGCGACCATCCTTGAAGGCCGCCTCCACTTCTGTCACAAAATATACACACACACACACACACACATATATTTATATATATATATATATATATATATATATATATATATATATATATATATATATATATATATATATATATATATATATATATAATATATATAGAATATAATATATATAAATATATATATATATATATATATATATATATATATATATATATATATATATATATATATATATATATATATATATATGCAATAAGATCACAGTAAAAAGGTGATATCAAAATGTGCAAAACAACCACTGTGAAAGAATAGTGAAATTCCAAGCGTTTTCGTGACTTCTCACATTATCAAGGAACTATAAAAACAATAGAGCTTGGAATTTCACTATTCTTTCACAGTGGTTGTTTTGCATATTTTGATATCACCTTTTTACTGTGATTTTATTGCATATATATATATATATATATATATATATATATATATATATATATATATATATATATATATATATATATATATATATTTATATTATGCAAATATTGCGAACAAGCAATACAAGATGCAAAACAGCCACGGGGGAGTTGAATGATAGCCATCGCCTGTCGTGTTGCAATCAACACATCAGGAGCTTGCAATATTGCAGAAAAGAGGAGGACTAGGCAAATACGATCACAGTGAACGCATTTGCTGGAGGAAAGGCGTTCCATGTAATCGTACTTGCTTGGATCTCCTCCCCTTTTCTGTAACATTGTAAATTCCTGATGTGTTGACTGAAACATGAAAGGCCTAGAGCTATCATTTAACTCCCCCTACCCACCTTCCCCCATAGATGTTTTGCGTCTTATATCGCTTGTTCGCGATATTTTCTCTCATACTTATATATACATATACGTATATATATATATATATATATATATATATATATATATATATATATATATATATATATATATATATATATATATATATATATATATATATACATGTATATATATTTATCACACTGGCCGATTCCCACCAAGGCAGGGTGGCCCGAAAAAGAAAAACTTTCTTTTTCGCGGGTGTCTGGACCAGGTGTTTACAGTGAAACATATAAGTGAACAGTATTTAGATAAGGCTGAAGAGGTCTTTGTGGCATTTATGGATTTGGAAAAGGCGTATGACAGGGTGGATAAGGGGGCAATGTGGCAGATGTTGCAGGTGTATGGTGTAGGAGGTAGGTTACTCAAAGCAGTGAAGAGTTTTTACAAGGATAGCGAGGCTCAAGTTAGAGTATGTAGGAAAGAGGGAAATTATTTCCCAGTAAAAGTAGGCCTTAGACAAGGATGAGTGATGTCACAGTGGTTGTTTAATATATTTATAGATGGGGTTGTAAGAGAAGTAAATGCGAGGGTCTTGGCAAGAAGCGTGGAGTTAAAAGATAAAGAATCACACATAAAGTGGGAGTTGTCACAGTTGCTCTTTGCTGATGACACTGTGATCTTGGGAGATTCTGAAGAGAAGTTGCAGAGATTGGTGGATGAATTTAGTAGGGTGTGAAAAAGAAGAAAATTAAAAGTGAATACAGGAAAGAGTAAGGTTATGAGGATAACAAAAAGATTAGATGATGAAAGATTGGATATCAGATTGGAGGGAGAGAGTATGGAGGAGGTGAATGTATTCAGATATTTTCGAGTGGACGTGTCAGCGGATGGGTCTATGAAAGATGTGGTGAATCATAGAATTGATGAGGGGAAAAGGGTGAGTGGTGCACTTAGGAGTCTGTGGAGACAAAGAACTTTGTCCTTGGAGGCAAAGAGGGGAATGTATGAGAGTATAGTTTTACCAACGCTCTTATATGGGTGTGAAGCATGGGTGATGAATGTTGCAGCGAGGAGAAGGCTGGAGGCAGTGGGGATGTCATGTCTGAGGGCAATGTGTGGTGTGAATATAATGCAGAGAATTCGTAGTTTGGAAGTTAGGAGGAGGTGCAGGATTACAAAAACTGTTGTCCAGAGGGCTGAGGAAGGGTTGTTGAGGTGGTTCGGACATGTAGAGATAATGGAGCGAAACAGAGTGACTTCAAGAGTGTATCAGTCTGTAGTGGAAGGAAGGCGGGGTAGGGGTCGGCCTAGGAAAGGTTGGAGGGACGGGGTAAAGGAGGTTTTGTGTGCGAGGGGCTTGGACTTCCAGCAGGCATGCGTAAGCGTGTTTGATAGGAGTGAATGGAGACAAATGGTTTTTAATACTTGACGTGCTGTTGGAGTGTGAGCAAAGTAACATTTATGAAGGGGTTCAGGGAAACCGGCAGGCCGGACTTGAGTCCTGGAGATGGGAAGTACAGTGCCTGCACTCTGAAGGAGGGGTGTTAATGTTGCAGTTTAAAAACTGTAGTGTAAAGCACTCTTCTAGCAAGACAGTGATGGAGTGAATGATATATATATATATATATATATATATATATATATATATATATATATATATATATATATATATATATATATATATATATATGTATATATATATATATATATATATATATATATGTATATATGTATGTATATATATATATATATATATATATATATATATATATATATATATATATATATATATATATATATATATATATATTAATCAAGAAACCGGCCGTATCCCACCGAGGTAGGGTGGCCCAAAAAGAAAAACAAAAATTTCTTTTTTCAAATTTAGAAATAAGTACAGGAGAAGGGGTTACTAGCCCCTTGCTCCCGGCATTTTAGTCGCCTCTTACAACACGTATGGCTTACGGAGGAAGAATTCTGTTTCACTTCCCCATGGAGAATATATATATATATATATATATATATATATATATATATATATATATATATATATATATATATATATATATATATATATACAATAAGATCACAGTAAACAGGTGATTTCAGAATATGCAAAACAACCACTGTGAAAGAATAGAGAAACTCCAAGCGCTTTCGTGACTACTCACATTATCAAGGAACAATGAAAGTAGAGCATCAAAGGGAGGTATATAAAGGGTCTAGCCCACACCTCACTATCATATCCCACAACAAAGGAACACCTGACACGCGACTCGTAAGAAAGGGAACACTGCAGCAGGCCCGCCGGCCCAACTAGACAGGTCTTTCACACAACCCACCAACAAACTATTCTACCCAAGAAATAAGAATTTTAAAAGTTATTATTTGACCAATGTATTATTAAATTCTTCCCAAATTCTATTAATTATAAATGTATCTAATTTATATAAACCAAAGGAAACATTCATATTATTGTCAAAACTGCTTTTTATGAAACAAGATTCAATTATATTCCTGTCGACCATGGACTTGCTTGATACTACTTTCTCAACTTTTTGAAAATCAATTGGATGGTTAAAATCTCTCACATGAATAAATAGAGCATTGGAATCTTGTCCAGTTCTAAGGCTATATTTATGTTATTTTAATCTTAGTTTGAGATTTTTACCAGTTTGACCGTAATAAACTTTATTGCAAATTTTACAAGGAATCTTATAGACACATCCATCAGCATTTTGGGGGGAATTCTTTATCAAAAGTTTTTTTACTGTATCAAGATTTTTGAATACAACTTTAATATTAAAAGTCTTAAGAAGAGAAGGCATATCAACCAAGTTTTCATGGTAAGGGAGAACCAACATATTTTTAGGTGAGTAAGGCTGGTTGTCCCTTTTTGAATTGTAAAAAGTATTTCTAGCAACTTTAAAAGATTTATCAATTACGTTTCTTGGGTATTTCAAATCATTACCTATTTCATAAATTTTGGATATTTCCTCATCTATGAACTCTGGACTAAAAATTCGTAAAGCTCTCAAAAACATTGATGAAAAAACAGACAGTTTAACTCTATCTTGATGTGAAGAATAATAGTGGACATAAGAACAGTTATTTGTAGGTTTTCTCTAAATTTTAAATTTGAATTCATTATTACCCTTAATAATTAAAACATCTAGAAAAGGCAATGAGTTATTTTCTTCAAACTCAACAGTAAAGTTTATAGAATAGGCTAAGCTATTTAATTTGCCAAGGAAATGGTGTATATCTACATTTTTGGGCATAAGACACAAAATATCATCAACATATCTGAACCATTTAGCTCTATTAGGGAGGATTGTGTTAAGCAACCTTGTTTCAAAAAATTCCATGTATAGGTTACTAAGAACAGGTGAAAGAAGATTTCCCATTGCCATACCAAACTTCTGAGTGTAAAACTTATCATTAAATACAAATTTTACATCAACAATGCAAAGTTTAATAAGTTTAATGATAGTAGGAACTGGCAATGGTAAATCATAATTAACGGGTTCTTCAGATAAGAAACTTAATAAATCATCAACAGCAACTTTCGTAAACAAGGAAGTAACACCAAAACTAACCATGTTAAAATCATTTAAGTCAGACAAGGAGCTTAATTTATCAACTAAATCTATGTTGTTTTTAACATTAAAGTGAGAAATTTTGCCAACAATAGGGCTCAAAATATCAAGCCATTTCGTTAATTTATACGAAACTGATCCTATGGAGCTAATAATTGGTCTGACTGGATTCCCTGGTTTGTGTGTTTTTATTAATCCATACATGTAAGGTAAAGATGGATTAGTGGAAGTAAATTGTTTAATTAATTCATCTTTGCCTTTCAGTAGAAGTTTTATTGTTTTATTGAAATTGCTGTTAACGGTTTCTAGGGGATTTTTTCTAAGTTTAGGAAAGGTTTCAGTATCATCTACCTCTCCTGCCTACGGTTTATAAGCTCCTTCTCCGCACGTACGCCGTATTCTATTCAAGATTGATGGACTGACCACATCGACTCAAGGTTGAGGGACTGATTACCTCATTCTCCTTCTGTTCTTCAAGATTCTCCTTTGTATGAACTGATGAAGCCACTGTGTGGCGAAACGTTTCCTCAATAAAGATACCCAAGAGCTGCACATGTGTCTAATTTATCAACATGTCGGTTCTCTGAACCATTCATCTACAAACATAAGAACATAAAGGAAGAACACTGCAGCAGGCCTGTTGGCCCATACTAGGCTGATATGCCTTCTCTTCTTAAGACTTTTAATATTAAAGTTGTATTCAAAAATCTTGATACAGTAAAAAAAATAAAAAAAACTTTTGATGAAGAATTTCTTCCCAAAATGCTGATGGATGTGTCTATAAGATTCCTTGTAAAATTTGCGATAAAGTTTATTACGGTCAAACTGGTAAAAATCTCGAACTAAGATTAAAACAACATCAATATAGCATTAGAACTGGACAAGATTCCAATGCTCTATTTATTCATGTGAAAGATTTTAACCATCCAATTGCGATTCAAAAAGTTGAGAAAGTTGTATCAAGCAAGTCCGTGGTCGACAGGAATGTAATTGAATCTTGTTTCATGAAATGCAGTTTTGACAATAATATGAATATTTCCTTTGGTTTATATAAATTAGATCCATTTATAATTAATAGAATTAGGGAAGAATTTAATAATACATTGGACAATAATTTTTAAAATTCTTATTTCTTGGGTAGAATAGTTTGTTGGTGGGTTGTGTGAAGGACCTGTCTAGTTGGGCCGGCGGGCCTGCTGCAGTGTTCCCTTTCTTATGAGTCGCGTGTTAGGTGTTCCTTTGTTGTGGGATCTGATAATGAGGCGTCGGTTAGACCCTTTATATACCTTCCTTAGACCTTTATATACCTTCCTTTGATGCTCTACTTTCTTTGTTCCTTGATAATGTGAGTAGTCACGAAAGCGCTTGGAATTTCTCTATTCTTTCACATTGGTTGTTTTGCATATATATATATATATATATATATATATATATATATATATATATATATATATATATATATATATATATATATATATATATATATATATATGTATATGTATGTATATACATGTATATATAATAACGTTATCATTTCACAGGAGAATTCGAGTCTGCATACTCTGTATCAAAGTACGCAGTACCTATACAACGCAGGAAATGATGAAGGCTCGATCTTCCGATTGATGTTGAGAGAGGAATTCCTCCCGGCAGCCAGGCTTTCTTTTTGTGTCATAGACAATGCTTATCATTGTCTCTGTCAGTATCTGCCTTTGTATCCTCTTCAAACTTAAACAATACATGCATAAAATTATATTCACTAACTCCAACACTAGCCAGTTTCACCTCTAATCCGTATTAGAGCATCATATATCGCTCTCTATTCACCTAATCATTTTAGCAGGGCTGAACCGCAGCTCCTGTGGCAAGCGGGTAGTCCACTTTTAGATTGGCCATTTTCTAATGGCTTCAGCTAGACTTGGGTAATAAAACATGTACATTCTATTTTGTACCTTCAAAACAGCATTCATAATGCACAGGTTCGCACATAATGTTTATGTACTCCCACTACCACCATCATAACGTTTATGTGCTCCCACTACCACCATCATAACGTTTATGTACTCCCACTACCACCATCATAACGTTTATGTACTCCCACTACCACCATCATAACGTTTATGTACTCCCACTACCACCACCATAATGTTTATGTACTCCCACTACCACCATAATGTTTATGTACTCCCACTACCACCATAATGTTTATGTATCCCCACTACCACCATAATGTTTATGTACTCCCACTACCACCATAATGTTTATGTATCCCCACTACCATCATAATGTTTAT
>NC_091317.1:3952390-3972390 GCF_038502225.1 Cherax quadricarinatus
GTGTGTGTGTGAGTGTGTGTGTGTGTGTGTGTGTGTGTGTGTGTGTGTGTGTGTGTGTGTGTGTGTGTGTGTGTGTGTGTGAGTGTGTATGTGTGTGTGTGTGTGTGTGTGTGTGTGTGTGTGTGTGTGTGTGTATGTGTGTGTATGTGTGTGTGTGTGTGTGTGAGTGTCCGTTGTTTCTGTGGAGGGTTAAGTTTCAACTACTGGACTGTCCCTTATATTTTAGGCTCTGTCACGTATTTTGGAATTATGAATTATATTTATCACATGAATTGTTATTATTATTATTATTATTATTATTATTATTATTATTATTATTATTAGTAGTAGTAGTAGTAGTAGTAGTAGTAGTAGCAGTAGCAGTCATACAGAGCAGATGTACTGTGTTGATAAAGGTAGACACACAGAGCCATGTGAGTCATTCATCACAGGTGAATGTAGACAAATGGTTCAAAGAAACGACAAATTGATAAACTGAACACATGTGCAACACTTGGGCGTCTTTATTGTGGAGACATGTCGCCACACAGTGACTTCATCAGTCCTATACAAGGAAGAATAGTTGAAGGTTAGAAAGAGTTTGAGGTAATCAGTCCCTCAGCTAAAAGACTGATTACCTCAAACTCCTTCTAACCTTCAATCATTCTTCTTTGTATTGGACTGATGAAGCCACTGTGTGGCGAAACGTTTCCACAATAAAGACACCCAACACCAAATTTATCATTACAGATGAAGGAGAAGACTAGATCTCCCGTCCACTTGTTTGGGTTATTTAGAGCAGCTAGTGGCTGATACTCGAGCTTCTGTCTGCTTGTGTGAGTCATTTTGAGGAAAGAATAGTCTAGGCTTGATCCTTCTGCCCGTAAGGATCATTTAGAGAAGGAGTGATGAAGGCTCGATCCTTCGTCCGCTCTAGTGGGGGATTTAGCGAGGAAGCTGTGGAGGTTTGAAACTCCATCTGTCTGTGTTAGTCATAAATTCTGCGCAACAAGCTGTGGAGGCTCGATCCTTCGTTCCCTCGTGTGGGTTATTCAGAGCCAGGGGTGTTCGAAGCTCAGTCCTCTGTCGGCTAATCGAGACCCGGTCTGTGACCAATCAGACTGTTGGTGATCTTTATCCTGCAGTGATTAAAATATCAAGGAAATATTGCAGGCGAGAGAGAGAGAGAGAGAGAGAGACAGGCAGACAGACAGACAGACAGACAGACAGACAGACAAACGGACTGAGAGATGCAGTATAGCCACACACCCAGATCTGTCCACAGGCCAGTATCGCAGCTGTGAATTAAAAATGATGAAAGAGACACTCTCCATCAACTAGACTCGAAGCTTTGAATCTGTGTTCCTGATTTTTGCACTGAGAGTGGACAGGATAATAGACAGGAGGAAGGACAGACGATACCATCTTTGGAATATAATTTACTACTGTTCATCAGTAATAAATTATACCAATTCACAGCATGAGGCTTACGACATTTTATTGAAAAGGCGTTTCGCCCACCTGGGATTGTATCAGGTCTCACTAAGATCAAATAAAGTTTCTAGTGGACGAAACATCTCCCCCCAAAACATGCCACAAACCGAATATTGAGTTATATTAACTTAATTTGAAATATTAGACTCAGAGACGACAGCATTGCCGCAATATACTTTACTGTTATGAGAGGGACGATAGGCTTCAGAGGTCACTTTTCAGCTGGTCTTCTGGTGAACCTCCGGAGAATAAAATCGCAAAACAACTGACAATGAACCCTCATTTCTCAAAGAAAACTTTAGGCAATGTTTTGGTTCGTTCACGATGAGGATCCGACACAAACCTGAGAGTCGTCTCAAGTTTGCTCGCGAAATTGCGGGAGAGTTGCAAAAATGAACGTCTGCATTGTAGGTCGCCAGACGCTAGAGGACTGCAAGACTTCAAGCTCTGTTGCAGCGAAAGTGGCTAGCAATTTTAACAGTCTTCTGACAAAGATCTGATTCCGTTCTGCAATTGCTTGTTGATTACTTTCAAGCTAGGATTCTTAAACAATATAATAATGGAAAGGGGAAAATAATTACTTAGTGTCAATATAATATTAGGGGGTGCCACAGAAGTACAATATTTGTGTGATGTCTACTTCAAAGGTAATCTAACTTCTGACGCTAATGCTTACGTTGAGGATGGCATTTTAACCTTTAATTACCGAATAGAAGAGAAGCCTATTGCAATGAGAATACTTAGTCCATAATTTGTAGAGAGTGACATGTTGCATTAGTTACCAAAGACGATGGTCACTAGACTTTGAACTGGTTATCCACAGATGGATTATGGTTGTCTCAGAGCAACATGTGGCACCCCAAGGTGTTGTTCAACCTAATTTAAAGTGGGTTAAGTCACAATTTTGTCTACCTGCCTGGAGCTTAGCTTAACGTCTATGGTAGTCTCGGCATATGGTGTCTGGCAGACATCAGACAATGAGGTCATATATATATATATATATATATATATATATATATATATATATATATATATATATATATATATATATATATTGTGTGTGGTGCCGATTAAGTAAAACTTGCGTTTTTTTGGCTTAAATAGTAACGCACTTCTTGCCCACTAGGGCAAGCGAAAATTTGTTTTTGCAATAATTTCGCAAAAAAATCATTCTGAATCAAACGAAAAAATATATTTATCATTTTGCTTGTTTATTATTAAATTACTGTAATCTAATATAAAATATATTTAGTTGGATTAGGATAAATTAAATTGCCCTTGTTGTAATAAGGTTAGGTAGGTTTCCTAAAGTTGTTTTGGAACAAAATCATTATTTTTTACAGTAACATAAATGAAAAAAAAAATATCTTTAAATGTTATTTTATTTTATTGACACATCGGCCGATTCCCACCAAGGCAGGGTGGCCCGAAAAAGAAAAACTTTCACCATCATTCACTCCATCACTGTCTTGTCAGAAGGGTGCTTTACACTACAGTTTTTAAACTGCAACATTAACACCCCTCCTTCAGAGTGAAGACACTGTACTTCCCATCTTCAGGACTCAAGTCCGGCCTGCCGGTTTCCCTGAACCCCTTCATAAATGTTACTTTGCTCACACTCCAACAGCACGTCAAGTATTAAAAACCATTTGTCTCCATTCACTTCTGTCAAACACGCTCACGCATGCCTGCTGGAAGTCCAAGCCCCTCGCACACAAAACCTCCTTTACCCCCTCCCTCCAACCTTTCCTAGGCCGACCCCTACCCCGCCTTCCTTCCACTACAGACTGACACACTCTTGAAGTCACTCTGTTTCGCTCCATTCTCTCTACATGTCCGAACCACCTCAACAACCCTTCCTCAGCCCTCTGGACAACAGTTTTGGTAATCCCGCACCTCCTCCTAACTTCCAAACTACGAATTCTCTGCATTATATTCACACCACACATTGCCCTCAGACATGACATCTCCACTGCCTCCAGCCTTCTCCTCGCTGCAACATTCATCACGCATGCTTCACTATACTCTCATACATTCCCCTCTTTGCCTCCAAGGACAAAGTTCTTTGTCTCCACAGACTCCTAAGTGCACCACTCATCCTTTTCCCCTCATGAATTCTATGATTCACCTTATCTTTCATAGACCCATCCGCTGGCACGTCCACTCCCAAATATCTGAATACAGTCACCTCCTCCATACTCTCTCCCTCCAATCTGATATCCAATCTTTCATCACCTAATCTTTTTGTTATCATCATAACCTTACTCTTTCCTATATTCACTTTTAATATTCTTCTTTTGCATACCCAACCAAATTCATCCACCAACCTCTGCAACTTCTCTTCACAATCTCCCAAGAGCACAGTGTCATCAGCAAAAAGCAACTGTGACAATTCCCACTTTGTGTTTGATTCTCTTGCCAAAACCCTCGAATTCACTTCTCTTACAACCCCATCTATAAATATATTGAACAACCACGGTGACATCAAACATCCTTGACTAAGGCCTACTGTTACTGGGAAATACTCTAACATGAGCCTCACTATCTTCGTAGAAACTTTTCACTGCTTTCAGTAACCTACCTCCTACACCATACACCTGCAACATCTGCCACATTGCCCTCCTATCCACCCTGTCTTAAGCCTTCTCCAAATCCATAAATGCCACAAAAACCTCTTTAGCCTTATTTATATACTGTTCAGCTATATGTTTCAATGTGAACACTTGGTCTACACACCCCCTACCTTTCCTAAAGCCTCTTTGTTCATCTGCTATCCTACTCGCCATCCTACTTTTAATTCTTCCAATAATAACTCTACCATACACTTTACCAGGTATACTCAACAGACTTATCCCCCTATAATTTTTTGCACTCTCTTTTGTCCCCTTTGCCTTTATACAAAGGAACAATGCATGCTCTCTGCCAATCCATAGGTACCTTACCGTCTTCCATTCATTTATTAAATAATAGCACCAACAACTCCAAAACTATATCCCCACCTGCTTTTAACATTTCTATCTTTAGCCCATCAATCCCAGCAGCCTTACCCCCTTTCATTCTACCCACTGCCTCACGAACTTCCCCCACACTTACAACTGGCTCTTCCTCACTCCTACAAGGTATTATTCCTATACACGAAATCACAGCTTCCCTATTTTCATCAACATTTAACAATTCCTCAAAATATTCCTTTCATCTTCCCAATACCTCTAACTCTCGTTAAATAACTTTCCTCTCCTATTTTTAACTGTCAAATCCATTTGTTCCCTAGGCTTCCTCAATTTATTAATCTCACTCCAAAACTTTTTCTTATTTTCAACAAAATATGTTGATAACGTCTCACCCACTCTCTAATTTGCTCTCTTTTTACATTGCTTCACCACTCTCTTAACCTCTCTTTTCCTCTCCATATGCTCTTCCCTCCTTGCATCACTTCTACTTTGTAAAAACCTCTCATATGCTAACTTTCTTTCTCTTACTAATCTCTTTACATCATTCCACCAATCGCTCTTCTTCCCTCCCACACCCACTTTCCTGTAACCACAAACTTCTGCTGAACACTCTAAGACTACATTCTTAAACCTTCCCCATACATCTTCAACCCCATTGCCTATACTCTCATTAGCCCATCTATCCCCCAACAGTTGTTTATATTTTACCCTAACTGCCTCCTCTTTTAGTTTATAAACCTTCTCCTCTCTTTTACTTGATGCTTCTGTTTTCCTTGTATCCCATCTACCTTTTTCTTTCACTGTAGCTACAACTAAAAAGTGATCTGATATATCTGTGGTCCCTTTATAAACATGTACATCCTGAAGTCTACTCAACAGTCTTTTATCTACCAATACATAGTCCAACAGACTACGGTCATTACGCCCTACATCATATCTTGTATACTTATTTATCCTCTTTTTCTTAAAATATGTATTAACTATAACTAAACCTCTTTCTATATAAAGTTCAATCATAGGTCTCCTATTATCATTTAAACCTGGCACCCCAAACATACCTACCACACCCTCTCTAAATGTTTCTCCTACATTAAATGTATGAGAGAAAATTTTAGAAAGGACTTAGTTTTAAATGAGTTCTTGCTAATTGACTATAAAGATTTTTTTCAACAAACCGGCCATATCCCACCGAAGCAGGGTGACCTAAAAAGAAAAATGAATTTTTTTCTTTTTAATTTAGTAATATATACAGGAGAAGGGGTTACTAGCCTCTTTCTCCCGGTATTGTAGTTGCCTCTTCCGACACGCATGGCTTACGGAGGAAGAATTCTTTTCCACTTCCCCATGGAGATAGTAGGAAATAAAGAAGAACAAGAATTAAGAAAATGGAAGAAATCTCAGATGGGTGAGTATATATATGTGTGTACATGCAAGTGTAATATGACCTACGTGTAAGGAGAAGTAGCAAGATATACCTGTTATCTTGTTATCGGTAATCCTACCAGCATGTAAAACAATTACAGGTTCCTTTTTCACACTCGCTTGGCAGGAGAGTCGTACCTCCCTGGGTGGTTGCTGTCTACCATCCTAGTACCACAAGCCGGTAGTACCTCCCTGGGTGGTTGTTGTCTACCAACCTACTACCACATGACGGTAGTACCTCCCTGGGTGGTTGCTGTCTACCAACCTACTACCACAGGACGGTAGTACCTCCCTGGGTGGTTGCTGTCTACCAACCTACTACCACAGGACGGTATTATCTCCCTGGGTGGTTGCTGTCTACCAACCTACTACCACAGGACGGTAGTACCTCCCTGGGTGGTTGCTGTCTACCAACCTACTACCACAGGACGGTAGTACCTCCCTGGGTGGTTGCTGTCTACCAACCTACTACCACAGGACGGTATTATCTCCCTGGGTGGTTGCTGTCTACCAACCTACCACCACAGGACGGTAGTACCTCCCTGGGTGGTTGCTGTCTACCATCCTACCACCTATGATATAACATTTTCTACTGAAATGTTAGTAAATTTGCATCAAAATTTACTTAACCAAATATGAGACAGTTCTACCTAACCTATCTAAAATCAGTTGAAATTTTATGATCATTATTATCATCATTATTATCAGTACAAGTAGTACCAGTTAACCTGGTTTACCGATAAAATTTTGATTTCTCCAGAATATTAAAAATATCAAACACCTTCATCTCAGGCTGTGATCTCCGTACTAAACTCCCTCAGCTGAAGCTGGGAACTCCAGTGTAAATTCTCTCAGCAGAAGGTAGGGAAAGCTGGGTGTTCCATCCACATCTCCCTCAAGTGAAGCTGAGGCAGCTGGGAACTCCGTAATAAACTAATGAAAACATTCTATCTAACTTCAAACCTATAAAAAAATCTATCCCTCTTTCTTTTTTTTTTTTTTTAAGAGAAATATCAACTAGTTTTCCATAAATTCCATACGAGTTATCTCTGCCTCTGTCAGGATTTTCTGAAAATTCTGGAAGACGAGAGTTTTTTTTTTAAGGCATTTAGGGAGGCACTGGCGGCCATAATTCTTGGAACCTTTTTTTTATGTGGCAGAGGTAAAGTGGCTGGGTTCAAACAAGGTTATAAAAAAGTTTAGAGAGGGTACTTTTTTTAGTGCTAAAGAAAAAGACGTAGTTATTTTTTTCTCCTGTGTGAATTCAGTTTTGACTGAAAGGAATGACTGAATAAGTTCGTGTGTGTGTGTGTGTGTGTGTGTGTGTGTGTGTGTGTGTGTGTGTGTGTGTGTGTGTGTGTGTGTGTGTGTGTGTGTGTGTGTATGATTCTCTTGGGTATTACCTCATTGCAAAGGTTCACCTCTACTTTCCTTTCCAGGTTCATATCTTTCATTTCTAGGTTCACATCTTCATTATTTCTACGTTCTTATATTATCTCATTTACAAACACATGTTCGTCTTATTTACAAACAATATCCAGTAACATTTCTAACTGTATATCAGGTTCATTTTCAATATTTATCTGTAATTGTGCGTCTTGACACTGACCAAGTATCTACAGGTGGTAAGGACGTTCCTAATGGACGTTCTTCAAGGACGCTCCTCAAGGACGTTCCTAATAGAAGTTCTTCAAGGACGCTCCTCAAGGATGTTCCTCACTGACGTACTTCAAGAACGTTCCTCTACAGCAGCACAGCAGCAGCATATCAACACAGCTGTAGTACAGCAGCAGCAGCAGCAGCAGCAGCAGCACAGTACCAGCAACAGAGCAGCAGCAGCACAGTACCAGCAGCACAGCAGCAGCACAGTAACAGCACCACAGTACCAGCAGCACAGCAGCAGCAGCACAGTACCAGCAGCACAGCAGCAGCAACACAGTACCAGCAGCACAGCAGCAGCAGCATAGTACCAGAAGCACAGCAGCATAGTACCAGCAGCACAGCAGCAGCAGCACAGTGCCATCAGCACAGCAGCAGCAGCACAGTACCAGCAGCACAGCAGCAGCAGCACAGTGCCAGCAGCACAGCAGCACAGTGCCATCATCACAACAGCACAGTACCGGCAGCTCAGCAGCAACAGCACAGCACCAGCAGCACAGCACCAGCAGCACAGTACCAGCAGCACAGCAGCAGCAGCACAGTACCAGCAGCACAGCAGCAGCAGCACAGTACCAGCAGCACAGCAGCAGTAGCACAGTACCAGCAGCACAGCAGCAGTAGCACAATACCAGCAGCACAGCAGCAGTAGCACAGTACACAGCAGCAGTAGCACAGTACCAAGAGCAGCAGCACGTTACCAGCAGCACAGCAGCAGCAGCACAGTATTAGCAGCACAGCAGCAGCAGAACAGTACCAGCAGCACAGCAGCACAGTACCAGCAGCACAGCATCACAGTACCAGCAGCACAGCAGCAGCACATTACCAGCAGCACAGCAGCAACAGCACAGTACCAGCAGCACAGCAGCAGCAGAACAGTACCAGCAGCACAGCAGCACAGTACCAGCAGCACAGCATCACAGTACCAGCAGCGCAGCAGCAGCACATTACCAGCAGCACAGCAGCAACAGCACAGTACCAGCAGCACAGCATCACAGTACCAGCAGCACAGCAGCAGCACATTACCAGCAGCACAGCAGCAACAGCACAGTACCAGCAGCACAGCAGCAGCAGAACAGTACCAGCAGCACAGCAGCACAGTACCAGAAGCACAACAGCAGCAGCACAGTACCAGCAGCACAGCACCAGCAGCACAGCAGCAGCAGCACAGTACGAAAAGCATGGCAGCAGCAGCAGCAGCAGCACAGTACGAAAAGCATGGCAGCAGCAGCAGCAGCAGCGTACCAGCAGCACAGCAGCAGCAGCACAGTGCCGGCAGCACAGCTGCAGCAGCACAGTGCCGGCAGCACAGCTGCAGCACAGCAACAGCAGCACAGTACCAGCAGCAGAGCAGCAGCACATAAACACAGCTGCAGCAGCAGCACAGTACCAGCAGCACAGCAGCAGCAGCACAGTACCAACAGCACAGTAGCAGCAGCACAGTACCAACAGCACAGTAGCAGCACAAGAGCAGCATACTAGCATCAGCACAGTAATAGGGCAATAGTAGCGCAGTAGTAGCACAATAGTAGCACAGCAGTAGCACAATAGTAGCACAGCAGTAGCACAATAGTAGCGCAGTAGCATAACAGTAGCACAATAGTAACACAATAGTAGCACAGTAGTAGCACAATAGTAGCATAGTAGCAGCACAGTAGCAGCAGCACAGTAGCAGCACAAGAGCAGCATACTAGCATCAGCGCAGTAATAGCGCAATAGTAGCACAGTAGTAGCACAATAGTAGCACAGTAGTAGCACAATAGTAGCACAGCAGTAGCACAGTAGTAGCACAGTAGCAGCACAGTAGCAGCAGTACAGTAGCAACAGCATAGTAACAGCAGCACAGCAGCAGTAGCTCAATAGCAGTGGTACAGTAGCAGCAGCACAGCAGCAGCACAGTAACAGCACAGCAGCAACAGTACAGCAGCAGCACAGCAGTAACACAGCAGTAACACAGCAGCAGCAAATTAGAAGCAGCACATTACCACAGTAGCAGCACAGCATCAGCAGCAGCAGCTCAGCAGCAGTAGCACAGCAGCAGCAGAAACATAGCAGCAGCACAGTAACAGCACAGTAGCAGGACAGCAGAGCACAGTAGCTGCATAGCAAAAGCATAGTTGCAACAGCAGTAGCAGCACAACAATAGGAGCAGCAGTAGCATCACAATAGCAGGAGCAGCACAGCAGCAGCAATAGCAGTACAGCAGCAGCAGCAGTAGCGTCATAAAAGCAGCAGTAGTAGTAGTAACAGCACAGCAGCAGCAGTAGCATCACAACAGCAGCAGTAGCATCACGACAATAGGAGCTGCATTAGCAGCACAGCAGGAGCAGCTATAGCATCACAACAGCAGCAGTAGTAGCAGCACAGCAGCAGCAGTAGCATTACAACAGCATCAGCAGTAGCATCACAGCAGCAGTAGCATCACGACAATAGGAGCAGCAATAGCAGCACAGCAGGAGCAGCTTTAGCATCACAAAAGCAGCAGTAGCATCACAACAGCAATAGTAGGAGCAGCACAGCAGCAGCAGGAGCAGTAGCAGCACAGCAGTAGCAGTAGCAGCACAGCAGTAGCAGCACCTCTTCCACGCCTTCCCAGATAACACAATATTTAACCCTCTCTTGCTTCACACTTACTGAGTTAAACAAAATCCCTCAAGTGAGCCTTTTAACACAGTTTTCTCCACAATTCTTCACTTTCTCTTCAGTCAAACACTGACAAAAGAAAGCCAGAAACGGTTTCCTTTTTTGCCTTTGGTCTGACGCTTAATTGGGCTGTGGCTGTCTTGAGACGTTGGTCTATACCCAAAGGTTAAACCAGAGACGTGAGAGGGGAATGTAAGCGAGTGTGGTTTAATAATGTTGGTGTTCTGGTTCAGGGATGATTGGTGCTCTGGTTTAGGGACGATTGGTGTCCTGGTTTAGGGATGATTGGTGATCTGGTTTAGGGATGATTGGTGTTCTGGTTCAGGGATGTTTGTGTTCTGGTACAGGAATGTTGGAGTTCTGGTACAGGAATGTTTATGTTCTGGTACAGGAATATTGGTGCTCTGGTTCAGGAATGTTGGTGTTCTGGCTCAGGGATTATTGATTAGGATCAGGGATGATAGGTGTTCTGGTTCAGGATGATTGGCGCTTTGGTTCCGGGATGACTGGTGTTCTGGTCCTGGAATGTTGGTGTCCTGGTTCAGGGATTATAGCTGTTCTGGTTCAGGGATGATTGGTGTTTTGGTCCAGGATGATTGATGTTCTGGTTCAGGGACGACTGGTGTTCTGGTCCAGGAATGTTGGTGTTCTGGTCCAGGAATGCTGGTGTTCTGGTCCAGCAATGCTGGTGTTCTGGTCCAGGAATGCTGCTCTTCTGGTCCACGAATGCTGGTGTTCTGGTCCAGGAATGTTGGTGTTCTGGTCCAGGAATGTTGGTGTTCTGGTACAGGAATGTTGGTGTTCTGGTCCAGGAATGTTGGTGTTCTGGTCCAGGAATGTTGGTGTTCTGGTCCAGGAATGTTGGTGTTCTGGTCCAGGAATGTTGGTGTTCTGGTCCAGGAATGTTGGTGTTCTGGTCCAGGAATGTTGGTGTTCTGGTCCAGGAATGTTGGTGTTCTGGTACAGGAATGTTGGTGTTCTGGTCCAGGAATGTTGGTGTTCTGGTCCAGGAATGTTGGTGTTCTGGTCCAGGAATGTTGGTGTTCTGGTCCAGGAATGTTGGTGTTCTGGTCCAGGAATGCTGGTGTTCTGGTCCAGGAATGTTGGTGTTCTGGTCCAGGTATGTTGGTGTTCTGGTACAGGAATGTTGGTGTTCTGGTCCAGGAATGTTGGTGTTCTGGTTCAGGAATGTTGGTGTTCTGGTCCAGGAATGTTGGTGTTCTGGTCCAGGAATGTTGGTGTTCTGGTCCAGGAATGTTGGTGTTCTGGTCCAGGAATGTTGGTGTTCTGGTCCAGGAATGTTGGTGTTCTGGTCCAGGAATGTTGGTGTTCTGGTCCAGGAATGTTGGTGTTCTGGTCCAGGAATGTTGGTGTTCTGGTCCAGGAATGTTGGTGTTCTGGTCCAGGAATGTTGGTGTTCTGGTCCAGGAATGTTGGTGTTCTGGTCCAGGAATGTTGGTGTTCTGGTCCAGGAATGTTGGTGTTCTGGTCCAGGAATGTTGGTGTTCTGGTCCAGGAATGTTGGTGTTCTGGTCCAGGAATGTTGGTGTTCTGGTACAGGAATGTTGGTGTTCTGATACAGGAATGTTGGTGTTCTGGTACAGGAATGTTGGTGTTCTGTTACAGGAATGTTGGTGTTCTGGTACAGGAATGTTGGTGTTCTGGTACAGGAATGTTGGTGTTCTGGTCCAGGAATGTTGGTGTTCTGGTACAGGAATGTTGGTGTTCTGGTCCAGCAATGTTGGTGTTCTGGTCCAGGAATGTTGGTGTTCTGGTCCAGGAATGTTGGTGTTCTGATCCAGGAATGTTGGTGTTCTGGTCCAGGAATGCTGGTGTTCTGGTCCAGCAATATTGGTGTTCTGGTACAGGAATGCTGGTGTTCTGGTCCAGGAATGTTGGTGTTCTGGTACAGGAATGTTGGTGTTCTGGTCCAGGAATGTTGGTGTTCTGGTCCAGGAATGTTGGTGTTCTGATCCAGGAATGTTGGTGTTCTGGTCCAGGAATGCTGGTGTTCTGGTCCAGCAATATTGGTGTTCTGGTACAGGAATGCTGGTGTTCTGGTCCAGGAATGTTGGTGTTCTGGTACAGGAATGTTGGTGCTCTGGTACAGGAATGTTGGTGCTCTGGTACAGGAATGTTGGTGCTCTGGTACAGGAATGTTGGTGCTCTGGTACAGGAATGTTGGTGCTCTGGTACAGGAATGTTGGTGTTCTGATCCAGGAATGTTGGTGTTCTGGTCCAGGAATGTTGGTGTTCTGATCCAGGAATGTTGGTGTTCTGATCCAGGAATGTTGGTGTTCTGGTCCAGGAATGTTGGTGTTCTGATCCAGGAATGTTGGTGTTCTGGTCCAGGAATGTTGGTGTTCTGGTCCAGGAATGTTGGTGTTCTGGTCCAGGAATGTTGGTGTTCTGGTCCAGGAATGTTGGTGTTCTGATCCAGGAATGTTGGTGTTCTGGTCCAGGAATGTTGGTGTTCTGATCCAGGAATGTTGGTGTTCTGGTCCAGGAATGTTGGTGTTCTGGTCCAGGAATGTTGGTGTTCTGGTCCAGGAATGTTGGTGTTCTGATCCAGGAATGTTGGTGTTCTGGTCCAGGAATGTTGGTGTTCTGGTCCAGGAATGTTGGTGTTCTGATCCAGGAATGTTGGTGTTCTGGTCCAGGAATGTTGGTGTTCTGGTCCAGGAATGTTGGTGTTCTGGTCCAGGAATGTTGGTGTACACCTAAGTTGCTGTTTCCATATTTATATTTCACTATATAAAAGTATTCAAGGGCTACGCGCACAGAACATATTTTCATAGCATACAAAAGCGTACAGAAAAATACACACAACACAACACACTCTCTCCCCCCCTCAGAGAAAAACTTTCTAAAGTGTGCGTACCAAGGCGTAAATAATATTGTCGTCGTGATATTTACTGTGTAACACTATTATGCTTTTTGGATGCAGAGGTGTGAGGAATAAGCTTTCATTGTGCAACGTTTCGTTCACGTCTGAATGAAACGTTGTCTCAACGAAAGCTTCTTTTCTAAGCCCATCGTACGCTGTTATGTTATGATATACGAACCTGGATTATATTTCTGACTGAACGGTTTTGATGACAGGTACCGCCAAAATCAATGGTAATATATATAGAGTTCTACCCAGAACTCTACCCAGAGTTCTACCCAGAACTCTGCCCAGAGTTCTATCCAGAGCGAAGAGCTGAGTATAATAAAATGTTAATCTATACCAAATGCGTTTACCATTCCACTAAATACTTTCGTATGTTACTCTAACCTCTGTGGACGATGACACCAATATACAGCACATTTATTGGAGGAAACGTTTCGCCACGACTGGCTTCATTAGTTCCATCACTGATAAAGCCACTCGTGGCGAAACATTTCCTCTAACAGATGCCTTAAACTGGTTTAAAAAGACGTTTGAGCAAACACCGGAATATATTTATTAGAAAACGTTTAGGTCCTGGGACCTTGATCACTCCGAAGTGATCAAGGTACCAGGACCGAAACGTTTTCTAATAAATATGACCAAATTTTTGTCTCACGCCATGTTAAACCAATTTGTCGGTATTAATTACCAAGGTTCATATCATGTCCTAAACTGAAAGAGCGTTTAACCACAGCCAGACGGTATTACCACACCATTTATAACTCTCCAAACTTTGTTGACTTTCACAATTAAAGAGAATGGACTTCCCAGCATTAGGTACGGTTTTTTTTTTTTCGGGACTTGAACACTTCGAAGACGGAGCTGGAAGCTGCGTTACTGACGGAGGGTCAGCCTTCACTACTGACGGAGGATCACCCTACGCTACTGACGGGGATCAGCCTTCACTACTGATGGAGGATCAGTTTTCACTACTGACGGAGGATCAGCCTTCACTACTGACGAAGTATTATCCTCCAAGACAGACGGAGGATCAGCCTATATTACTGACGGAGGATCAGTCTTCACTACTGACGGAGGATCAGTCTTCACTACTGACGGAGGATCAGTCTTCACTACTGACGGAGGATCAGCCTTCACTACTGACGAAGTATTAACCTCCAAGACAGACAGAGGATCAGCCTATATTACTGACGGAGGATCAGTCTTCACTACTGACGGAGGATCAGTCTTCACTACTGACGGAGGATCAGCCTTCACTACTGACGAAGTATTATCCTCCAAGACAGACGGAGGATCAGCCTATATTACTGACGGAGGATCAGTCTTCACTACTGACGGAGGATCAGTCTTCACTACTGATGGAGGGTCAGTCTTCACTACTGACGGAGGACCAGCTTTCACTACTGACGAAGTATTAACCTCCCATCCTGACGGAGGATCAGTCTTCACTACTGACGGAGGATAAGCCTTCACTACTGACGGAGGAACAGTCTTCACTACTGATGGAGGATCAGTCTTCACTACTGACGGAGGATCACCTTTCACTACTGACGAAGTATTAACCCCCGATACTGACGGAGAATCAGCCTTCACTACTGACGTAGGATCAGTCTTTACTACTGACGGAGGATCAGCCTTCACTACTGACGTAGGATCAGTCTTTACTACTGACGGAGGATCAGCCTTCACTACTGACGGAGGATCAGTCTTCACTACTGACGGAGGATCAGCCTTCACTAGTGACGGAGGATCAGCCTTCACTACTGACGGAGTATCAGCCTTCACTACTGACGGAGGATCAGCCTTCACTAGTGACGGAGGATCAGCCTTCACTACTGACGGAGGATCAGTCTTCACTACTGACGGAGGATCAGTCTTCACTACTGACGGAGGATCAGTCTACACTACTGACGGAGGATCAGCCTTCACTACTGACGGAGGATCAGCCTTCACTACTGATGGAGGATCAGCCTTCACTACTGACAGAGGATCAGCCTTCGCTACTGACGGAGGATCAGTCTTCACTACTGACGGAGTATCAGTCTTCACTACTGACAGAGCATCAGTCTTCACTACTGACGGAGGATCAGTCTTCACTACTGACGGAGGATCACTTTTCACTACTGACGAAGTATTAACCCCCAGTACTGACAAAGGATCAACCCTCACTACTGATGGAGGATTAACCTTCACTACTGACGGAGGATCAATTTTCACTACTGACAGAAGATTGACCTTCAGTACTGACAGAATCAACCTTCACTACTGACAGAGGATCAGTCTTCACTACTGACAAAGGATCAACCCTCACTACTGACGGAGGATCAACCTTCACTACTGAGAGAGGATCAGTCTTCACTATTGACAGAGGATTAACCTCCACTACTGACGGAGGATCAATCTTCACTACTGACGGAGGATCAGTCTTCACTACTGACGGAGGATCAGTCTTCACTACTGACTGAGCATCAGTCTTCACTACTGACGGAGGATCAATCTTCACTACTGACGGAGGATCAGTCTTCACTACTGACGGAGAATCACCTTTCACTACTGACGAAGTATTAACCCCCAGTACTGGCAAAAGATCAACCCTCACTACTGATGGAGGATTAACCTTCACTACTGACGGAGGATCAATCTTCACTACTGACAGAAGATTGACCTTCAGTACTGACAGAATCAACCTTCACTACTGACAGAGGATCAGTCTTCACTACTGACAGAGGACCAGTCTTCACTACTGACGGAGGATCAACCTTCACTACTGAGAGAGGATCAGTCTTCACTATTGACAGAGGATTAACCTCCACTATTGACAAAGGATCGGTCTTCACTACTGACGGAGGATCAGTCTTCACTACTGACTGAGCATGTCTTCACTACTGACGGAGGATCAGTCTTCACTACTGACGGAGGATCAGTCTTCACTACTGACGGAGGATCACCTTTCACTACTGACGAAGTATTAACCCCCAGTACTGACAAAGGATCAACCCTCACTACTGACGGAGGATTAACCTTCACTACTGACGGAGGATCAATCTTCACTACTGACAGAAGATTGACCTTCAGTACTGACAGAATCAACCTTCACTACTGACAGAGGATCAGTCTTCACTACTGACGGAGGATCAGTCTTCACTACTGACGGAGAATCAACCTTCACTACTGACAGAGGATCAATCTTCACTACTGACACTGACAGAGGATTAACCTCCACTACTGACAGAGGATCAACCTTCACTACTGACAGAGGATCAATCTTCACTACTGACAGAGGATTAACCTCCACTACTGACAGAGGATCAACCTTCACTACTGACAGAGGATCAATCTTCACTACTGACAGAGGATTAACCTCCACTACTGACAGAGGATCAACCTTCACTACTGACAGAGGATCAATCTTCACTACTGACAGAGGATTAACCTCCACTACTGACAGAGGATCAACCTTCACTACTGACAGAGGATCAATCTTCACTACTGACAGAGGATTAACCTCCTCTACTGACAGAGGATCAACCTTCACTACTGACAGAGGATCAATCTTCACTACTGACAGAGGATTAACCTCCACTACTGACAGAGGATTAATCTTCACTACTGACAGAGGATCAATCTTCACTACTGACAGAGGATTAACCTCCTCTACTGACAGAGGATCAACCTTCACTACTGACAGAGGATCAATCTTCACTACTGACAGAGGATTAACCTCCACTACTGACAGAGGATCAACCTTCACTACTGACAGAGGATCAATCTTCACTACTGACAGAGGATCAATCTTCACTACTGACAGAGGATCAACCTTCACTACTGACAGAGGATCAATCTTCACTACTGACAGAGGATTAACCTCCTCTACTGACAGAGGATCAACCTTCACTACTGACAGAGGATCAATCTTCACTACTGACAGAGGATTAACCTCCACTACTGACAGAGGATTAATCTTCACTACTGACAGAGGATCAATCTTCACTACTGAACTGACAGAGGATCTACCTTCACTACCGACAGAGGATCAGCCTTCACTGCTGACAGAGGATCAACCTACAGGAGCGAGAGTATAGAGGCTGCAAGCAGACGGACACGAAAATGAATTATGCATAGTTAGAGTCACAATGTAATTGCTTTGTAATTAGTTGAAATCCTAATTTCATTTGCATTTAATTTCTGTCGTTTAGCACCTGTCTACCATGAAAGAACGATTATTGTAGAAACATGAGTGAAGGGACGCCAGAACTCTCATAAAGAAACGTTGCATGTTAAGAGGAAAGGTGTTATAGTGTGTCAGTGACGGTGATGAAAATAGGTGAAGTTTAAAGTTCATGATGACTTTGAGTTCCACCCAGGAAACACTTTTCCCTTTACCATTGTCTCTCGCTGAGAGAGTATCTCTTTCCCCACCCTTGTCTCTCACTGAGGGAACACTTCACCTCTCCCCCCCTCTCTCACTGAGGACAATAACAATAACAATAACAACACTGCACTAGCCAAGGAGTCGAACTCATGTTGTTTTGGCCCTCCTCGTGGTAACCGAAAATACATGACGCTTTAGACGACTAGACCACACAGTCCTTGTTGTCTACTGGTCTAAGGCGTCATGCGTTTTCCCTTACCATGAGGCGGACCAAAACAGCATGGGCTCGAATCCTTGGCTAGTCGCAGTATTGTTATTGATCATTACCACTCATCTGTGTCTACAATAATAGATATTTATATATATATATATATATATATATATATATATATATATATATATATATATATATATATATATGTGTGTGTGTGTGTGTGTGTGTGTGTAGGTAAATTTGGGGTGCCAGGGGTAAATGAAAATTGGGACCCTTTAATTGAGCTATGTGCAGAAAGAGGTTTGGTAATAAGTAATACATATTTTATGAAGAAGAGGATAAATAAATATACAAGGTATGATGTAGCACGTAATGAAAGTAGTTTGTTAGATTATGTATTGGTGGATAAAAGGTTGATGGGTAGGCTCCAGGATGTACACGTTTATAGAGGGGCAACTGATATATCGGATCATTATTTAGTTGTAGCTACAGTTAGAGTAAGAGGTAGATGGGAAAAGAGGAAAATGGCAACAACAAGCAAAAGGGAGGTGAGAGTGTATAAACTAAGGGAGGAGGAAGCTCGGATGAAATATAAGCAACTATTGGCAGAAAGGTGGGCTGGTGCAAGTATGAGTAGTGGGGGGGGGGGGATTGAAGAGGGTTGGAATAGTTTTAAAAATGCAATATTAGAATGTGGAGCAGAAGTTTGTAGTTATATGAGGGTGGGTGCAGGAGGAAAGAGGAGTGAATGGTGGAATGATGAAGTAAAGGGTGTGATAAAAGAGAAAAAGATAGCTGATGAGAGGTTTTTACAAAGCAGAAGTGTTATAAGAAGAGTAGAGTATATGGAGAGTAAAAGAAAGGTGAAGAGAGTGGTGAGAGAGTGCCAAAGGAGAGCAGATGATAGAGTGGGAGAAGCACTGTCAAGGAATTTTAATGAAAATAAGAAAATTTTTGGAGTGAGTTAAACAAGTTAAGAAAGCCTAGAGAACGAATGAATTTGTCAGTTAAAAACAGAGTATGGGAGTTAGTAGATGGGGAGATGAAGGTTCTGGGTAGATGGCGAGAATATTTTGAGAAACTTTTAAATGTCGACGAAGAAAGGGAGGCGGTAATTTCATGAACTGGCCAGGGAGGTATACCGTCATTTAGGAGTGAAGAACAGGATGTGAGTGTGAGGGAGGTGCGTGAGGCATTACGTAGAATGAAAGGGATTAAAGCAGCTGGAACTGATGGGATCATGACAGAAATGTTAAAAGCAGGGGGGGATATAGTGTTAGAGTGGTTGGTATTTTTGTTTAATAAATGTATGAAAGAGGGGAAGGTACCTAGGGATTGGCAGAGAGCATGTATAGTTCCTTTATATAAAGGGAAGGGGGACAAAAGGGACTGTAAAAATTATAGAGGAATAAGTTTACTGAGTATACCAGGAAAAGTGTACAGTAGCGTTATAATTGAAAGAATTAGAGGTAAGACAGAATGTAGGATTGCGGATGAGCAAGGGGATTTCAGAGTGGGTAGGGGATGTGTAGATCAAGTGTTTACATTGAAGCATATATGTGAACAGTATTTAGATAAAGGTAGTTAAGTTTTTATTGCATTTGTGGATTTAGAAAAGGCATATGATAGAGTGGATAGGGGAGCAATGTGGCAGACGTAGCCAGTATATGGAATAGGTGGTAAGTTATTAAATGTTGTAAAGAGTTTTTATGAGGATAGTGAGGCTCAGGTTAGGGTGTGTAGAAGAGAGGGAGACTACTTCCCGGTAAAAGTAGGTCTTAGACAGGATGTGTAATGTCACCATGGTTGTTTAATATATTTATAGATGGGGTTGTAAAAGAAGTAAATGCTAGGGTGTTCAGGAGAGGGGTGGGATTAAATTATGGGGAATCAAACACAAAATGGGAATTGACACAGTTGCTTTTTGCTGATGATACTGTGCTTATGGGAGATTCTAAAGAAAAATTGCAAAGGTTAGTGGATGAGTTTGGGAGTGAGTGTAAAGGGAGAAAGTTGAAAGTGAACATAGAAAAGAGTAAGGTCATGAGGGTATCAAATGATTTAGATAAAGAAAAATTGGATATTAAATTGGGGAGGAGGAGTATGGAAGAAGTGGATGTTTTCAGATACTTGGGAGTTGACGTGTCGGCGGATGGATTTATGAAGGATGAGGTTAATCATAGAATTGATGAGGGAAAAAAGGTGAGTGGTGCGTTGAGGTATATGTGGAGTCAAAAAACGTTATCTATGGAGGCAAAGAAGAGTATGTATGAAAGTATAGTAGTACCAACACTCTTATATGGGTGTGAAGCTTGGGTGGTAAACGCAGCAGCGAGGAGACGGTTGGAGGCGGTGGAGAAGTCCTGTTTAAGGGCA
>NC_091317.1:3984890-4032390 GCF_038502225.1 Cherax quadricarinatus
CCTATCCACCCTGTCATACGCCTTTTCCAAATCCATAAATGCCACAAAGACCTCTTTAGCCTTATCTAAATACTGTTCACTTATATGTTTCACTGTAAACACCTGGTCCACACACCCCCTACCTTTCCTAAAGCCTCCTTGTTCATCTGCTATCCTATTCTCCGTCTTACTCTTAATTCTTTCAATTATAACTCTACCATACACTTTACCAGGTACACTCAACAGACTTATCCCCCTATAATTTTTGCACTCTCTTTTATCCCCTTTGCCTTTATACAAAGGAACTATGCATGCTCTCTGCCAATCCCTAGGTACCTTACCCTCTTCCATACATTTATTAAATAATTGCACCAACCACTCCAAAACTATATCCCCACCTGCTTTTAACATTTCTATCTTTATCCCATCAATCCCGGCTGCCTTACCCCCTTTCATTTTACCTACTGCCTCACGAACTTCCCCCACACTCACAACTGGCTCTTCCTCACTCCTACAAGATGTTATTCCTCCTTGCCCTATACACGAAATCACAGCTTCCCTATCTTCATCAACATTTAACAATTCCTCAAAATATTCCCTCCATCTTCCCAATACCTCTAACTCTCCATTTAATAACTCTCCTCTCCTATTTTTAACTGACAAATCCATTTGTTCTCTAGGCTTTCTTAACTTGTTAATCTCACTCCAAAACTTTTTCTTATTTTCAACAAAATTTGTTGATAACATGTCACCCACTCTCTCATTTGCTCTCTTTTATATATATATATATATATATATATATATATATATATATATATATATATATATATATATATATATATATATATATATATATAAATGTATATATGTATACATAGATATATATATATATATATATATATATATATATATATATATATATATATATATATATGTAAATATATATATATATATATATATATATATATATATATATATATATATATATATATATATATATATATATATATATTTTTACTCACAATGTTTCTGTGTCACCTGTTAAATATTTCATAATTAAATCCCGTTTTGACAAATGTTACGTTATTTCTTATTCCGTTTGACCTCTGGTGTCTCCCTTGATACCTGACCTCACCTCACCTTTCACTCAGTTTCTGTTTACAAACCAACTGCTTTTTTCTTGCCTCTTCTCTCAAAACATTCTCATTTTCTCACTCCTAGAAGGTTTTCATCCTAGTGGATGTTTATCGCACTATCTTCTTAAATAGTGAATCATGTAGAATGTTGACCCCAGGTTGGTTCTATGATTCGGTGAAATATTTAACCAAGATATAATTCCTTGAACAGTTTGGGGTTCCTATTTCACTTTGTTAAGTAAGTTGTTGACAGTCGGGTTATGACCATAAAGTGAGTTCTAACTCTCGGAAAATTAATGATACTTGATATCATAGTACAGTTGATATTTGACTTCTAAGTGAATGATGAATATAGACGTCCCTTTAACCCTGGTGACCACAGACCCCAAATGACCCCATACCTCAGATGACCCCCCAGTGGGGCGAAACTCACCGTCAGCAGAGGTAGCGAGGCGGAGATCGTCAGGATACTGGTCAATAAGTCGCTTGATAAGGTCAATCTGCTCTATGGTCAGCTGTACAGCGTTGAGCCTCTGTGACTCACACGGCACGTACGACACCCAGAACTGTGGACGAGACCAGATTCAGTGGCGCCAGGAGACCAAACTTAGTGTATCACGAGACCAGAGTCAGTGCACTAGCTATGGCCAGTACATCATAACTAGTGGCACCAGAAGACCAGAATTATTAGCACAAGTAGGCCATAGTGGCACCAGCAGACCTTAGTTAGTGGCATCAGAAGACCACAGTTAGTGGCACCAGGAGACCACAGTTAGTGACAACAAATATAATCATTAAATCATAATTAATGCCACCTCCTAAGACAGAATATGAAAGTTAGTGGTACTAGAATTAATTCTAAAGCATAAAGGAACATATAAACCACCTACTCTAACTTAGGCACCTATCACGTTATTCTTAAATTTAAGCAGAGTTATCAGCAGCACCTACAAGGCACCTAGTGCAGAAACGTCATCTGACCCCTCACCTGTGTACTATAAACAGTACACAGCCTAATTATGTCATGTTGATCACTTTTATATAGTCTGTATTCACTTACAATGCCCTTCTAATAATCGAGAACTCCTAGACTCACCTGAGCACCTACCATGCCCCTCTTGAGCCTGGGCAGGTCTGTGTGGGACCAGGAGGAACGCGACCACGGACGAAGCTTTTTGAGCTCGGCCGTGAAGTTGAAACTGTGAAGTTTGTTGTGCATGAACTTCCTAATGTTCCACGGAAGGTCGTTGTGCCTGGGGGTGAGAGATGTGGGAGAAATGAAGCTTTGAGGGAGAGATGAGGGAGTGAGGAAGAGATGAGGTTGTGAGGGAGAGGTGATGATGTGAAGGAGATGTAAGACTGAGAGGGAGAACTAAGGGTTTGAGGAGATGAGGGTGTGAGGAGATGATGTTGTAAGTGAGAGATGATGTGAAAGACATATAAGGCTGTGAGGGAGAGATGAGGTTACGAAGTATATGTATCAAAGAATGGAATAATTACATTGTTGGTCAAGCATGTTGCATGTATTGTACTGCAACATTTACATTGCAGAGTTTACACTGCAGTATTTACACTGCAGTATTTACACTGCAGTATTTACACTGCTGTGTTTACACACCCGTTTCTATGGATTTTCATATGATCTGTAATAATGAAGAAAATCCGTCGAGTCCACGCCCAGCCAATTAAAACAGAACAAGCCATTGTTTCGCTCACCTTTGAGCAAAACGTTTAAATACAACATTTTTATTTTCTACAGTTTGTGTCTAAATAACAGAGTCGATGTTATTATGTTTAAGAAAAAAATCATATCATAATTTTTAATCAAAATTCCTCTCTAATATACATCTCAAGGGGAAAATTTAGTAGAATTTTTCAGACATATGATAAAGATAATAATAATAATAATAATAATAATAATAATAATAATAATAATAATAATAATAAATAGTAATTTATTATTATTATTATTATTATTATTATTATTTTTATACCCACATCATACATAATTTCTACAAACCTAAATACCATTTAATATCGTTCTTGAAAAGTCCCTTGTTATGCACAGTACTTCAGGCAAATAAAAATCTGTGTTTACCTTACACGTACGTGGCCATGTTTGTTGTCTTCCCAAAGTCCAGGTAACATTATGTTAATCGGAACCTTATATTTCTGCAAGTTCAGCTGCGCTCTCTTTGTTTATACTCGTTTCCTAACTTCAGGATAATAGATTTCGAAAATATTTGTACGGGACTATCAACCAGAGGCTACAATTTATATCACATCTTCTCCACAGATAATTGAAGTTTTAAGTTTGTATACCGTGTCATTCTGACGATATGATAAAATTATGCCCCAAAAAACTGTTCTCTTCGTATATCTATAGGGATAAAATAAAAAAAAAAAGCTGTATATTACGTTTGCACAAGTACATTTTTTTTAGTAAATTGCGAGAACTCAACTAATTGTCCCGAACAGCAAATTAAAGCTCACTCTTCCGTCCTTAAGCAACAAGTTAGTGTTGGCTCCACTTTTATAATTCCTGGTAGCTGCTGTAGCGACACAGGAAACAGGAACTCGCCTGTGACGCAGGGTCATTACTACTGAGATTTTTATGTATGTACGCTACAAGGGAGAAGCAGCGGGATGAGAAAGAGAGAGAGACAAACAGACAGACAGATAGAGACAGAGAAGTAGAGGGAGAGAGAGAGAGAGAGCAACTACAACAGTGAGATACATGGAACCTCGTAAGCCACGAACGAAAGAAAAAATACCAGCTGAAACAAACAGGAAACAGACAAATGACCAACGGAGGTCAATTAAAGCCTGTAGAGCACAGGAAAAAGGTGAGAACAACAAATTGAACCCTCCCAAAAAATGAATGAGAAATATTGAGGAGGCTCTCCAGTGTTGCCTGGCGTGTCTGCTGGAGGTGAAACATGAGAGAGGAAAACAATATTCACAAGGGAGTTCTGCATTCTCCTTCCCTGAGTCTCCAAAACAAGGCATCGACCACCACTGTCAACATTATCTGATGCAGAGTAAATATTGAACCTGGTTTAATGGCACCTGAGATGTCAGTGACACCCCTCCTACAAGGATGGTGTCAGTCACACCCCTCGAACAAGGATGGTGTCAGTGACACCCCTCCTACAAGGATAGTGTCAGTGACACCCCTCCTACAAGGATGGTGTCAGTGACACCCATCCTCCAAGAATGGTGTCATTGTCCTCCCTCTCCTCCAAGGATGGGCGTTTAAAGATATATTTTTCATTTATGTTAATGTAAAAATTAATAATTTTTTTACCATAAGAACCTTAGGAAACTTACGTAACCTTAATATAACAAGCGCAATTTAATTTAGCGTAATCCAACTAAATACATTTCAGATAAGTTTACAATAATTTAATATTAAACAAACACAATGAAATACATTGTTTCCTTAGGTTCAGAATGATTTTTGCTAAATTTTTGCTTCTTTTATTCGGCAAGAAGATCATTGCTATTTAAGCCAAAATCACAAGTTTTACCTGTGAGGCACCACACACACACACACACACACACACACACACACACACACACACACACACACACACACACACACACACACACACACATATACATATATATATATGTCGTGCCGAATATGTAAAACTGGTCAATTAGCAAGAGCTCATTTAAAATTAAATCCTTTCTAAAATTTTCTCTTATACTTTTAAAGATATATTTCTTCATTAATGTTACTGTAAAAAATTTTAATTTTGCTCCAAAAGAATCTTAGAAAACTTACTTAAGCTTATTATAACAAGAACAATATATTTTACCCTAACCCAACTATTTTAGATTTGTTTACAGTAATTTAATACTAAACAGACACAGTGAAATATATTTTTTTCGTTAGGATCAGAATGATTTTGGCGAAATTATTGCATACACAAATTTTCACTTGTCCTATATGGCAAGATGAGCGTTGCTATTTAAGCCAAGATCGCAAGTTCTGCCTATTCGGCACGACATATATATATATATATATATATATATATATATATATATATATATATATATATATATATATATATATATATATATAAACAGAAGATGAAACTATTTGGAGAGTATCAGCACGAGTTGTAACGGTAATATTCACAAAACATTATACAAAACAAAATATTCTCTTAATAAAAAGGTTACGAAAAATGCAATTACAGAGGAGAGAGATTTTCATTACTGTGATGAAGAGAGTCGTGAAACCCACATATGAAGCGGTGGATAAAAGAATGTGTGCAATTCACATGCAGCTTCACATTAATATGCATGATGTGGGCAGCTGATTGTATGAATGTGTTACGTGTATATTATTATTGTGGAGAGTGTTGGAGTAAAGCTCCAGGGACTGGATGAAAGAGAGATAAAACGTAGAGAGGTAACTTTGATGGAGATAACGTTTCGCTTGTGCTACAACCTGTACAACAGGACATGATAATGGTGTACAGTACCGACGAGTTGATAAGGCATGTGTACGACAGTTAGGGATCTTTATTCCGAAATGTTTCACCTACACAGCAGGCTTCTTCAGTCGAGCGCAGAGGCAGCAGAAGCAGTAGAGATGTCAAGATAATGCTATCAGTCTGTCATCTTGTATAAGAGCCTGTACAGCAGCCTGTGCAACAACCTGTACAGCAGCCTGTGCAACAACCTGTACAGCAGCCTGTGCAACAACCTGTACAGCAGCTTATTCTGTACGCCAGTTTGAATGGCCTGAACATTAGACTCTGTAAGAGGATATACAAAATAGGGATGTAAAACAGGTATATTAGAGGATGTACAACCAGTTGAACACAAGTCACCGGTGTATAAAGAATACGGCGGGGAAGGCAGATTACAAAGCTTTGCATGAAGAGTCTTCCATCAGCTTCAAGACATATATATATATATATATATATATATATATATATATATATATATATATATATATATATATATATATATATATTTTTTTTATATATATATATATATATATATATATATATATATATGTCGTGCCGAATAGGCAGAACTTGCGATCTTGGTTAAATAGCAACGCTCATCTTGCCATATAGGACAAGTGAAAATTTGTGTATGCAATAATTTCGCCAAAATCATTCAGAACCTAACGAAAAAAATATATTTGATTGTGTTTGTTTAGTATTAAATTATTGTAAACGTATTTAAAATATATTTAGTTGGGTTAGGCTAAAATAAATTGCTCTTGTTATAATAAGGTTAGGTAAGTTTTCTAAGAAACTTTTGGTGCAAAATTAAAAATTTTTGCATTAAGATTAATGAAAAAAATATATCTTTAAACGTATAAGAGAAAATTCCAGAAATAACTTAATTTTAAATGAGTTCTTGCTAATTGACCAGTTTAACATATTCGGCACGACATATACATATATATATATATATATATATATATATATATATATATATATATATATATATGTATGTGTGTGTGTGTGTGTGTGTGTGTGTGTGTGTGTGTGTGTGTCTGTGTGTGTGTGTGTGTTTGTGTGTGTGTGTGTGTGTGTGTGTGTGTGTGTGTGTGTGTGTGTGTGTGTGTGTGTGTGTGTGTGTGTGTGTGTGTGTGTGTGTGTGTGTGTGTGTGTGTAGAATATGAGAAATCACGAAAACGCTTGGAATTTCACTACTTTTTTCACAGTGGTTGTTCTGCATATTGTGATATCACCTGTTTACTGTGACCTTATTGCATATATATACATACGTTTAGGAATCTCCATACTGAAGGGTTAAAGAATCTGCGTATTATATGGTTAGGAAGGTACGCTGTAACAGGCTGCAGAAATAGTCAAGGTCCCACACGGTGATACACTACTAAATATTGAATCAAATGTGAAAGTTGGAAGAGACTGCCACAAGAGACACATCCACACCCAACTCTGCTAAAACAAGAGAAAATCAGCACAGGAAATACTGCACAGGAACACTTGTCAGCACACTCGCACAAAAGTTACTAAATGCTTGAAAATAAAGTAACTTGTTAGAAGACTTGATTCACATTCACTCCATAAAAGCAGAACTTTGGATTAATTCTGTCTCTGAGATAACCCAGAATGAGACATTTTTTTTCTGATTTTTTTTACGTTTTTTTTTTTTACGTTGAAAAGTATAGCGATCTTAAAAATGCACAAAAAAAAATTTTTTTTGTAATCTCCTGAGAGTTATGTATCACTGGGTGAGTGTGTGAAATACTTCTCTGTGGAATACTTACGACGGAGATTACTTTTTTTTCTCTCGTTAAGAAGCTTTGCATTAGGAAAGATTAGCCAAAGATAAAAGCGAGAGAAGAAAGCAGGTGGTGCAACGAGAAGGTTAATTCACACCAGCTTTGTGCAGATGAGCCATCTGCAGAAGGTGGCGGTGTTTTCTTCGAAAGGAGGAATACGGCCAAAAATTTCTCATGGTGCAGAGACAGAGACAGTGACGTCATCATGACTGAAGACGTCACTCGTGGCGATACGTTTCCCCTTATAAATATCCTGAACTATACTTAAGTGTCTTTTTCAACATCTTATCAGTATCGCCATGCCATTTTCTAGTTAATTTAATCTTGTTAAAAAAAAGAAGTAATTTTTATTTTGAACTTTGGGTACATTAGATACAGAATTTTTACAGTTGTCTTGAAGGCACAAACATGTTACGGTCACGTAAAAAGTACATTATGTAGATTAACCCAGCACGAAAAATTGCCAGAGTTTTCCAAATTTCTAATGTTCCAATTTCTTATTTCGCAGTAAAATTAACATGGCAGTCTAACTTTGTTAGAAATTATTCAATACGAAATACCGAAGTCAGTGAGCCGATAAACGGAAAAAAAACACACTAAACATTGTAAGTTTATTATAACGATATTTGGCGCAAGAGAGCGAAGCTTCCCTCATAGAGAACGACTTCGCTCAAGGGGAAAAACCTCTTTAAGAAGCTGCAAACATCTTGATAATAGCGCCTTGCTTTACTTTATATATCTTTGTCATATAAAACAACTGAATTTACCAAAAGTATCCAAGAATTTGCATTACTAAACTTCACAGATTGCCTTGGGGACGAATGTTCAGGTTATCTAAAATGAGTTGAAACTACACAACAACATTCTTGTAACATTTTCAAGACGCTATGTCTCTAAGAAGAAAGATTTTCCTTGTTAAAAAAAAGATGAAAGAAGATGCAGGTAATATACCTAGAGGCACCTCGTCTGTGTAAGAAGGGAAAGAGGTCTTTCCTGCCAAGAGGGAAAAAGTGCAAGAGAAATTGGGCTACTAACTCATCCCCAGCCAACTAGGAACTCGCCAAAAGAAAATCACTCCAAGGTTGTTCCTGCGGGTTGAAGGGTGTCGGAGCGGTAGTGGGTTTTTGGTGGTAGTAGTGGTGGCTGTGTCAGATGGTGATGGTGGTGGGGCTGGTGGTGAGGGGTCTTGATGGTAAATGTTGTTTTAATAAGGTTGCATGCAATGGTAGCTGGTGGTGAAGGGGTGTAATGGGCGATGGTGGTGCTGGTAGTAGCTGTGTAGGTAGTGGTGGTGGTAAAGGTATTGGGGAGGTGTGGGTATTAGTAATAGTAGCCTTGAGTCGTAGTAGTGATGCTGTGGATGTGTTATTGTGTTGCTCACGTACTGAGGGAGAGGTTTTGTATTGTGCAAAGCTTGCAAAGGTAGTGGAGTATATCTGTGTTGGAGTCGTGGCCACGTAATATACACTTACAATAATGTTATGTGTTCCACAGAACATTGGAACACATTGTCTTCTGAACTCAAATGCAACACAGTTTTTTTTTTGTTTTATAAATGGTCTGGAAAACAATTAAACGATTCAGTTCAGACGAACATAAAAAATTATCTTTACCAGAGATATATAAATAACAACCTTTAACCTAAATGTGATTTGCCTGTAGCTTACCTACAGTAAATTCCAGGAGTCACCGCTCCTGCGGCCCGATCCCAGATTAGACTTTCTGCTTGATGGTATTGATTAGTCAGACTGTTGGTACTAAAGGCAAACAGTCCAACATAAACACGATAGTAGCGGTATTAATCTCTCTCTCTCTCTCTCTCTCTCTCTCTCTCTCTCTCTCTCTCTCTCTCTCTCTCTCTCTCTCTCTCTCTCTCTCTCTCTCTCTCTCTCTCTCACATCAATCGTTACTTCTCCCATCTACCACTGCAGCTCCCTCCTCTGTCTCCTCACCTCTGAGTTCAACATACCATCAACACAACATTGTGTTTACCTCACCTAAACCTTGTTTTAATTACAACTCCTCCTGATGTCACTTCTTTTAGAAACTCTCGTATTTTCTCCGATATGTGTCCCGGTCCGCCCTTGTAAAGTTGGCGGGTGTGGCCCTTGTGAAGTAAGGGAGTCCTTGTAAAGTCATGGGGTGTCCCTGTGTAGCAAGGGGAATCCTTGCGTAACAAGGGGAATCCTTGCGTAGCAAGAGGAATCCTTGTGTAGCAAGGGAAATCCTTGTGTAGCAAGGGGAATCCTTGTGTAGCAAGGGGAATCCTTGCGTAACAAGGGGAATCCTTGCGTAGCAAGAGGAATCCTTGTGTAGCAAGGGAAATCCTTGTGTAGCAAGGGGAATCCTTGTGTAGCAAGGGGAATCCTTGCGTAACAAGGGGAATCCTGGCGTAGCAAGAGGAATCCTTGTGTAGCAAGGGAAATCCTTGTGTAGCAAGGGGAATCCTTGTGTAGCAAGGGGAATCCTTGTGTAGCAAGAGGAATCCTTGTGTAGCAAGAGGAATCCTTGTGTAACAAGGGGAATCCTTGTGTAGCAAGGGGAATCCTTGTGTAGCGAGGGGTATCCTTGCGTAGCAAGGGGAATCCTTGCGTAGCAAGAGGAATCCTTGTGTAGCAAGAGGAATCCTTGTGTAGCAAGGGGAATCCTTGTGTAGCAAGGGAAATCCTTGTGTAGCAAGGGGAATCCTTGCGTAGCAAGAGGAATCCTTGTGTAGCAAGGGAAATCCTTGTGTAGCAAGGGGAATCCTTGTGTAGCAAGGGGAATCCTTGTGTAGCAAGAGGAATCCTTGTGTAGCAAGAGGAATCCTTGTGTAACAAGGGGAATCCTTGTGTAGCAAGGGGAATCCTTGTGTAGCGAGGGGTATCCTTGCGTAGCAAGGGGAATCCTTGCGTAGCAAGAGGAATCCTTGTGTAGCAAGAGGAATCCTTGTGTAGCAAGGGGAATCCTTGTGTAGCAAGAGGAATCCTTGTGTAGCAAGAGGAATCCTTGTGTAGCAAGAGGAATCCTTGTGTAACAAGGGGAATCCTTGTGTAGCAAGGGGAATCTTTGTATAGCAAAGGGTATCCTTGCGTAGCAAGGGGAATCCTTGCGTAGCAAGAGGAATCCTTGTGTAACAAGAGGAATCCTTGTGTAGCAAGAGGAATCCTTGTGTAGCAAGAGGAATCCTTGTGTAACAAGGGGAATCCTTGTGTAACAAGGGGAATCCTTGTGTAACAAGGGGAATCCTTGTGTAGCAAGAGGAATCCTTGTGTAGCAAGGGGAATCCTTGTGTAGCAAGAGGAATCCTTTTGTAACAAGGGGAATCCTTGTGTAACAAGGGGAATCCTTGTGTAACAAGGGGAATCCTTGTGTAGCAAGAGGAATCCTTGTGTAGCAAGAGGAATCCTTGTGTAGTAAGGGGAATCCTTGTGTAGCAAGAGGAATCCTTGTGTAGCAAGGGGAATCCTTGTGTAGCACGGTGAATCCCATGGAAATAAAAGAATATTCTTTTGAGATGAGCGCCTCCATCTCTCCCTCTCTGCCCACTCCTCTCTTTCTCTTTGTCTCCAGTCACCTCTCTCTCTCTCTCTCTCTCTCTCTCTCTCTCTCTCTCTCTCTCTCTCTCTCACTCCACTTACCTCTATCTCTTTTTATTTTTTACACAGGGTTTGACAAGGTTAGGTTAAGGATCCCTAGCTTTATTGACAAGCTAAGGGCTGCTACCTACATCAGCTCATTTGAAAGCATTTTTATTGTTATGAAACATACAACTAGGGAACAGGATGAAGTTGGAGCCATCTGTGGGCCAGCATTTTCATTTGATTAACTGAATATATCTCGTTGATATCATAATGCTGTACGAATGTGCTCTAGACTCAAGTCATCCTGGGGATAAATGATCTCAGATTAAGTGATGTTCTGAAGAAGGGTACAGCCAGAGTGAAGTTGCTGCTTTCTGCCCGTCTTGTGGTATAGAAGATTGCTTCTCGCTGTCCTCGAAGTGGATCCAAGTGTGGTACTTTGATAATGTTGACCTTGTACATAACAGTAAGGCCACCCACATCCCTCCTGTGTTGAAGGCTCTGTTGAAATGATAGATCTATCCAGGATTGGTCCAGGCGAGAGATAAGACGTCTTGCTCTATTCTCTACTCTGTTAAGCAGTCACAGATGAGAGGGGGGGGAGAGGCAAACAAAGAAAGTGGAGCATACTCAACGTGTGAGCATACTTGTGCCTCATACAGAATCTTACAACCCCTACTGTCAAGCAGATACGAGATTTGTCGAAGAGCGGTAAGATTCCTGGCTGCCTTGTTTGCAAGATTTACAACGTGGTTCTTCATGGACTGTTTGGAGTCAAATTTCACCCCAAGGATATCAATTTCTTCCCTAGGTACCAACACTCTCCCATTCATACTTACTACTGCCCTGGTATTACCATCATGGTGTCTACAGACCATCATCTGTCTCTGTCTCTCTCTCTCTCTCAGTCTCTCTCTCTTTTTTTTACACAGGGTTTGACAAGGTTAGGTTAAGGATCTCTAGCTTTTTTGACAAGCTATTTATAGGGTAAGTATTCCTAACTTTATTGACAAGCTAAGAGCTGTTAACTACATCAGCTCATTTGAAAGCAATTTTTATTATGATACAAGTATTTTTATTGTTATGAAACATACAAGTAGGGAACAGGATGAAGTTGGAGCCATCTGTGGACCAGCATTTTCATTTGATCAACTGACTTTATCTCATTGATATCATAATGTTGTACGAATGTGTTCCATACTCGAATCATCCTGGGGATAAACGATCTCAGATGAAGTGATGTTCTGCAGAAGGGTACAGCCAGAGTGAAGTTGCTGCTTTCTGCCCGTCTTGTGGTATAGAAGATTGTTTATCGCTGTCCTCGAAGTGGATCCAAGTGTGGTACTTTGACAATGTTGACCTTGTACATAACAGTAAGGCCACCCACATCCCCCCTGTGTTGGAGGCTCTGCTCTCTCTCTCTCTCTCTCTCTCTCTCTCTCTCTCTCTCTCTCTCTCTCTCTCTCTCTCTCTCTCTCTCTCTCTCTCTCTCTCTCTCTCTCTCTCTCTCTCTCTCTCTCTCTCTCTCTCTCTCTCTCTCTCTCTCTCTCTCTCTCTCTCTCTCTCCTTTTCTCTCTCTCTCCATTCAACTGTGTCCCTAATTACCTCTCCCTCTATACCCACTCACCTCTTCCTTTCTCCTCACTCACCTCTCCCTCTCTCCACTTACCTTTCCCTCTCTCCCCAATCACCTCTCTTTCTCTCCCCCCACTCACCTCCCCCTCCCTCCCCACTCACATCTCTCCAACTATCTCTTCTTCCCACTCTCCCCAGTTCTCCAATCTCCCTAATCTCTTTTTTTTCACTCTCTCTCTACAATCTCCGGCTTCCTCTCTCGCGAATATTTTTTTTGTTTTCAGTTTTCTATTCTCCCCTTCCACTCTTCTCCACTCTCCCTGTTTCCTCCCTGTTCAGTTTCAACTATTGTAACTGTTATCTTGTTTATGTTTTCTGTATTAACCGTGTACTAAATACTGTAATTTTATGAAATTAAAATTTTGAGTGGAAAATTTATTTGGTTACAACCCCCCCCCCTTCCTTCTTCTCCTTCTTCCTCCTCCTCCTCCTCCGCTCCTCGTCCTTTCCCTCCTTGTCCTCCTACTCTCCTTCTCCTCTTTTTCCTTCTCTGCTTCTCCTCTTCCTTTTCCTACACTCTGTGTAGAGCTTTATCAAAGTTAAATTTCACTCTGTGTAGAGCTTTATCAAAGTTAAGTTTCACTCTGTGTAGAGCTTTATCAAAGTTAAGTTTCACTCTGTGTAGAGCTTTATCAAAGTTAAGTTTCACTCTGTGTAGAGCTTTATCAAGCCATGTTTCGATCTGTGTAGAGCTATATTAAGTCATGTTTCACTCTGTGTAGAGCTTTATCAAGTCATTTTTCGCTCAGTATAGAGCTTTATCGAAGTCATGTTTTATTCTGTGTAGAGCTTTATCAAATCATGTTCCACTCTTTGTAGAGCTTTATTAAGTAATGTTTTACTCTGTGTAGAGCTTTATCAAGTCATTTATCGCTCTGTATAGATCGTAATTAAGTCACATTTCATTCTGTGTAAGTTTATTTAGTCATTTTTCTCTCTGTGTACAGCTTTATCATGTTTCTCTCTGTGTACAGCATTATCATGTTTCTCTCTGTGTACAGCATTATCATGTTTCTCTCTGTGTACAGCATTATCATGTTTCTCTCTGTGTACAGCATTATCATGTTTCTCTCTGTGTACAGCTTTATCATGTTTCTCTCTGTGTACAGCTTTATCATGTTTCTCTCTGTGTACAGCATTATCATGTTTCTCTCTGTGTACAGCTTTATCATGTTTCTCTCTGTGTACAGCTTTATCATGTTTCTCTCTGTGTACAGCATTATCATGTTTCTCTCTGTGTACAGCTTTATCATGTTTCTCTCTGTGTACAGCTTTATCATGTTTCTCTCTGTGTACAGCATTATCATGTTTCTCTCTGTGTACAGCTTTATCATGTTTCTCTCTGTGTACAGCTTTATCATGTTTCTCTCTGTGTACAGCTTTATCATGTTTCTCTCTGTGTACAGCATTATCATGTTTCGCTCTGTGTACAGGTTTATCATGTTTCTCTCTGTGTACAGCATTATCATGTTTCGCTCTGTGTACAGCTTTATCATGTTTCTCTCTGTGTACAGCTTTATCATGTTTCTCTCTGTGTACAGCATTATCATGTTTCGCTCTGTGTACAGCATTATCATGTTTCGCTCTGTGTACAGCATTATCATGTTTCGCTCTGTGTACAGCATTATCATGTTTCGCTCTGTGTACACCATTATCATGCCTCTCTCTGTGTAGAGTTTTATCATGCTTCGTTCTGTGTAGAAGTTAATCAAGTCAAATATTGCTCTGTGTAGAGCTTTATCAAGTCACGTTTCGCTCTGTGTAGAGCTTCATCAAGACCTTCAGTTCCTCCACTGACATTAAGTAGTCACCTTAAAGTCAGAGAGGATAAACAAAAATAAAATAACTTCAAAATGCGGGGAATAATAAAATGCATTATTTACCAGCTGTTATGTCAACTACACGATAAAAACATTATTATTTATAACATGTGAAAAGTTTACTTAGTAATGCACACTTTGTATCGCAATTTCTCTTTACCACCAAAACAGTTACACATTACTGAGCGAGAACATCTGATGAATGCGCATTAAAACAATGGTATACGATGATCACTGATTTTGTACTGGATATTAAGGAACAAAATTTAGTGCACTGATATAACAGAATATTGATTTTACATCAAAAAGTAACCCAACCACAGCCATATAAACCATAAGGAAAACAACAAAGCTAGAATTTTCATATATATATATATATATATATATATATATATATATATATATATATATATATATATATATATATATATATATATATATATATATATATATATATATATATATATATATATATATATATATATATATATATATATATATATATATATATATATATATATATATATATTAACAAGTCGGCCGTCTCCCACCGAGGCAGGATGACCCAAAAAGAAAGAAAATCCCAAAAAGAAAATACTTTCTTCATCATTCCACACTTTCACCTCATACATATTCACTGTTTTTACAGAGGCACCCAGATACAACAGTTTAGAAGCATATATAAAGATATATAACATATCCCTCCAAACTGCCAATATCCCAAACCCCTACTTTAAAGTGCAGGCATTGTACTTCCTTCACTAAATATTACCCTGCTCACACTCCAACAGTTCATCAGGTCCCAAATACCATTCGTCTGCATTCACTGATATCCAACACGCTCACGCACGCTTGCTGGAAATCCAAGCCCCTCGCCCACAAAACCTCCTTTACCCCTTTGCTCCAACCTTTTCGAGGACGACCCCTACCCCGCCTTCCTTCCCCTACAGATTTATACGCTCTCAATGTCATTCTACTTTGATCCATTCTCTCTAAATGACCAAACCACCTCAACAACCCCTCTTCAGCCTTCTGACTAATTCCTTGATTAACTCCACACCTTCTCCTAATTTCCACACTCCGAATTCTCTGCATAATATTTACACCACATTTTGCTCTTAGACAGGACATCTCCACTGCCTCCAACCGTCACCTCGCTGCTGCATTTACAACCCAACCTTGACACCCATATAAGAGTGTTGGTACTACTATACTTTCATACATTCCCTTCTTTGCCTCCATAGACAACGTTTTTTGTCTCCACATATACCTCAACGCACCACTCACCTTTTTTCCTTCATCAATTCAATGGTTAACCTCATCCTTCATAAACCCATCCGCTGACACGTCAATTCCAAAATATCTGAAAGCATTCATTTTTTCCATACTCCCTCTCTCCAATGTGATATGCAGTTTTTCTTTACCTAAATCATTTAATACCCTCATCACCTTACTCTTGTCTATGTTCACTTTCAACTTTCTACCTTTACACACACTCCTAAACTCGTCCACTAACCTTTGCAACTTTTCTTTAGAATCTCCCATAAGCACAGTATCATCAGCAAAAAGTAACTGTTTTATCTTCCATTTTGTATTTGATTCCCCATAATTTAATCTATCTATATATATATATATATATATATATATATATATATATATATATATATATATATATAAAGGTGGCATATAAGGTACATGTTGTTACGTGTGTATCACCGACTATAAGGCGAATAGGCAGAACTTGCGATCTTGGCTTAAATAGCAACGCTCATCTTGCCATATAGGACAAGTGAAAATTTGTGTATGCAACTAATTTGCCAAAATCATTCTGAACCCCCTAACGAAAAAAATATTTTTCACTGTGTTTGTTTAGTATTAAATTATTGTAAACATATCTAAAATATATTTTGTTGGGTTAGGCTAAAATAAATTGTTCTTGTTATAATAAGGTTAGGTAAGTTTTCTAAGTTCCTTTTGGTGCAAAATTAAAAATTTTTTACATTAACATTAATGAAAAAAATATATCTTTAAACGTATAAAAGAAAATTTCAGAAAGGACTTAATTTTAAATGAGTTCTTGCTAATTGACCAGTTTGACTTCTTCAGCACGACATATATATATAGATATATATATATATATATATATATATATATATATATATATATATATATATATATATATATATAGGCAGGGGGACCCCAAAAAGAAACTCTTTCACCGTCATTCTCACTATCACTGTCTTGCCGGCAAGAGGCGCGCAGATACGATAGGATTCAGATGTCGCTCGAATCCTGATTATTATTATAATCAAGGGAAGCGCTAAACCCGGAGGATTATACAGCGCCTGGGGATGTGGAAGGCATTCGGGAGGTTTAATTCGGGGAACTGGAGCACAGATCCAATTCCCTAAATCAAGAGCCCCTCACCAACATCAAGGAACCTTCCTTGAGGGGTCCGAATCCTGAATATCCAGGAAAAACAAGCTGCGAAACGTTAACGAAAGAGAATTAGATCCTAATAATGTTGGATGGACATCTCGTAAGAGGACAACACCACTGTGGCGAGAACCTGAGGGAGGTTTTTCAAGGAGAGAAAAATACGTTCTTCAGAGAGCCCAGATTTATTAGGATTGATGCTTTTAAGAAAAATATAGGATAGAAGCCCCTAATTTCGGGGAAAAATGTTTTTGTCGTTTATAATGTTCATGGTTTTACTGTTATTATTATTATTATTATTATTATTATTATTATTATTATTATTATTATTTTATTGGTGCTGTTGATATTTAAGTTTTCCTAACTACGAAAAATTAAGCCTTTAAACAATTTATTTCGATTTTCTTAGATCTTTGGCCTTGCGGTCAGCTATAAGAAAAGACTCAGTTTACAAACGTTTGAACATTAATTCACGGATAGTAGAAATTTTCAAATTAAACAAAATTTCAATTTTAATTATATACTGAAGAAATTTATACATTTATACAGGAATATCAGATTACATATTTTAGCGTCAGAGAGAGAGAGTGAGAGTGAGAGAGAGAGAGAGAGAGAGAGAGAGAGAGAGAGAGAGAGAGAGAGAGAGAGAGAGAGAGAGAGAGAGGCAACAGACCCGTGGGAACACGCATCTTCCTGGCTGTCTCTCGCCAGGTGTTTAATTAGCTAGTGATTGATACGTGATACAGGTGAGGTAATGTGCACCCAAAATCTAATTACCATGCAACCTCTCCTCCAGCAAGAAGAAATTTTCCATATCAGTTATTACCGCTGTTTATGTAAGAGTAATAGAATAATTCATTTATAATAATAGCAATAATAATAATAATAATAACTTTGCTTTTTTCTGAACTTATCTTTAGACAGACTTTTCTATGTCTCCTTTAAATAGAAAGTTCTTAGGGTTAATGACCCTCATACAGTCGATAGGCTTTCTGAATGCAACATACAGGGTTATAAACTATTCCACACTGATAGGGTCAACAGGAAGGGTGGTGGTGTGGCGATGTAAGTCAGAGAAAATTTAAGTTGTTGTCTTAGACATGATATAAGATTAGAAACATCGAACATAGAATCTGTTTGGCTACAGTTTCTCGAGGGTCGTGACAAATTAATTTTGGGTGTGATTTATAGGCCCCCAAACCTTGATAGGGAGGGCAATAAGCTGTTATGGGACGAAATTCATAAGGCATCTAGATGTGAAAATGTTGTGATAATGGGAGACTTTAACTTTAGACAAATTGATTGGAACAATACGACAGGAAATCTTGAGTCTAGTGACTTTCTTGATACGGTTCAGGATTGCTTTTTAGAACAGGTTGTGACAGAACCAACCAGAGGAAACAATCTGCTTGACTTGGTTCTTGTCAGCAAAGATTCACTAATTAATAATCTTGAGATTAATGATGAGCTTGGGGAAAGTGATCACAAATCACTTAGTTTCAATATATCATGGAATTACCCAGATAACTGCAATCAAATCTCTGTCCCAGATTTTCGCTTGGCCGACTTCATGGGACTGAAAAATTACCTGGGTGAGCTAAATTGGGATGTCCTGACTATGGGTCAGGTAGGTGATCTTGGTTGCCAATATGACGCTTTTCAGAGCATAGTTCTAGCTGCCCAGACAACTTTTGTTCCGAGTAGGGAAATTAGATCTAACAAAAATGATCCCAAATGGATGAATAATAGATTAAAACATCTCATTGGTCAAAAGAGAGGCATAAATAGGCGTATCAAAAGAGGGAATGGGCAGTTAAGAAATCAATATATTCAATTAAAGAAAGAAATAAAGAAAGGAATAAGAAAAGCAAAAAAGGATTATGAGGCTAGGGTCGCAAGGGATTCAAAGACTAACCCAAAAGGGTTCTTTCAGGTACACAGAATTAAGATTAGGGACAAGACTGGCCCACTTAAGAGTAACTCTGGTCAGATCACTGACAGTGATAAGGATATGCTTGAAATTCTCAATACCTACTTCCTCTCAGTTATCACCCATGAAAATACTAGTGATATTCCTGAAATAATAGATTATGTAGAAAAGGACGATAATAAACTATGCACGATTCCGGTAACTAGTGACATGGTCCTCAGACAAATAGAGAAACTAAAACCTAACAAATCCCCAGGCCCTGATGAACTGTTTACAATCATTTTAACATATCACTACAGACTGGCATAGTGCCTGATAAGTGGAAAATGGCAAATGTAATACCTATTTACAAGGCAGGTGACAGGTCCTTGGCTTCGAACTATAGACCAATAAGCCATACCTCCATAGTGGGAAAATTTATGGAATCAATAGTTGCCGAAGCAGTTCGTAGCCATCTTGATAGGCACAGACTGATTAATGAATCTCAACACGGTTTTACAAAGGGGCGTTCTTGTCTTATGAATTTACTAACTTTTTTCACTAAGGTGTTTGAGGAGGTAGATCATGGTAATGAATATGATATTGTGTATGTGGACTTCAGTAAGGCTTTCGCTAGAGTTCCACACCAGAGGCTACTGAGAAAACTTAAGGCACACGGAATAGGAGGAGAAATTTTTTCCTGGGTAGAGGCATGGCTGACAAATAGGCAGCAGAGAGTTTGCATAAATGTGGAGAAATCAGAATGGGTACGTCACAAGCGGTGTTCCTCAGGGATCAGTGTTGGGCCCGTTGTTGTTCACAGTTTACATAAACGACATAGATGAGGGAATAAATAGCGACATAAGCAAATTTGCTGACACCAAAACAGGCCGTCCAATTCATTCTAATGAGGACACTAGAGCACTCCAGGATGATTTGAATAGACTGATGCAATGGTCGGAGAAGTGGCAGATGCAGTTTAATATTGACAAATGCAAAGTTCTAAATGTTGGACAGGTAAATAGCCATGCCACATATAAACTAAATAATGTAGATCTTAATACTACTGATTGTGAAAAGGATTTAGGAGTTCTGGTTAGCAGTAATCTAAAACCAAGACAACAGTGCATTTTTGTTCGCAATAAAGCTAACAGAATTCTTGGTTTCATATCTAGAAGTAAATAATATAAGTCCTCAGGTTGTTCTTCAACTCTATATAACCTTGGTTAGGCCTCATTTAGATTATGCAGCTCATTTCTGGTCACCGTATTGCAGAATGGATATAAATGTTCTGGAAAGCGTATAGAGGAGGATGACAAAGATGATCCCATGTATCAGAAATCTTCCCTATAAGGATAGACTGAGGGCCTGAATCTGCACTCTCTCGAAAGGCGTAGAATTAGGGAGGATATGATCGAGGTGTATAAATGGAAAACAGGAGTAAATAAAGGAGATGTAAGTAGCGTGCTGAAAATTTCCAGCCAAAAGGACTAGCAGCAATGGTTTCAAGTTGGAAAAATTCAGATTCAGGAAGGATATAGGAAAGCACTGGTTTGGTAATAGTGTCATGGATGAGTGGAACAAGCTCCCGAGTACAGTTATTGAGGCTAAAACGTTGTGTAGTTTTAAAAATAGGTTAGATAAATACATGAGTGGGTGTGAGTGAGTGTGAGTTGGACCTGACTAGCTTGTGCCGCTGGATCTGGTGCCGTGTTCCTTCCTTGAGTGGAGGTGACCTGACTTGGTGGGTCATTGGGCTAATTCGGGGAGGGGGGACATGGACCTGCTCCGCATGGGTCAGTAGGCCTGTTGCAGTGTTTCTTCTTTCTTATGCTCTTATGATCTTATGTAACCATCTAGCATGAGTCACAAGGTCGTATACACAGAGCGCTGTGTCTTTATCAGTGTATATATGCTATGAATATTATCTCATCTCTAACTGAATTAATTGTAGACAATGAACCAACATGGGTCACTCAGGCTACAATACACTGGTACACGTATCATCATTGCTGTTGCTTTTTTTTCAACCTAAATCACTTATGAAATATTTTTATGTTCGCTTAAGTCGATGGTTTTGGTGTACGATCCACACACTGGAAATTTTCAAGGATCTGTTACTACTCTTTCTCTCTTTCCTAAAACCATACCGTTGGCTTTTCTTCTGTTCCACACTTCATCTTATTTAGATTCTCGTTTAGTTTAAGTAGCCGTTTATCCGACCATTAATGTAATATATCCATGGCTTTCTCAAATAGACGGACGAGTTACTTGCAGCCAGTCAGGCTGAGGGTGAATAATGAAAGGGGAAAAAATCACTGACGCTCGAAGGAGATTGATCGAAAGAATTGGAACATCCCTTTTCTTTCTCGTATAAAACCTGATTACGCCTTTTCCCTTCCCGTTCCGCACTTAGGGAGGATAATTTAGATGACGTATAAGTCTAAGTGTGAGTTATTTGTGAATTGTTCCAACCAGTTTATTGACAATTATACTCTTCTTTATCCACGGAGCTTGTCACATCCATCTTCTGTTGCTTCCATTTTGATAGCTTAGTATCATCTACAATATCGACATAAAGGATTACAGCTCTCAGGTACAGGTAGGTTCGCCAGGACATCCAAGCTCGGGTCTTCTCCATGTGGTGACCCGCCTAGCTATCAGTATATCAGTATGGGTCCCGGGGCTGTTCCCTTCGTGTAACTGTGCATTGTTTATCATGCGCTCTCTTATCTACTATAGTAATTATATTTTGTATAGCGGTTTCTAAATCAATACATGGAATGTCTTGTAAAGGATAGAAAAGTGCAGCCGAACACTGTTTTCCTCTTTTGCCTTTTTTGGGGGTTTGCTTTCCAGTATATTCTGTTACGTTGGAATAACACGGCTTCATCTTCTGTGAAGCTGTGTTGCTGTTAGTGAACACATGAACTACTGTTACTCCTATGTGAACAATATAAAGCCTTGGTGGTGTTGCGGGAACATGAACCCGCATTGCTGTTGTGTGAACTAAATGTTATACCAAGAAGTCTCTGCATTCTAAGTGGTTTAAGTTCATGTGTCTCACATCAGCATCTTACTAAGTGTGCACATCAGCATCTGACAGTGTGTGCACATCAGATACGCGAGTCTGCAGTCATTTCTGTCTCGTCTTTCTTGAATGCTGGCATAATATTGAGAGCTTTTCACTTGTTGACTTGTGTATCTCCTGTCCTCAGTGGCCTGATGTAAATCTTTCTTATTAGCATATTTAAGACTTCTGGCCCATCCTACAGCATCCAAGGTGAAACTGTGCCTGATCTTATCTATTTTATTATGTTCGGTTCTCTCTTCTCTGTCTGTCTGTCTGTCTGTCTGTCTGTCTGTCTGTCTGTCTGTCTGTCTCTGTCTCTCTGTCTCTCTCTCTCTCTCTCTCTCTCTCTCTCTCTCTCTCTCTCTCTCTCTCTCTGTCTCCGTCTCTCTCTCTCTCTCTCTTGCTCTAAAAATACATATCCTGCGAACTTTCCTCATAACTCATCGCATCTTTAATGTTTTCCACGGAGTCCAAATTAAGATGTAAAGGCCACCCCAATGAACTTGCTAATGACCTGAGGTTATTGGAGGGTAGGGCGGCACCGCCTCACCCACATCCATACGTCATCACTCGTTCATACGTCGTCACCCATCCATACATCGTCACCCGTTCATACGTCGTCACCTGTCCATACATCATCAATTATACATCACCCATCCACAGGTCGCCAAAAAGTCCATATTTCGCCACCCGCGCATGTCACCATACATCCATAGGTCTCAATGGCCGCTCCTCCAATACATACAAAGCCAAAATGCCAAATGTTTTTTTCTACGACCTACACATAAGACCTCTCTCTCTCTCTCTCATTCCTCTTCTTCCCACCTTCCCCTGCATTCCTATTACATTATTCTCCTACTCACCCTAACCTTCCTCCACCAAGATGAGTGGTAATGGGCTCCATCTATCAGCAAAGAGGTAAAAAAAAGTAGACAGAAAAGACGAGGTTTGGGTTCTGGGAGTATCCCATCTGTGGAGTTACATTCAACTGTTTTTTTTTTATCTTCCTTCATTCCTCTATATCGTATTTAATCCCTCTATACCCCATCTTTAATCCCTCTGTATCATCCATCCTGTTTGTTGTTTCTCTCTCCATATCTTTCTTCATCTCTCTGTGTATCGTGCTTCATCTCTTTTTAAATCTATTTTTTTTAGCCCTCTATATATCTTGTTTCAAAACTTTTCATATTGTTTAAGAAAAGTAAAGTTTGTAAAATTATACCTATTTACAAAACGGGAGATAGGACCCTATCTTCGTATTATTGCCATATCAGCATCGACTAAATGTTATCTAATAAAGAACAGCGAATGCGGCAGCGAGTCCTGAAGCACTGATTTATTAATATATTCACAGAGAGACGCTAACTCGTATGGGTCGTTCAGCAATACTGTGCTCTATGTTGGTAATGTACAAAATACTTGTGAGGAACTAAACACCGACATAATTTTCCTAACGATTCATAAACAGGACGACAACACTCTGGTTATTATTATTATTATTAAAATTATTATTATTATTATTATTATTATTATTATTATTATTACTGGTGTTCTTTTCAGAGGATAGCATTAAATGCACTGAGAAATTGGAGATAATAAGTTCTGGTCCAAATAAGAATGAAAGAGAAGTTCTAATTACTATAATTGAAAGCCCTCGACCAGCATTAAGTCTCCTCACTTGAAGGGCATAAGTTTGCTAATGATTCATCAACAGAGTAACAACACCACTGAGTAATACTCAATGATTTTTCCCCCTCAGGCAACTCCACCTAGCAATAAAATAGTATCGACTACACAAGGGTCGTTAAAACTGCATGCCACCTGTACACTACCAGCCAAGGAAACTTTAATACCTAAATTAAGGAGTAAAGTTCACTCTCCGTGTCTATACATATATACATATACATTGTATATATATATATATATATATATATATATATATATATATATATATATATATATATATATATATATATATTATATATTATCACACCGGCCGATACCAAGGCAGGGTGGCCCGAAAAAGAAAAACTTTCACCATCATTCACTCCATCACTGTCTTGCCAGAAGGGTGCTTTACACTACAGTAAACTGCAACATTAACACCCCTCCTTCAGAGTGCAGGCACTGTACTTCCCATCTCCAGGACTCAAGTCCGGCCTGCCGGTTTCCCTGAATCCCTTCATATATAAATATATAGAAAATATAGGGAGATACCACCTCTAGAACTGTTCTAGGGACCCTCATCCTCAGAGAAAAGAATAAACTTGCTTCAGGGGAAACTCAAGATTCTCCCTGAAGCTGTTTGAGAATTTTCTCCTACCACCCCCTATATTATATATATATATTTTATTTAAAGACAAAATACATTGACAAAACATTCATATATATATATATATATATATATATATATATATATATATATATATATATATATATATATATATATATATTAATTTATGTTAGTGTGAAAATTAATAATTTTGTACCAAGTGAACCTTAGAAAACTTACCAACTTTATTATAACGAGCGCAATTTAATTTACCCTAATCCAGTTGAATATATTTTAGATAAGTTTACAATAATTTAATAATAAACAAGCACAATGAAATCTATTTTTTCTCGTTAGGTTCAGAATGATCGTTGCAAAATTATTGCATACACAACTTTTCGCGTCCCTTATTCGGCAACAAGAGCGTTGCTATTTAAGCCAAAATCGCAAGTTTTTCCTATTCGGCACGATATATATATATATATATATATATATATATATATATATATATATATATATATATATATATATATATATATATATATATATATAACTATATATATATATATAACTATATATATATAACTATATATATATATATATATATATATATATATATATATATATATATATATATATATATAGTTAGGCAGTTAGGGTAAGATATAAACAGCTATTGGAGGATAGATGGGCAAATGAGAGCATAGGCAATGGGGTCGAAGAGGTATGGGGTAGGATTAAAAATGTAGTGTTAGAGTGTTCAGCAGAAGTTTGTGGTTACAGGAAAGTGGGTGCAGGAGGGAAGAGGAGCGATTGGTGGAATGATGATGTAAAGAGAGTAGTAAGGGAGAAAAAGTTAGCATATGAGAAGTTTTTACAAAGTAGAAGTGATGCAAGGAGGGAAGAGTATATGGAGAAAAAGAGAGAGGTTAAGAAAGTGGTGAAGCAATGTAAAAAGAGAGCAAATGAGAGAGTGGGTGAGATGTTATCAACAAATTTTGTTGAAAATAAGAAAAAGTTTTGGAGTGAGATTAACAAGTTAAGAAAGCCTAGAGAACAAATGGATTTGTCAGTTAAAAATAGGAGAGGAGAGTTATTAAATGAGAGTTAGAGGTATTGGGAAGATGGAGGGAATATTTTGAAGAATTGTTAAATGTTGATGAAGATAGGGAAGCTGTGATTTCGTGTATAGGGCAAGGAGGAATAACATCTTGTAGGAGTGAGGAAGAGCCAGTTGTGAGTGTGGGGGAAGTTCGTGAGGCAGTAGGCAAAATGAAAGGGGGTAAGGCAGCCGGGATTGATGGGATAAAGATAGAAATGTTAAAAGCAGGTGGGGATATAGTTTTGGAGTGGTTGGTGCAATTATTTAATAAATGTATGGAAGAGGGTAAGGTACCTAGGGATTGGCAGAGAGCATGCATAGTTCCTTTGTATAAAGGCAAAGGGGATAAAAGAGAGTGCAAAAATTATAGGGGGATAAGTCTGTTGAGTGTACCTGGTAAAGTGTATGGTAGAGTTATAATTGAAAGAATTAAGAGTAAGACGGAGAATAGGATAGCAGATGAACAAGGAGGCTTTAGGAAAGGTAGGGGGTGTGTGGACCAGGTGTTTACAGTGAAACATATAAGTGAACAGTATTTAGATAAGGCTAAAGAGGTCTTTGTGGCATTTATGGATTTGGAAAAGGCGTATGACAGGGTGGATAGGGGGGCAATGTGGCAGATGTTGCAAGTGTATGGTGTAGGAGGTAGGTTACTGAAAGCAGTGAAGAGTTTTTACGAGGATAGTGAGGCTCAAGTTAGAGTATGTAGGAAAGAGGGAAATTTTTTCCCAGTAAAAGTAGGCCTTAGACAAGGATGTGTGATGTCACCGTGGTTGTTTAATATATTTATAGAAGGGGTTGTAAGAGAAGTAAATGCGAGGGTCTTGGCAAGAGGCGTGGAGTTAAAAGATAAAGAATCACACACAAAGTGGGAGTTGTCACAGCTGCTCTTTGCTGATGACACTGTGCTCTTGGGAGATTCTGAAGAGAAGTTGCAGAGATTGGTGGATGAATTTGGTAGGGTGTGCAAAAGAAGAAAATTAAAGGTGAATACAGGAAAGAGTAAGGTTATGAGGATAACAAAAAGATTAGGTGATGAAAGATTGAATATCAGATTGGAGGGAGAGAGTATGGAGGAGGTGAACGTATTCAGATATTTGGGAGTGGACGTGTCAGCGGATGGGTCTATGAAAGATGAGGTGAATCATAGAATTGATGAGGGAAAAAGAGTGAGTGGTGCACTTAGGAGTCTGTGGAGACAAAGAACTTTGTCCTTGGAGGCAAAGAGGGGAATGTATGAGAGTATAGTTTTACCAACGTTCTTATATGGGTGTGAAGCATGGGTGATGAATGTTGCAGCGAGGAGAAGGCTGGAGGCAGTGGAGATGTCATGTCTGAGGGCAATGTGTGGTGTGAATATAATGCAGAGAATTCGTAGTTTGGAAGTTAGGAGGAGGTGCGGGATTACCAAAACTGTTGTCCAGAGGGCTGAGGAAGGGTTGTTGAGGTGGTTCGGACATGTAGAGAGAATGGAGCGAAACAGAATGACTTCAAGAGTGTATCAGTCTGTAGTGGAAGGAAGGCGGGGTAGGGGTCGGCCTAGGAAAGGTTGGAGGGAGGGGGTAAAGGAGGTTTTGTGTGCGAGGGGCTTGGACTTCCAGGAGGCATGCATGAGCGTGTTTGATAGGAGTGAATGGAGACAAATGGTTTTTAATACTTGACGTGCTGTTGGAGTGTGAGCAAAGTAACATTTATGAAGGGATTCAGGGAAACCGGCAGGCCGGACTTGAGTCCTGGAGATGGGAAGTACAGTGCCTGCACTCTGAAGGAGGGGTGTTAAGCACCCTTCTGGCAAGACAGTGATGGAGTGAATGATGGTGAAAGTTTTTCTTTTTCGGGCCACCCTGCCTTGGTGGGAATCGGCCAGTGTGATTATAAAGTAATAAAATATATATATATATATATATATATATATATATATATATATATATATATATATATATATATATATATATATATATATATATATATATATATATATATATATATATGAAGTAAGATTACATAAACAGGTGATATCAGAATATGAAAAACAACCACTGTGAAAGAATAGTGAATTTCACTATCCTTTCACAGTGGTTGTTTTGTATGTATATATATATATATATATATATATATATATATATATATATATATATATATATATATATATATATATATATATATATATTATTCAAACGAGTTTTTCAAAAATATATTCATGAAGAAAGAAGATCGTAAATTTGAAAGAGAAGAAAACAGGCGGACACGCTAATAATGGAGGGGTAATGTAGTGCTAACAGCTGGCATTGCTCACCCTGAAGCTGTAAATATTCTCACTGCGAAACCTGATAAAATGTTGCTTATACACTACAACTACGTTTTTCCCGGGAACAAATTACATATTTTGAGTTCTATTCAGAGTCCAAAACACTGTGATATTCACACATTGAACTCTGTGTCTCTCTCTCTCTCTCTCTCTCTCTCTCTCTCTCTCTCTCTCTTGATGCGTAGTTGAACGGACGTCACCCATCACAGTCTGGAAAAAAACAGATATCTCTACGTGTTTACAGTCAGGTGATACATGTTAGTGGTGACTCTAAATACGGAAGGTGAAAATTAGTATAAGAAAATTATTGGAGAAAAAAAAAATATGTATATTAAGAAATAATAGTGAAAATGCATGAGCAGAGTAACCCCTTGTTTACAGTATGTTAGAGAACACTAAATATAAACCTGCCTGTGTTGTGCCTCGACACGAACATTATATATCTAATGGATGAGATATTGAATAATTTGGATATTTATTTTATTAATGACATTAGCAAATTAAAGGGTAAAAATATTAAATCTTCTTATGATACACTAACTCTGAAAGTTTAAAGCCGATCAGAAAATGCATTCTCCAGTTATCCAGTGATTCCGAAATTTCATTAACTGTGTATATATTGTCAAATTTAATCCTACTAACTTTAAACTTACGGAGTGTCATCCATTTAATGAAATGAATCAGCGAAGCATCCTGCAGGTAGTGTTGATGGTTTGAATCCAATCAGTTTAGGCATTCTTTATTTATCGAACAGAAATCAATTTCGCTGTTTATTTAGCAGACATTGCAACTTGTGCGTACTAATAACAACGTAAAACATGCGTTCCAGAAAACACATCAGCACTACAAGTTTGAAATCGATTAAACGTTGCATTCTCCAGGTATCGCATGGATTCTAACGATTCCAAGTTATTTTTTCAACTAATTTAGTACACTGACAAAATTCCCCACACACCAACCAAACTTGATGGATACTATCCAGTCTGAACAATGACTCAGCATAACATACCGGAGCTGCTGGGAAGCGGTCACCTCAGACATATTAAACGTGATTGAACGAGAGAGAAAATTTTTTTTATTTTGCACATAATATTGGTAAATGTGTAACTACATATTCGAATTTCACGCTCCAAGGTCCTCAAATTAGGAAAACACCTGCGAGGAACGTTTGATGCTTTGCCACTGAGGGTTTTGGAGGTTATGGAAGCCCTTCCATGGAAAAGGTTACTACAACCTTGGTCATGGGACGCCTGCACATGACATTTGTTGCAAGAATCTTTTTGCTCTCTTGGACGTACATCAGCTCCGAGAATTTGAAATCGATTGGACAAGGTCTCGTCTTACGAGTGAAATGAAAGCGAAAATTTGGTACAAGGGAAAAAAAATCAGCCGACCACTTAAGAAAAAAAATATAAGAAGAAAAAAGAAAAAGAAGAAAATAGAAATAGTAAAACAAATATAAAGAAATTAGAAGCAAAAAGTATCAAAAAGGAAAAAAAAAAAGAAAAAACAGAAAGAGAATAATTAGCGACAACAACATTTCCCCATTTGTATTCCAAGGTTTTTAACCTTTAAAAAAAAATTTTTGATAACCCAATATTGCACGTGCAACCTCACTCGTACCTCATTAAACATTAAACGCCGCCTGGAAATATTAAATACCGTGTGAATACAAGTATTTTCTTGTGAATATCTTATTGTATTTAAGCATTTATGAATCCCTGATATAGTATCCATTATCAATAATGACGAAAACAGTTTAAAAACCGACAAGTTGAAGAACGAGACACTTGTGCAATATCGACTCCAGGATGAGGGACTGAGTACCTCAAACTCTCCCCTTATATTCCACTGTCATTCTGTGTTGGACTGAAGAAGACACTGGCTGGCGAAGCGCGTCCACAATGAAGATTCCCAATTGTTTCACACATTATCAGTAGTGTTGATGAAGAGGTATGATATGATAATGTATTAACCTAGCAGTAGAGAGAGAGAGAGAGAGAGAGAGAGAGAGAGAGAGAGAGAGAGAGAGAGAGACAGACAGACAGACAGACAGACAGACAGACAGACAGAGACAGAGAGACAGACAGACAAAGTGGAGCAAGCAATTACAGGTCATATTTACTGAGAAAATACAGATGATGATGATGGTCTCGAGACAGTCCGAAGTTGCTACTGGAATAAGCGTGAAGGAAATGGTCTGAAGATGAGGCTGTGAAGGACGTGGTGTGAAGATGCTGGTGTGAAGGACGTGGTGTGAAGATGCTGGTGTGAAGGACGTGGTGTGAAGATGCTGGTGTGAAGGACGTGGTGTGAAGATGCTGGTGTGAAGGACGTGGTGTGAAGATGCTGGTGTGAAGGACGTGGTGTGATGATGCTGGTGTGAAGGACGTGGTGTGAAGATGCTGGTGTGAAGGACGTGGTGTGATGATGCCAATGTGAAGGAAATGGTCTGATGATGCTGGTGTGAAGGAACTAGTGTGAAAGAACTATCGTGAAGGAATTAGTGTGAAGGAACTGATATACAGTAATAGGTGTGTAAGAACACACAAATTATCTTAATTCTTCTTTTAAAGAATTTTGAAGCAGTGGTGTTAAGGTGAACAGAAGATACTCGGCACGCAGCCACGAGTTTCACTCCCATGAAGTGAAGTGTGACTCTGTAATGACTAGTAAAACTGTGTAGTAAACTTTGCCCACGCAACACAGTGCTTGCTGCGACAACACCGGCTGCAAAACACAGAAATGATGAGACACACGTTAGTTCCCATCTTGGGTGAGATGAGACACACGCTGGTTCTCACTTTGGGTAAGATGGGACACACGCTGGTTTTCACCTTGGGTATGATGAGGCACAAGCTAGTTCTCACTTTGGGTATGATGAGACACAGGTTGGCTGTCATCTTGGCTATGCCCTATTCTCGTGAATGGCCTAACGCATCCGTCGGTGCTACCCAGCTCCGATTTCTGTGCGAGGTAGATTGTCTAGGGCGACTCATCTCGTACCTTGTCCCTTGCCTTGGTGGATATATTGGCTCTGCATTGGCTTTCCTAGGTGGACGCAAAAGACTCAACAACAGACAGATATCGGCTGTCTTACTGTTATGTGCAAGTTAAACATTTCTTGATTTTTCTTAAATGTTTTAGCCTCTCGGAGATTCACAAGATATTTATTATACCCCAAGACTGGCAGCCGTTAGCATACTGACACTGGCTGTACCCCCGAATTTAAGAGACAGAGACAAAGTGAGAGAGAGAGAGAGAGAGAAAAAAAAAAAGAGGAAGAGAAAGAGAGAGTGAGAATGAAAAAAGCGAGAGATAGCAATCATATTTTGCGGGGAAGCCAGAAAAAAAAGAGAAACATCACAGGCAGCGAGATTGGGTGAAGCTATACAAAATATTTACAATATTGATTCTATCTTATATTCATTTATTTATTTCGCAAATTCGCGAACTTTACGCAGCAGAGACGAGTATCGTCCCCTAGCGTAAAAAAAAAAAAGTATGGCCTGCGCTATGTTATTTCAAAGGGGTCGGGGAGCGGGGGGCAACGAACCCTTTGCATTTTGAAGGGATTACAAAAAGATATCTGGAATATAAACATATGTAATCTTCTGGACGAGAATAAATCAGAATAATAGCAACAAGAATTTGTTAACCAATTTCACAGAATGAGGACATAACACATTGGGTGGAAATAGGTTTTACCGAGTCTGCGATTCTCTCTGTGCAGAGCTTTATAAGTTTATGACCTCGTGACCTGGTAAAGCTCTACACAGAGCGAGACTGTGTCCCAGTGAAAGTTTCCTTTGTCACTTGTGTCACTGTCGTCGTTCTTGTCGGCAAATCCGCAGTTTCACCAATTTCGTGGAAATTCGATGAAATGGAGGAAAAAAATGGATAGTGAAGGAGGAAACTGGCATATAACACGCACACAGTAGTAGACGAGATGAAAGCAATGACTTTCACTGGATGATGATGATGATGATGATGATGATGATGATGATGATCATCATCATCATCATCATCATCATCATCATCATCATCATCATCATCATCATCATCATCATCATCATCATCATCATCATCATCATCATGAGCCACAGCAAACATCTCTATTTTTCCCTCTCAAGATCAAACCAGCATCACAATGACGATAAAAAAAAAAAGCAAGACCGACGTAAGGATAAAACAGCTTTTGTTTGCCAGACCGTTTTGGGAACCGATGTAGCAAACAATAGCTGTCTCCATCCAATTTCTCCTTATTATACGTGAAAAATATGCGATTCGAACGATGTGATCTCTCACAAACACCCCGATGGCAGACGTGTTCCTTTTTAATTTGGCTAGTTGTATTTAAACACAAATATGTATATAATTATATATATATATATATATATATATATATATATATATATATATATATATATATATATATATATATATATATATATATATATATATATATATATCGTGCCGAATATGTAAAACTGGTCAATTAGCAAGAACTCATTTAAAATTAAGTCCTTTCTGAAATTTTCTTTTATACGTTTAAAGATATTTTTTTTTCATTAATGTTAATGTAAAAATTTTTAATTTTGCACCAAAAGAATCTTAGAAAACTTACCTAACCTTATTATAACAAGAGCAATTTATTTTAGCCTAACCCAACTAAATATGTTTTAAATACGTTTACTAAACAAACACAATCAAATATATTTTTTTCGTTAGGATCAGAATGATTTTGGCGAAATTATTGCATACACAAATTTTCACTTGTCCTATATGGCAAGATGAGCGTTGCTATTTAAGCCGAGATCGCAAGTTCTGCCTATTCGGCACGACATATATATATATATATATATATATATATATATATATATATATATATATATATATATATATATATATATATATATATATATAATCATACTTCAACCAAACCTAACCTAAACTACCGTAACCTAACTTAAAATAAAAATAAAAAATTCTGTAAAGGGAGAAAGTTCAGAAACTGACACTGGAAAACTCATAAGATAAGGAAACGTGTAAAATAGCTGGTTGTTTGATGCTGGCGTCTGGTATTTACCGTAAGAGAAGGTTCAACAGGTACTCCATCATCACCTGATATAATAGTAATATAACATTATCAACCACTTATAAAACCTCTTTAAATTTACTCATAATTACATGCTATAACCTTATATCTCCTGTCCATTCCAAACTCGATTAGCGTCATATAGGTGTTGCCAGAGCTCCATAAACAGATACTGCGCCAGGATCCACTTTGCAGCATAATTAATGAACGTGGCTATAACGCCATGAAATATGTAACAGCAGGGGCTTATGTAAATAGGAATTTTTTTAACGTAAGCGTCCCGGGTCGGTATATTTGTGGGCACCCCATAAATCGAGGCGTTCGTAAAAATTCATGGCTTGCATGTAGCTTCGATGGTAGCAGAGGTTATTGAAGGAGCGACGTGAATTTCCCTTGCTGTGTGAGGATGAAAGAGGGACACCATCCGCCTCGCTCTGAAGCTGTGGTAAATACCTCTCAAGTTTCCGCTGAGTAAGAATCAAAATCAAAGAGTAAGAATCAAGGTCAGGGAGCAGGAATCAAAGTCAGAAAGCGCCCTGAACGAAACAGTGTGTTATTCGAACCGTGACTTACATTCACAATACTACTGTGTTGCTATTGAACTACCGGGTGACGGGAGGTAATCAGGTTTGATGCCTGCAAGAGGACGATAGCTCCAAATTCCTTGGCTCAAGAGCCCTTCATCGTCATGAAAGCACCCCTCTTGATGGGTCATTCATTGGTTTCCTTGGTGGTTCATGGTGTCATGACTTTGACATGGATTAGACACTTCCAAGACTTCTCAAACTGTGACTTCCCAACCTGTGACTTTCCAACCTGTGACTTCCCAACCTGTAACTTCCCAACCAGTGACTTTACAATCTGTGACTTCACAATATGTGAATTCCCAACCTGTAATTTCAGAACAGGTGACTTCACAATCTATGACTTCACAGCCTTTGACTTCACAATCTATGACATCCTAACCTGTGCCTTCCCAACCGGAGCCTTGACAATTCAGCTGCACATCGAAACATTGCTACAAAATAAGAAATGGAAACCAGACGACATTCCTGTCAGTCCTGAACTTTAGCTACACCTCTGTGGGCGTGTGACTTACCTCAGGAACTGTCTTCAGGCTGGAAAAATATTCAGGCTTCAAGGAGGCACAAGTTTGTGAAGGAAAGACGGAAACGCTGCACTAAAAGATGTCTGATTTTTAATTAACAAGTTTCGATATGACTGTCTCGATGACTCCCTCTCAATACATCTTGTAAACTAAAAAATTACAATTCAACTGAAAGTAGAGTTATTTTTTTTCTTTCATGTGTTTCTTCTTAACAGTTGCAAAATAGATCGTAGTCTTTATACGTGCATGAAAACTAACCAAAATTTATAACGGAATCTGAGTTGTGTTTTCGTGAGTCCTGGACCGAATTGTTCCAGCCACTGTATTGGCTGGTTATTTAATGGGGCTTAACGTCCAATGACCACATGAGGGTCATTAAGGCTGCATGTCACATGTTCACCACTAGCCAGGTATACTTAAATGCCTAGAACAGTGATTGAAATTAAGTCTGTGTATATATACACAGAGAGACATACACTTCATGCTGTATTTATCCTGTGGTGTCCACTGTATTTGGATTTTAATTCTTAATTATATGTATATATATATATATATATATATATATATATATATATATATATATATATATATATATATATATATAGTTAGTAGGTTGGTAGACAGCAACCCACCCAGGGAGGTACTACCGTCCTGCCAAGTGAGTGTAAAACGAAAGCCTGTAATTGTTTTACATGATGGTAGGATTGCTGGTGTCTTTTGTCTGTCTCATAAATATGCAAGATTACAGGTACGTCTTGCTACTACTTACACTTAGGTCACACTACACATACATGTACATGTTTATTTATACACACTCATCTGTGTTTTCTTTGATTTTATTCTTAATAGTTCTTGGTCTTATTACTTTTCCTTTTATATCCATGGGGAAGTGGAATAAGAATCTTTCCTCCGTAAGCCATGCGTGTTGTAAAAGTCAATTAAAATGCCGGGAACAATGGGCTAGTAAACCCTTTTCCTGTAATAATTACTAAAAAGAATAAGAAGAAAATTGTCAAAGTGGGAAGTCTGAATGTGCGTGGATGTTGTGCAAATGATAAGAACGAGGTGATTGTGGATGTTATGAATGAGAAGAAGCTGGATGTCCTGGCTCTAAGTGAAACAAAGCTGAAGGGGGTGGGAGAGTTTCAGTGGAGAGGAATAAATAGGATTAGGTCAGGGGTTTCAAATAGAGTTAGAGCTAAAGAAGGAGTAGCAATAATGTTGAAGGATAAGTTATGGCAGGAAAAGAGGGACCACAAATGTATTAATTCAAGGATTATGTGGAGTAAAATAAAGGTTGGATGTGAAAAGCGAGTTATAGTAAGCGTATATGCACCTGGAGAAGAGAGAAGTGTAGAGGAGAGAGATTTTGGGAAATGTTGAATGAATGTGTGGGGAGTTTTGAACCAAGTGTGAGAGTAATGGTGGTTGGGGATTTCAATGCTAAAGTGGGCAAAAATGTTATGGAGTAGTAGGTAAATTTGGGGTGCCAGGGGTAAATGTAAATGGGGAGCCTTTAATTGAGCTATGTGTAGAAAGAGGTTTGGTAATAAGTAATACATATTTTATGAAAAAGAGGATAAATAAATATACAAGGTATGATATAGCACGTAATGAAAGTAGTTTGCTAGATTATGTATTGGTGGATAAAAGGTTGATGGGTAGGCTCCAGGATGTACACGTTTATAGAGGGGCAACTGATATATCGGAGCATTATTTAGTTGTAGTTACAGCTAGAGTAAGAGGTAGATTGGAAAAGAGGAAAATAGCAACAACAAGCAAGAGGGAAGTGAAAGTGTATAAACTGAGGGAGGCAAAATCGCTTATGTCGCTATTTATGCCCTCATCAATGTCGTTAATGTAGATTTTGAACAACAGGGGGCCCAAAACTGACCGCTGTGGAACACCGCTCGTGACGCTTCTCCACTCTGATTTCTCCCCATTTATGCAAATTCTCTATTTCCTATCTGTCAACCATGTCTCTATCCAGGAAAAAAAAAATTCTCTTCCTATTCCATGTGCCTTAATTTTTCTCAATAGTCTCTGATGTGGGACCCTGTCAAAAGCCTTACTGAAGTCCATATATACAATATCATATACATTACCATGATCTACCTCCTCAAATACCTTAGTGAAAAAAGTTAAATTCGTAAGGCAGGAACTCCCCTTTGCAAAACCATGTTGAGATTCGTTGATTAATTTATGCTTTTCAAGGTGGCTACAAACTGCCTCGGCAATTGTTGATTCCATAAATTTTCCCCGTATGGAGGTTAGGCTTATTGGTCTATAATTCGAAGCTAAGGACCTGTCACCTGCTTTGAAAATAGGTATCACATTTGTCATTTTCCACTTATCTGACACTATGCCAGTTTGTAGTGATATGTTGAAAAGATTAGCCAAAGGTTCACTAAGCTCCTATTTACATTCCTTTATTATAATTATTATTATCAAAAAGAAGCGCTAAGCCACAAGGGTACATTCCTTTAGAACCCTTGTGTACAGCTTATCAGGGCCTGGGGATTTGTTCGGTTTTAATTTATCTATTTGTCTGAGGATTATGTCACTTGTGACCCTAAATGTGCATAGTTTTTTATCGCCCTGTTCTACATAATTTATCATTACTGGAATATCGCTGGTATCCTCCTGTGTAAAAACTAAGAGGAAGTATGTGTTAAAAATTCTACACATTTCCTTATCACTGTCCGTGAGCTGACCTGAGTAACTTTTGAGTGGGCCTATCTTGTCCCTGATCTTACTTCTGTATACCTGAAAGAATCCTTTCGGGTTAGTCTTTGATTCTCTTGCAACTTAAATCTCATAATCTTTTTTTGTTTTTCTTATTTCTCTTTTTTGTTTCTCTCTTTAACTGAATACATTATATTGATTTCTTAATTGCTCCTCTCCTCTTTTGATTTGCCTATATATGCCTCTCTTTTGACCAATGAGATGTTTTATTCTATTGTTCATCCATTTAGGATCATTTTTGTTTGATCTGATTTCCCTATTTGGAACATAAGTTGTCTGAGCAGCTAGAACTATGCTCTGGAAAATATCATATCGGCAATCATCACCACTTACCTGACCCATAGTCAGGTCATTCCAGTTCAGCCCACCCAAGTAATTTTTCAGTCCTATGAAATCAGCCAAGCGGAAGTCAGGGACAGAGACTTGATTGCCATTATTAGGGGAATTCCATGTTATATTAAAACTGAGTGATTTGTGATCACTTTCCCCAAGCTCATCATTAACCTCAAGATTATTAATTAGAGTTAGGCTTTGAGGTTCAAGGGCTCGAGCATCCTGCAGGCCTATATGAACGTACTAGACAGGAGTTAATGGAGACAAGTGTTTTTTAATGAACGTGCTGTCAGAGAGTGAGAAAGGAATGTTTCATGTAGGGATTTATGGAAAAACTGGTTAGCCAGACTTGAGTCTGGAGACGGGAAGGACAGTGTCTGCAGTCTGAAGGAAGGGTGAGAATACGGCAGTTACAGGGAAATTTCATTGTTGTCAGCACACATCTGGAAAGACGGCGATTGACTGAAAGATGGTGAATGTGTTTTCTTCTTTAATATATATATATATATATATAAATATATATATATATATATTTATATATGTATATATATATCCTAGGTAGTAGGTTGGTAAACAGCATCCGCCCAGGGAGGTACTACCGTCCTGCCAAGTGAGTGTACAACGAAAACCTGTAATTGTTTTACATGATGGTAGGATTGCTGGTGTCTTTTGTCTGTCTCATAAACATGCAAGATTTCAGGTATGTCTTGCTACTTCTACTTGCACTTAGGTCACACTACTTACATGTGCAAGCATATATACACACACCCCTCTGGGTATTCTTCTATTTTCTTTCTAGTTCTTGTTCTTTTTATTTCCTCTTATCTCCATGGGGAAGTGGAACAGAATTCTTCCTCCGTAAGCCATGCGTGTTGTAAGAGGCGACTAAAATGCAGGGAGCAAGGGGCTAGTAATCCCTTCTCCCGTATAAATTACTAAATTTAAAAGAGAAACTTTCGTTTTTCTCTTTGGGCCACCCTGCCTTGGTGGGATATGGCCGGTGTGTTGAAAGACAGACAGATATATATATATACATATATATATATATATATATATATATATATATATATATATATATATATATATATATATATATATATATATATATATATATATATATGTTCATGTATCTATCTATTTATTTATTCTCTCTCTCTCACCTGTGCTACATTGCAGTACTCAGACGGGCAGTTTAAGTCACACTGCACCACTGGAGCAGGTAGCAACCTCCCTTTAGTTTTAAAGCTTGGTGTGGAAGTCAGACTTTGCTGGTGGTGCTGCTGCTGCTCCTGATGCTACTGCTGTTGCTGCTGCTACTGCTTTTATCGCTGTTGTTGTTATTGTTGCTACTGCTGCTGTTCCTGATGCTTATGCCAGTGCTGTTGTTCCTTTTACTGCTTTTGCTGCTGTTACTGCTGGTGCTGCTGTTTCTGTCGTTGTTGCAGCTGCTACTTCTGTCGCTGCTGCTGTTGCTTCTTCTGTCGCTGCTGCTGTTGCTTCGTCTGTCGCTGCTGCTGTTGCTGGTGTTTCTGCCTCTTCCTTAATTACTCCTTACCCGAAGCTTAAATCTCAGGTAAACACATTGCTTCACTAAAAAAGCGACTTACTCCTGGTAAACCTTCATTAGCTAAGAGCCAGTAAGTCTTGTGTTTTCACACCTAACCTGTGTAACTTTTGCTATTTGAGGTAGACGAAGACGATCAGTGTGGTCGTGACTACCAGGTGTTTGTATCCCAGTGACACTGGACGACGAGTATGGTCTTGGCGACCAGGTGTGTGTATCCCGGTGTTGCTGGTCAACCATTGTGATCTTGACGACCAGATGTTTGTATCTCAGTGTTGCTGGTCCACTATTGTGGTCTTTACGACCAGATGTTTGTATCTCAGTGTTGCTGGTCCACCAGTGTGGTCCTGATGACCAGGTGTGTGTATCTCAGTGTTGCTGGTCCACCATTGTGGTCTTGACGACCAGATGTTTGTATTTCAATGTTGCTGGTCCACCATTGTGGTCTTGACGACCAGATGCTTGTATCTCAGTGTTGCTGGTTCACCATTGTGGTCTTGACGACCAGATGCTTGTATCTCAGTGTTGCTGGTTCACCAGTGTGGTCTTGACGACCAAGTGTGTGTATCTCAATGTTGCTGGTCCACCATTGTGGTCTTGACGACCAGATGTCTGTATCTCAATGTTGCTGGTTCACCAGCGTGGTCTTGACGACAAGGTGTATGTATCTCAGTGTTACTGGTTCACCAGCGTGGTCTTGACGACCAGGTGTGTGTATCTCAGTGTTGCTGGTCCACCATTGTGGTCTTGACGACCTGGTGTGTGTATCTCAGTGTTGCTGGTCCACCATTGTGGTCTTGACGACCAGATGTCTGTATCTCAATGTTGCTGGTCCACCATTGTGGTCTTGACGACCAGGTGTGTGTATCTCAGTGTTGCTGGTCCACCATTGTGGTCTTGACGACCAGGTCTATATAACTGAGTGGACCAGTGTTGTTATAACTGATGCTTCTGTTGCTGTTTCTGCTGCTGCTGCTGTTGCTGCTACTGTTGCTGCTGCTGCTGTTGCTGCTACTGTTGCTCCTGCTGTTGCTGTTGCTCATGCTGTTGCTGCTGATGTTGCCGTATAGATGGAGCGGAGGTACAGAGGGAAGGAATGGGAACAAGAAGAGAGAGACGGTGCCTACAGGAGATAGTGGAGGAGGAGTTTGAAGAGGTAGGGATGAGGGGAACAGATTGAGAGAGAGAGAGAGAGAGAGAGAGAGAGAGAGAGAGATTAGAGAAAGCGAGTTCAAGTGAGCTGCATTATCAATGTTGTTGCTCTTGTTTTATATTAATTTTAATATTCTTGTTTTCATTGTTGTTGTTTCATTATTTTTGTTTTATTTTTGTTGTTACCTTATTATTTTTGTTTTATGACTGTTGTTGCTGTTTTATTTTTGTTGTTGTTGCTTTATTTTTGTCGCTGCTTTATTATTTTTGTTTCATTTTTGCTGTTGTTGTTTTATCATTTTTGTTGTGATTTTGTCATTGCTGTTTTATTACTTATTAACATTGTTTTATTATTTTTGCTGCTGTTGTTTCATTATTTTTTATTGTTTTACTATTGCTGTTGTTTTTGCTGTTTTTAATATCTTTATCATAACCGTCATCGTCATCATCATCGTCATCATCATCGTCATCATCATCATCATCATCATAATAATAATAATATTACGTTCATGGGGAAGCGCTAAAATTGTATGGAGGGAGAGGTCATACTGCACCTGTGGAATGGGAGATATAATCAGGTTTTATTCGAGTAAGGAAAGGCACTACTACCTTGGCTCAAGAGCACCTTCACCTAGCATCATCCCTTCACCTTCCTTCCTCCCTCCTTCCTTCCTTCCTTCCTTCCTTCCTTCCCTCTCTCTTGCAAGTGAGAAGAAATCTGAAGGCGCTAAATTTTCCCACATTAAGGAAGACCATCTGCAATCTCATTCTGTTGCATCAGCAAGCCTGCAACCACACTCAGTTGTCGGAAAATATCCCCTCATCTCTTAACCTCGAGGGGGAAGGGAAAAATATCCCCAATTCCCTACGAGGGAAGTCTGCTTCATCACATGTCCTGAGTTGACTTGCTGGCAAATATTCTTTAATTTCTTTTCTCTAGCAAGGAATTTTTTTTAGTGTTGTTTCGTCTCACCTGTTGTGGTTCATTGAAGAGTTCTGGGAGTGTTGGAGGATGATTGATGGCTTCTTGAAGGTGTTGAAGGATATTTGATAGTTTCTTAGTGGAAGGGGGGTGTTGAGGGATGATTGACGTCTCGTGGAGGGTGTCGGAAGAAGATTGATGTCATTAGGAGGATGTAGATAACTGATGACTAATAGTGAGTGCTGAGGATGACTAACTGACTGCTACGAAATGGTGTTTGTGAAGGGCTGATGACCCTTGGTGCGTGTTGGGAAAGGACCGATGACTCTTGGTCAATAATGGCAACAACTGAGTCGAGTCACGACTCATTCTCAAGTTATTAGAAAGTCTGACAAACTTTTTACATTTACAGGAAGAGTGACCCTACCGTCTGCATGGAAATTTAACGTTACAGTACTTTTATCTCTATTATATATATATATATATATATATATATATATATATATATATATATATATATATATATATATATATATATATATATGTCGTGTCGAATATGTAAAACTGGTCATTTAGCAAGAACTCATTTAAAATTAAATCCTTTCTAAAATTTTCTCTTATACGTTTAAAGATATATTTTTTTCATTAATGTTAATGTAAAAATTTATAATTTTGCATCAAAAGAATCTTAGAAAACTTACCTAACCTTATTATAACAAGAACAATTTATTTTAGCCTAACCCAACTAAATATATTTTAGATTTGTTTACAATAATTTAATACTAAACAAACACAGTGAAATATATTTTTCTCGTTAGGTTCAGAATAATTTTGGCGAAATTATTACATACACAAATTTTCGCTTGTCTTATATGGCAAGATGAGCGTTGCTATTTAAGCCAAGATCGCAAGTTCTGCCTACTCGGCACGACATATATATATACATATATATATATATATATATATATATATATATATATATATATACATATATATATATATATATATATATATATATATATATATATAAATATATATATATATATATATATATATATATATATATATATATATATATATATATATATATATATATATGCAAAACAACCACTGTGAAAGAATAGAGAAATTCCAAGCGCTTTCGTGACTACTCATATTATCAAGGATTGTTCCTTGATAATGTGAGTAGTCACGAATGCGCTTGGAATTTCTCTATTCTTTCACAGTGGTTTTTTGCATATTCTGAAATCAACTGTTTACTGTGATCTTATTGCATATTTATATATATATATATATATAAATATATATATATATATACATATATATATATATATATACATATACATATATATGTCGTGCCGAATAGGCAGAACTTGCGATCTTGGCTTAAATAGCAACGCTCATCTTGCCATATAGGACAACCGAAAATTTGTGTATGCAATAATTCCGCCAAAATCATTCTGAACCTAAGGAAAAAAATACATTTCACTGTGTTTGTTTAGTATTAAATTATTGTGAACAAATCTAAAACATATTTAGTTGGGTTAGGCTAAAATAAATTGTTCTTGTTATAATAAGGTTAGGTAAGTTTTCTAAGATTCTTTTGGAGCAAAATTAAAAATTCTTACATTAACATTAATGAAAAAAATATATCTTTAAACGTATAAGAGAAAATTTTAGAAAGGACTTAATTTTAAATGAGTTCTTGCTAATTGACCAGTTTTACATATTCGGCACGACATTATATATATACATACATATATATACATATACATATATATATATATATATATATATATATATATATATATATATATATATATATATATATATATATATATTTATATATATATATATATATATATATATATATATATATATATATATATATATATATATATATATATATATATGGAGAAAAAGAGAGAGGTTAAGAGAGTGGTGAAGCAATGTAAAAAGAGAGCAAATGAGAGAGTGGGTGAGATGTTATCAACAAATTTTGTTGAAAATAAGAAAAAGTTTTGGAGTGAGATTAACAAGTTAAGAAAGCCTAGAGAACAAATGAATTTGTCAGTTAAAAATAGAAGAGGAGAGTTATTAAATGGAGAGTTAGAGGTATTGGGAAGATGGAGGGAATATTTTGAGGAATTGTTAAATGTTGATGAAGATAGGGAAGCTGTGATTTCGTGTATAGGGCAAGGAGGAATAACATCTTGTAGGAGTGAGGAAGAGCCAGTTGGGAGTGTGGGGGAAGTTCGTGAGGCAGTAGGTAAAATGAAAGGGGGTAAGGCAGCTGGGATTGATGGGATAAAGATAGAAATGTTAAAAGCAGGTGGGGATATAGTTTTGGAGTGGTTGGTGCAATTATTTAATAAATGTATGGAAGAGGGTAAGGTACCTAGGGATTGGCAGAGAGCATGCATAGTTCCTTTGTATAAAGGCAAAGGGGACAAAAGAGAGTGCAAAAATTATAGGGGGATAAGTCTGTTGAGTATACCTGGTAATGTGTATGGTAGAGTTATTATTGAAAGAATTAAGAGTAAGACGGAGAATAGGATAGCAGATGAACAAGGAGGCTTTAGGAAAGGTAGGGGGTGTGTGGACCAGGTGTTTACAGTGAAACATATAAGTGAACAGTATTTCGATAAGGCTAAAGAGGTCTTTGTGGCATTTATGGATTTGGAAAAGGCGTATGACAGGGTGGATAGGGGGGCAATGTGGCAGATGTTGCAGGTGTATGGTGTAGGAGGTAGGTTACTGAAAGCAGTGAAGAGTTTTTACGAGGATAGTGAGGCTCAAGTTAGAGTATGTAGAAAAGAGGTAAATTATTTCCCAGTAAAAGTAGGCCTTAGACAAGGATGTGTGATGTCACCATGGTTGTTTAATATATTTATAAATGGGGTTGTAAGAGAAGTAAATGCGAGGGTCTTGGCAAAAGGCGTGGAGTTAAAAGATAAAGAATCACACATAAAGTGGGGGTTGTCACAGTTGCTCTTTGCTGATGACACTGTGCTCTTGGGAGATATTGAAGAGAAGTTGCAGAGATTGGTGGATGAATTTGGTAGGGTGTGCAAAAGAAGAAAATTAAAAGTGAATACAGGAAAGAGTAAGGTTATGAGGATAACAAAAAGATTAGGTGATGAAAGATTGGATATCAGATTGGAGGGAGAGAGTATGGAGGAGGTGAATGTATTCAGATATTTGGGAGTGGACGTGTCAGCGGATGGGTCTATGAAAGATGAGGTGAATCATAGAATTGATGAGGGGAAAAGTGTGAGTGGTGCATTTAGGAGTCTGTGGAGACAAAGAACTTTGTCCTTGGAGGCAAAGAGGGGAATGTATGAGAGTATAGTTTTACCAACGCTCTTATATGGGTGTGAAGCATGAGTGATGAATGTTGCAGCGAGGAGAAGGCTGGAGGCAGTGGAGATGTCATGTCTGAGGGCAATGTGTGGTGTGAATACAATGCAGAGAATTCGTAGTTTGGAAGTTAGGAGGAGGTGCGGGATTACCAAAACTGTTGTCCAGAGGGCTGAGGAAGGATTGTTGAGGTGGTTCAGACATGTAGAGAGAATGGAGCGAAACAGAGTGACTTCAAGAGTGTATCAGTCTGTAGTGGAAGGAAGGCGGGGTAGGGGTCGGCCTAGGAAAGGTAGGAGGGAGGGGGTAAAGGAGGTTTTGTGTGCGAGGGGCTTGGACTTCCAGCGGGCATGCGTGAGCGTGTTTGATAGTGAATGGAGACAAATGGTTTTTAATACTTGACGTGCTGTTGGAGTGTGAGCAAAGTAACATTTATGAAGGGGTTCAGGGAAACCGGTAGGCCGGACTTGAGTCCTGGAGATGGGAAGTACAGTGCCTGCACTCTAAAGGAGGGGTGTTAATGTTGCAGTTTAAAAACTGTAGTGTAAAGCACCCTTCTGGCATGACAGTGATGGAGTGAATGATGGTGTAAGTTTTTCTTTTTCGGGCCACCCTGCCTTGGTGGGAATCGGCCAGTGTGATAATAAAAAAAATATATATATATATATATGTATATATTCTCGTGCCGAATATATACATATATAGCAAGAACTCAATTAGCAAGAACTCATATAAAATTAAGTCCTTTCTAAAATTTTCTCTTATACGTTTAAAGATATATTTTTTTCATTAATGCTAATGGAAAAGTTTATAATTTTCCACCAAAAGAATCTTAGAAAGCTTACATAACCTTATTATAACAAGTGCAATTATTGCATACACAATTTTTCGCTTGTCCTATTCGGCAAGAAGTGCGTTGCTATTTAAGTAAAAAATCGCGTCTTATTTATTTGGCACGATATATATATATATATATATATATATATATATATATATATATATATATATATATATATGTAAGTATGTGAAAACAAACTTACCTAAACAGCTGTATACACAAAAAAATAAACGCTGCAAGAACAACTGCTCTCAGCGTCGCTAAAAATCACGACCTCTCACAAACTTCCGTCAGCATTATACAAAAAAACGTGACCGCTAACAATGTATTTCCTGTTTTCTCTGAATCTCATTGTTGTTGTACGTGCTGCAGTTGGAGACTCCGAGGCACCAACCAGGAGGCTTCCGAAGCCTCATCTTCCCTGCCATTTTGTCTCCTTACCAGAGAATACAAGACACCCGGAGGACCACAACACCTTTGTACCTTACAGCAAACCCTTCCAGATGATCCAACGAGAGGAGAACTTGTAAGCATCGCGGTTCAGTGAGACGTGAAGCAGTTTCACCCAGGCGGGAAGTGTGGGTTAGGGCTGCGAGACTCCCTCTCGTTTTAAACGAAGACTCGGGAGACACAACGAAGCGTAAAGAATGTCGGGAGAATAAGGAACGTGCTAAGACATTCACACTCTCCTCCTCCCACTCTGCTTCTTAGCAGGAATGAACGCTTTCACGTTCTCTCGTAACCTGCACAGGTCGGAATGAGCAACGGTGATTATATATATATATATATATATATATATATATATTTATATATATATATATATATATATATATATATATATATATATATATATATAGGTAGTTATAGTTATAGGTAGTAGGTTGGTAGACAGCAACCACCCAGGGAAGTACTACCGTCCTGCCAGATGACTGTGAAACAAAAACCTGTAACTGTTTTGCATGATGGTAGGATTGCTGGTTTCTTTTTCTGTCTCATAAACACGCTAAGATAACAGGGATATCTTGCTACTCCTACTTACACTTTGGTCACACTTCACAGACACGCACATGCATATATATATATACATACATCTAGGTTTTTCTCCTTTTTCTAAATAGCTCTTGTTCTTTTTTATTTCTTCTATTGTCCATGGGGAAGTGGAAAAGAATCTTTCCTCCGTAAGCCATGCGTGTCGTATGAGGCGACTAAAATGCCGGGAGCAATGGGCTAGTAACCCCTTCTCCTGTATACAATTACTAAAAAAGAGAAGAAGAAAAACTTTATAAAACTGGGTTGCTTAAATGTGCGTGGATGTAGTGCGGATGACAAGAAACAGATGATTGCTGATGTTATGAATGAAAAGAAGTTGGATGTCCTGGCCCTAAGCGAAACAAAGCTGAAGGGGGTAGGAGAGTTTCAGTGGGGGGAAATAAATGGGATTAAATCTGGAGTATCTGAGAGAGTTAGAGCAAAGGAAGGGGTAGCAGTAATGTTAAATGATCAGTTATGGAAGGAGAAAAGAGAATATGAATGTGTAAATTCAAGAATTATGTGGATTAAAGTAAAGGTTGGATGCGAGAAGTGGGTCATAATAAGCGTGTATGCACCTGGAGAAGAGAGGAATGCAGAGGAGAGAGAGAGATTTTGGGAGATGTTAAGTGAATGTATAGGAGCCTTTGAACCAAGTGAGAGAGTAATTGTGGTAGGGGACTTGAATGCTAAAGTAGGAGAAACTTTTAGAGAGGGTGTGGTAGGTAAGTTTGGGGTGCCAGGTGTAAATGATAATGGGAGCCCTTTGATTGAACTTTGTATAGAAAGGGGTTTAGTTATAGGTAATACATATTTTAAGAAAAAGAGGATAAATAAGTATACACGATATGATGTAGGGCGAAATGACAGTAGTTTGTTGGATTATGTATTGGTAGATAAAAGACTGTTGAGTAGACTTCAGGATGTACATGTTTATAGAGGGGCCACAGATATATCAGATCACTTTCTAGTTGTAGCTACACTGAGAGTAAAAGGTAGATGGGATACAAGGAGAATAGAAGCATCAGGGAAGAGAGAGGTGAAGGTTTATAAACTAAAAGAGGAGGCAGTTAGGGTAAGATATAAACAGCTATTGGAGGATAGATGGGCTAATGAGAGCATAGGCAATGGGGTCGAAGAGGTATGGGGTAGGTTTAAAAATGTAGTGTTAGAGTGTTCAGCAGAAGTTTGTGGTTACAGGAAAGTGGGTGCAGGAGGGAAGAGGAGCGATTGGTGGAATGATGATGTAAAGAGAGTAGTAAGGGAGAAAAAGTTAGCATATGAGAAGTTTTTACAAAGTAGAAGTGATGCAAGGAGGGAAGAGTATATGGAGAAAAAGAGAGAAGTTAAGAGAGTGGTGAAGCAATGTAAAAAGAGAGCAAATGAGAGAGTGGGTGAGATGTTATCAACAAATTTTGTTGAAAATAAGAAAAAGTTTTGGAGTGAGATTAACAAGTTAAGAAAGCCTAGAGAACAAATGGATTTGTCAGTTAAAAATAGGAGAGGAGAGTTATTAAATGGAGAGGTAGAGGTATTGGGAAGATGGAAGGAATATTTTGAGGAATTGTTAAATGTTGATGAAGATAGGGAAGCTGTGATTTCGTGTATAGGGCAAGGAGGAATAACATCTTGTAGGAGTGAGGAAGAGCCAGTTGTGAGTGTGGGGGAAGTTCGTGAGGCAGTAGGTAAAATGAAAGGGGGTAAGGCAGCCGGGATTGATGGGATAAAGATAGAAATGTTAAAAGCAGGTGGGGATATAGTTTTGGAGTGGTTGGTGCAATTATTTAATAAATGTATGGAAGAGGGTAAGGTACCTAGGGATTGGCAGAGAGCAT
>NC_091317.1:4037390-4129890 GCF_038502225.1 Cherax quadricarinatus
TTTCTTTGCTCCACGAGATATCAGTATATGGAATATCTGAAGCCTTCATGCGAAAGCCAAGTTTCGTCTTTTATTTCAGCTAGGTTTTCATGTTATGTAAATAATTAGATACAAGCAGTTTTTTAAACTTAAAATAGTAATTATCCTTTAAAAATAAACGTTTTTGTAGTATTCTAACTTTATCTTCATTATTTTTTAAGCATTTTAAGCGATTTACTGTCATTAGGTTATCGTTTAATAAGAACAGTTGACAGGTGTAGGTTGCCTACTGGAAGGAGGTAGTATATCTTAGACAGAACTGGGTTATGTAATAAGCTGGTGTACAATAACAGCTCTTGGCCTGTAATTTAAACTGCGTAAAGCGTGGATGCACGTCTTGTGGCATAAAGACTGTCTTCTGGCCGTTAAGTGAGTTGGGTCATGTAGAGGGCTTCTCTCTTCTCCCAGTCTCCATATATCATTATCGGAATTGAAGTGAGATTGGCGAGGCAGTGGAGTGTGAAAGACAGTCGCAGGCGATGGTGTGAGATAGAGAGAGCTGATAGTCTTGAAAGACAGCTGTGGGTAGCATAGTGAAAGACAGTGAGGGGTAAGAGAGAGAAATGCGAGGCAGTAAGGGGGACATAACACGGAGGTTACATAGAGAAGTAGTTACTTTTTTTTTAAAACATCGGCCGTTTCCCACTGAGGCAGAGTGACCCAAAAATGAAGAAACATTTTCATCATCATTCACTCCATCACTATCTTGCCAAAGGCAAGTTTTCACTACGGTTAAAAAACTGCAACATGTCAACACCCCTCCTTCAGAGCACAGGCACTTTCCACCTCCTGGACTCAAGTCCGGTTAACTGGTTTCCCCGAATCTCTTCATGAATGTTACTTTGCTCACACTCCAACAGCACAAGTCAATAAAACCATATATCTCCACTTGCTCCTATTTAACATGCTCACCCACGCTTGATGGAAGTATAAGCCCCTAGCACACAAAACCGCTCCTTTTATTCTCCAAACTACGGATGCTCTGCATTATATTCACACCACACATTACCCTCAGACACGACATCTCCACTGCTTCCAGCCTTCTCTTTATTGCAACATTCACCACCCATACTTTACACTCATATAGCAGCATTAGTACCACTATATTCTCATACATTCCCCTCTTTGCTTCCATGGATAGCGTTCTTTGTCTCCGCAGATTTCTCAGTGCACAACTCATCTTTTTACCCTCATCAGTTTTATGATTCACCTCGTTTTTCATAGACCCATCTGCTGACAAGCCCACTCCCAAATATCTGAATGTATTCACTTCCTCCATACCCCTTCTCTCCAATCTGATATCATATCTTTCAATACTTAAATTCTTGTTAGCCTCATCACCTTGCTCTTTCCTGCGTTAAATTTAAATTTCCTTCTTTTGCATAACCTTCCAAACTCGTCCACCAATCTCTGCAACTTCTCTCTGAATTTCCCAAAAGCACAGTGTTATCAGCAGAAAGCAGCTGTAACAACTCCCATTATGTATTAGATTCTTTATCTCTTAGTCCCACACCTCTTGGCAGCACCCGAGCATTCACTTCTCCTACAATCCCATCTATTAATATATTGAACAACCATGGTGACATCACACATCTCTGCTTACTTTTACTGGGAAATAATCTCTCTCCTACATATTCTAACCTCAGCCTCACTATCCTTGTAAAAACTCTTAACTGCTTTCAGTAACCTACCATCTATTCTACATATTTCCAACATCTGCCACATTGCTCCCTTATCCACCCTATCATATGCCTTCACTGTAAACACTTGGTCTACAACCCCCCCCCTACCCTTCCTAAAGCCTCTCTGTTCATCTGTGATCTGCTTTCCGTCTTATTCTAAATCCTTTCAATAATAATTCTCCCATATACATCACCAGGTATACTCAACAGGCTTATTCCCCTTTATTTTTTATACATTATTTTGGTCCCTTTGCCTTTATACAAAGGAACTATTCATGCTTTCTGCCAATCCCTAGGCACCTTCATTTCTTCCATACATTTATTAAATAAAAGTAGTTATATTATTATTATTATTATTATTATTATTATTATTATTATTATTATTATTATTATTATTATTATTATTACTATTCGTGGGAAAGCTCTGAATTAACAGGGGTCATACAGCACCTGAGGAACGAAAATCAGGTTTGATCCAAGGAAGCATAAGTTAGCTCCAGTTCTTCAGATCTTGAACCATTGTTAGTAACAATACTGAGAGTCATGGGTAGGAAGTAATTTCGGAAAACAATTAATAATGACGAGAAATTACCAGCTCAGAACACAACAGTTATTGTTATGTTGAGGAAATGAATGTCACTTACGTGTGTGTGTGTGTGTGTGTGTGTGTGTGTGTGTGTGTGTGTGTGTGTGTGTGTGTGTGTGTGTGTGTGTGTGTGTGTGTGTGCCTGTGTGTGTGTGTGTGTGTTTGTGTGTGTGTGTGTGTGTGTGTGTGTGTGTGTGTGTGTGTGTGTGTGTGTGTATGTGTGTGTGTACTCACCTAATTGTGGTTACAGAGGTCGAGACTCAGCTCCTGGCCCCGCCTCTTCACTGAGTGCTACTAGGTCCTCTCTCTCCCTGCTTCTTGAGCTTTATCATACCTCATCTTAAAGCTATGTATGGTTCCTGCCTCCACTACCTCACTTGCTAGTCTATTCTACTTGTATGTCATTATCATGTCTCTCCTAACCCTCATGTCCTCCAGTGTCGTCAGGCCGACTTCCCTTGACCTTTCCTAGTAGGACATTACCCTTAGCTATGGAACTAACCTTGTCGCAAACCTTTGCATTTTTTTCTAATTTTTTAACGTGCTTGATCAAGTGTGGGTTCCAAACAGGTGCTGCATACTCCAGTATGGGCCTGACGTACACGGTATACAGTGTCTTGAACGATTCCTTACTAAGGAGTCGGAACGCTATTCTCAGGTTTGCCAGGCGCCCGTATGCTGCAGCAGTTATCTGGTTGATGTGTGCTTCGGGAGACATGCTCGGTGTTATACTCACACCAAGATCTTTCTCCTTGAGCGAGATTTGCGGTCTTCTTTGCCCTTCCCCGATCTTCTTGACTTTGCATTTGGCGGGGTTAAATTCGAGAAGCCAGTTCCAGGACCAGGTATCCAGCCTGTCCAGGTCTCTTTGAAGCCCTACCTGATCCTCATCTGGTTTAATTCTCTTCATTAACTTCACATCATCTGTGAACAGGGACACTTCAGAGTCTAACCCTTCCGTCATCCCATTCACATATACCAGAAATAGCACTGGTCCTAGGATCGACCCCTGTGGAACCCCGTTCGTCACAGGTGCACACTGTGATACCTCATCACGTACCATGACTCGTTGTTGCCTCCCTGTCAGGTATTCTCTGATCCATTGCAGTGCCCTTCCTGTTATATGAGCCTGATCCTCTAGCTTCTGCACTAATCTCTTGTGAGGAACTGCGTCGAAGGCATTCTTGCAGTCCAAGAAAATGCAATCTACCCACCCTTCTCTCTCGTGTCTTACTTATGTTACTTTATCATAAAACTCTAGTAGGTTTGTGACACAGGATTTGCCTTCCATAAATCCGTGCTGGTTGGCGTTTATACTCTTGTTTCATTCCAGGTGCTCCACCACTCTCCTCCTGATAATCTTCTCCATGATTTTGCTTACTATACAACTATACTATACTATACTCCTTTTTTATATATGGGTACTACATTTGCCGTCTTCCGTACCTCAGGTAGTTGCCCAGTTTCAAGGAATGTATTTAAGAGTGTGGTTAGTGGCACACACAGCATTTCTGCTCCCTCTCTAAAAACCCATGGGGAGATGTTGTCTGGTCCCATTGCCTTTGAGGTATCAAGGTCCCTTAGGAGCTTCTTCACCTCCTCCTCAGTTTGTGTGTATGTCATCCAACACTTATTGGTATATTCGTTGTTGGTGTCCCTCTCTGTTCTGTCCACCAAGAGGCCTTCCTGTCTCCACTGTAAATACTTCATTAAATCTCATGTTGAGCTCCTCACATACCTCTTGATCGTTTCTAGTGAGTTCCCCACCTTCTTTCCTCAGCCTTATCACCTGGTCCTTGACTGTTGTCTTCCTCCTAATGTGGTTATACAGCAGTTTTGGGTCAGACTTGACTTTCGATGCTATATCGTTTTCGTACTGTAGCTGGGCCTCCCTCCTTATATGTGCATACTCGTTTCTGGCTCTTCGACTGATCTCTTTGTTTTCCTGGGTCCTTTGCCTCCTGTATCTTTTCCATTCTCTGGTGCACTTAGTTTTTGCCTCCCTACACCTTCGAGTAAAGCTAGGACTCGTTTGGTTTTCCCATTATTTCTATTGCCTTTGGGAACAAACCTTTCCTCTGCCTCCTTGCATTTTGTTGTTACGTATTATTGTGACCCCTGAATGGGTCACAATGTATATAATGTATATTGCCTGTTCATATAATTTTACATTGCTTATATTTGCGATATTAGCTAAATCGTAAATATATTTCTTTATATTATTATTTTTATATTATTATATTATTAGGTAGGATGTAACATTTGCATATTATTCAGTGCTCATAGTTCGTGAGTGTTAAGTAGCTGATAGCATTATCTAACTACGGTAATTATCGCTCCGCTTGTTTCGCTGCTAGCTTCTCTGTAGTTGCTGGGCAGCAGCAGTCCACGGAGAGTCACGTGATCAGGGTGGGGTTATGACACCTCACCTGGAGGAGAGACTGCCTGGGCTGCGCTCGCGCTCTTGTCAGGTTGACGTTGCTTCCTACAAGACGTCCCTCTCCAGCTCTCCCTTGTGGGTCCTTGTTGGAAGATCGTCTCTGTCACTTTCTTGTATAGCCTAGACTTAGTGATTTTCAACGTTGTACTGAGGTTGTGTGTCTCATAGACACTCTGAGAAACTCAGGTCCTGAGCTGTAGCTTCTGACCTAATTTGTACTGGTATCTGTGTACTGTCACAGTCGGGGATTTTCTAATGCTGAACTTAGATTCAGTAGTATGGGAGTTTTGTGACTTTTGTGGAGGATCTGCAGATGGTCCCTACTGAGTGTCGTTATATTATCTCCTTGTTCCCGATTCTGTGTAGCTGTTGCTTGTTATATTGCTGTTCGGCTTACCAGTCGTTTTATTGTTCAAGCAAGCTGTTCTGATTGCCAGGTTGGTCAAGAAGTTAGTTTATGTGAGGACTTTTAGTCAGTCACTGGTTAAGTCTAGTCGAGTCTTGAGACATAGCAAACTACTTAGAGCACTTACACACAAACACACAAACTTACTTGTATATATTAGTATTATGTTATTAAATGTTAACAATGTACCAGACGGTACTTAAAAGCCATAAAGATGTGATATGTGCCTTCGGCACAATACTACTGTACACCAGAGAAGTGTAGCAACTTGTATCCTATATTATATTCAATTAATTCCTTTAATTTACTTTGATATTATACGCCTAGACAACTTTATTGTTATTAATAAACTTATTAAATTTTAATTTCTTTAGTTAGTAGCCTACCAGTTGTAATCCTGAAGCACTATTGAATCTTACTTAATTCTAATGGATAATTGGACCAGGATACTGACTAGTTGTTACAAAAACCCAGTAACAGGCTGGATGCTAGAAGGGCAGTCCTTTCTAGTATTCACTGGAGATCTCTATCATTATTAGATATTGCGTTTTTTGTAACACGTATTTCATTATTTCGTTTACTGACTTTCCTGCCAATTCTCTGTCCCACTGAACCTCCTCCAGGAAGTTCCTCATACCCGTGTAGTCCCCCCTTTTATAGTCTGGCTTTTCCCATTCAACTCCTGTTACCCTCTCTACTTGTAACTCTACTATTTATTCAAAACACAGAACCATGTGATCACTAGCTCCAAGGGGCCTTTCATAGGTGATGTCCTCAATGTCTGAACTGCTCAGGGTGAACACAAGGTACAGTCTTGCTGGTTCATCCTCCCCTCTCTCTCTCTGGTAGCGTCCTTAACGTGTTGATGCATGAGGTTTTCCAGCACCGCATCCATCATCTTGGCTCTCCATGTTTCGGGACCCCCGTGAGGCTCCAGGTTTTCCCAGTCGATCTCCCTGTGGTTGAAATCGCCCATAGCCAGTAAATTTGCTCTGCTAGAGTGAGCTCTTCTTGCCACCTCGGCTAGTGTGTCCACCATTGCTCTGTTGCTCACTTCATACTCCTCTCTTGGCCTCCTGCAGTTCTGTGGTTGATTATACCTCACTGCAATGACTACCATATGTTCCCCAGACTGAAGTGTACCTACTATGTAATCCCTTCCTCCAATCCCGTTCATGCCTTCCATTTCTTCAAATCTCCATCGTTTTTTTTACGTGCAGTGCAACCCTTCCTCATCGTCTGTTCCTTCTATCTTTCCTCAGGATCTGATATCCTCGTGTGTGTGTGTGTGTGTGTGTGTGTGTGTGTGTGTGTGTGTGTGTGTGTATGTGTGTGCTTCAACCACGTGATGAGTATAATGTAATGGGAAAAGATGAAAGGATGGAGTGAGAGAGGATGAAGGAATGACCGGAGTGGATGGGATGAGGATTGAGCAGTGCATGTTCCCCTGGTCACGAATATTGCATACCCTGTCATGTAGTAGGCAGAATTCCCCACTGACACTTGAAACAAGGTTTAGTGTGTAGGGGTGAAGTGTGTGTGTGTGTGTGTGTGTGTGTGTGTGTGTGTGTGTGTGTGTGTGTGTGTGTGTGTGTGTGTGTGTGTGTGTGTGTGTGTGTGTGTGTGTGTGTGTGTGTGGGTGTGTGGGTGTGTTGCGCTTTTGTTTTAACACAAGCGTTTTTATTGGATCAGGTTAAGAGTTCCTACCTAAATTTAGAAGGTAAAAGTTATTATCATCCTCAGCTCATTAAAAGTGCATTGCCTACCATTATCTCTATTAAATCTTCTTTTGTGAAACATATGAATAGAGAACAGAATTTAATTAAAGCTAGCTTTGAGTCTCTCTCTCTCTCTCTCTCTCTCTCTCTCTCTCTCTCTCTCTCTCTCTCTCTGCAGTATGAGGGTTATCTGCCTCATTCAGGATATCCGTCCACCTCTCTTGCCACCAGACGCGTAATAAATCAAAGACGTCCTTCTTCGATCTCTCCTCCAGGTGCAAGACACTCTCCTAGACAATCTCCTATTTCTTATTCCCATCACCTCAACGTCTTGCGACATATCAACGTCACAGGAAAAAAAGAAATATATTTAATATTCGTAACTAATTACAGTATTTATTATACAATAACGACAAGATGAAGGAATATACACATGTAGCACAGGTATATATATATCGTCAAATAAAGGTATCCAATTATTGCACATTTATCTATTTCCTCCGTTCACTACTCGAATCAAACGTCTCAAAACAGCAAATGCTAAAAATGCAGGAAATGTCTTCAAATTCCAAGGGGCAGCAATAAGGAAATTCTGAATCGCTTTTCTCCCTGTGCTGATGCGAAGGATTTCGGCTGACGGGTCGAGGCTCAAAGCTTCAGCAGATCCTTTGAGGAAAGGAATTAGCCGCATACCTGCCTTAGTTTAGACAGAGTGAATCTGATAATTTTGCTTTTGTCTGTGAGCATTGACGAGCATACTCGTTATCTCCTCACTCCCTAGCATTAAAAAGACGTAGGAGTTTACAGGCAAACACAAACACACACACACACACACACACACACACACACACACACACACACACACACACACACACACACACACACACACACACACACACACACACACACACACACACACTCACACACACTCACACACACACACTCACACACACAGATGAATCACAGGGATGTTAGGAAGCATTTCTTCAGTCACAGAGTTGTCAGGAAGTGGAATAGTCTGGGAAGTGATGTAGTGGAGACAGGATCCATACATAGCTTTAAGAAGACGTATGATAAAGCTCATGGAGCGGAAAGAGTGACCTAGTAGCCGGCAGTGAAGAGGCTGGGTCAGGAACTGTGACTCGACCCCTGCAACCACAACTACGTAAGTGCACGCAACAAAGTGCAAGGAGGCAGAGGAAAGTTTTGTTCCCAAGGGAAACAGAAATAATAGGAAGACCAAAACGAGTCCTTGGTTTACCCGAAGGTGTAGGGAGGCAAAAACTAAGTGCAACAGAGAATGGAAAAGGTACAGGAGGCATAGGACCCAGGAAAACAAGGAGATTAGTAGAAGAGCCAGAAACGAGTATGCGCAGATAAGGAGGGAGGCCCAGCGACAGTATGAAAACGACATAGCATCGAAAGTCAAATCTGACCCGAAACTGCTGTATAGCCACATTAGGAGGAAGACAACAGTCAAGGACCAGGTGATAAGGCTGAGGAAAGAAGGTGGAGAACTCACAAGAAACGATCAAGAGGTATGTGAGGAGCTCAACACGAGATTTAAGGAAATATTTACAGTAGAGACAGGAAGGACTCTGGGGGGACAGACCAGATGGGGACACCAACAAGGAATACACCAACAAGTGTTGGACGACATACATACAGATGAGGAGGAGGTGAAGAAACTGCTAAGGGACATCGATACCTCAAAGGCAATGGGACCGGACAACATCTCTCCATGGGTCCTTAGAGAGGGAGCAGATATGTTGTGCGTACCACTTACCACAATCTTCAACACATCCCTGGAAACTGGGCAACTACCTGAGGTATGGAAGACGGCAAATGTAGTTCCCATTTTCAAAAAAGGAGACAGAAAAGAGGCACTAAACTATAGACCTGTGTCATTGACGTGTATAGTATGCAAAATTATGGAGAAGATTATCAGGAGGAGAGTGGTGGAGCACCTGGAACGGAACAGGAGTATAAATGCCAACCAGCACGGATTCACGGAAGGCAAATCCTGTGTCACAAACCTTCTGGAGTTTTATGATAAAATAACAGAAGTAAGACAAGAGAGAGAGGGGTGGGTTGATTGCATCTTCTTGGACTGCAAGAAGGCTTTTGACACAGTTCCTCACAAGAGATTAGTGCAGAAGCTAGAGCATCAGGCGCATATAACAGGAAGGGCACTGCAATGGATCAGAGAATACCTGACAGGGAGGCAACAACGAGTCATGGTACGTAATGATGTATCACAGTGGGCACCTGTGACGAGCGGGGTCCCACAGAGGTCGGTCCTAGGACCAGTGCTATTTTTGGTATATGTGAACGACATGACGGAAGGGTTAGACTCAGAAGTGTCCCTGTTTGCAGATGATGTGAAGTTAATGAGGAGAATTAAATCTGATGAGGACCAGGCAGGACTTCAAAGAGACCTGGACAGACTGGACACCTGGTCCAGCAAATGGCTTCTCGAATTTAATCCTGCCAAATGCAAAGTCATGGAGATAGGGGAAGGGCACAGAAGACCACAGACAGAGTATAGGCTAGGTGGCCAAAGACTGCAAACCTCACTCAAGGAGAAAGATCTTGGGGTGAGTATAACACCGAGCATGTCTCCGGAAGCACACATCAATCAGATAACTGCTGCAGCATATGGGCGCCTGGCAAACCTGAGAACAGCATTCCGACACCTTAGTAAGGAATCATTCAAGACACTGTACACCGTGTATGTCAGGCCCATACTGGAGTATGCAGCACCTGTTTGGAACCCGCACTTGATAAAGCACGTCAAGAAACTAGAGAAAGTACAAAGGTTTGCAACAAGGTTAGTTCCAGAGCTAAGGGGAATGTCCTATGAAGAAAGATTAAGGGAAATCGGCCTGACGACACTGGAGGACAGGAGGGTCAGGGGAGACATGATAACGACATATAAAATACTGCGTGGAATAGACAAGGTGGACAAGGACAGGATGTTCCAGGGAGGGGACACAGAAACAAGAGGCCACAATTGGAAGTTGAAGACACAAATGAGTCAGAGAGATAGTAGGAAGTATTTCTTCAGTCATAGAGTTGTAAGGCAGTGGAATAGCCTAGAAAATGACGTAGTGGAGGCAGGAACCATACACAGTTTTAAGACGAGGTTTGATAAAGCTCATGGAGCGGGGAGAGAGAGGGTCTAGTAGCAACCGGTGAAGAGGCGGGGCCAGGAGCTAGGACTCGACCCCTGCAACCACAAATAGGTGAGTACACACACACACACACACACACACACACACACACACACACACACACACACACACACACACACACACACACGCTCGCACACACACATTATATATACACACATATATATATATATATATATATATATATATATATATATATATATATATATATATATATATATATATATAATATATATATATATATATATATATATATATATATATATATATATATATATATATATATATATATATATATATAGCAATGAAATCATGAAACAAGTGATTTTATTACTAATAAGTGTATCTTATGATACACTTATTAGTAATTTAAATTTGCATCTTACTAAAGCAAATAAAATAAATGCTATAGTAATTTTGAAAGAAACTGATTACCAAGATAAAATGAATAATCTCTTAGATGATATTGAAACTTATTCTAAACTTATAAAGAATCCTTTAGAATCTGTTAACAGTAATTTTAATAAAACTATAAAAAGTCTACTCAAAAGCAAAGATAAATTAATTAAAAAATTTACGTTCACTAATCCATCTTTACCCTATATGTTGTAGTAATAGAAACGCACAAACCAGGTAATCCAGTTAGACCAATTATTAGCTCCATAGGTTCAGTTTCCTATATATTATCTAAATGACTTGTAGATATTTTGAGCCCAGTTGTTGTTAAAAAAATTCTAACTTTAGTGTTAAAATAAACATAGATTTAGTGGATAAATTAAGCACCTTGACTGACTTAAATGATTTCAATATGGTTAATTTTGACGTTACTTCCTTGTTGACAAATGTTCCAGTTGATGATTTATAAAATTTCTTATCTGAAGAACTTGTTAATTGCGATTTACCATTACCAGTTCCTACTATCATTAAACTTATTAAACTTTGTATTATTGACGCAAAATTTGTGTTTAATGACGAATTTTACACTCAGAAGTTTGGTATGGCAATGGGAAATCCTCTCTCACCTGTTCTTAGTAATTTATACATGAAATTTTTTTAACGCAATCCTTCCTAATAGAGCTAAATGATATAGTTATGTTGATGATATTTTGTCTCTTATGCCTAAAAATATAAATATAAACCATATCCTCATTAAATTAAATAGTTTAGCTCAGTCTATAAACTTTACTGTTGAGTTCGAAGAAAATAACAAATTGCCTTTTCTAGATGTTTTAATTATTAAGGGTAATAATGATTTTAAATTTTAAATTTACAGAAACCAACAAATAACTGTTCGTATGTACACTATTATTCTTCACATCAAGATAGAATTAAACTGTTGGTTTTCTCATCAATATTTTTGAGAGTTTTGCGTATTTGTAGTCCAGAGTTCATAGATGAAGAAATGTCCAAAATTTATGAAATAGCTAACGATCTGAAATACCCAAGAAACGTAAATGATAAATCTTTTAAAGTTGCTAGAAATACTTCTTACACTCGAAAAAGGGACAACCAACCTTATTCAACTAAAAATATGTTGCTTCTCCCTTACCATGAAAACTTAGTTGATATGCCTTCTCTTCTTAAGATTTTTAATATCAAAGTTGTATTTAAAAATCTTCATACAGTAAAAAAAACTTTTGATATAAAATTCCCCCCAAAATGCCGACGGATGTGTGTAAATAGATTCCTTGTCAAATATGATGTCAAACTGGTAAAAGTCTTGAACTAAGATTAAAACAACATAAATATAGCATTAGAACTGGACAAGATTCTAATGCTCTGTTTATTCATGTGAGAGATTTTAACCATCCAATTGATTTTCAAAAAGTTGAGAAAGTAGTATCAAGCAAGTCCATGGTCGACAGGAATATAATAGAATCATGTTTCACTGAAAGCAGTTTTGGAAATAATATGAATATTTCTATTGGGCTATATAAACTGGATTAATTTCTAATTAATAAAATTTAGAAAGAATTTAATGATATATTAGACAAGTAAAACATCTTAATGCTTGGGTAGAGTATCAGTTTTGTTTCACAGAGTCGGGTGTTGTCACGCGACTGTGAGGCGTAGTCTTACCATTACATGCCTTCCTGTTGATGTTTTGCTTTATAGTTCCTTGATAATGTGAGAAGTCACGAAAGTAAGGTAAAACTTGCGATTTCGGCTTAAATAACAACGCATTTCTTGCCGAATAAGGCACTCGAAAATTTGTGTTTGCAATAATTTCGCAAAAATCATTCTGAACCTAACGGAAAAAATATATTTCATTGTATTTGTTTATTATTAAATTACTGTAAACTTATCTAAAATATATTCCGTTAGTTTAGGCTAAATTAGACTGCGCTTGTTTTAATAAGGTTACGTAAGTTTTCTAATGTTCCTTTGGTACAAAATTATTTTATCATTAACATAAATGAAAAACTATATCTTTAAAAGTATAAGAGAAAATTTTAGAAAGGACTTAATTTTAAATGAGTTCTTTCTAATTGACCAGTTTTATCTATTTGGCACGATATATATATATATATATATATATATATATATATATATATATATATATATATATATATATGCAATAAGATCACAGTAAACAGGTTATTTCAGAATATGCAAAACAACCACTGAGCGCTTTCATGAGCTTGTACACATATCTTAATAAGAACATATATGTGTAAGAATACGAAAGCGATCAGGTTTTATTTCCTATTTTCACTGTGGCATTTTTACAATAATAATAATAATCGGGAAAATGTGGTACAAAAAAAGGTGAGGAAGGAGGCAGACGAGGGTTGAGGGACACGAGATAAACCGTCAGCAAAATGTCCGAAATCTGGATTAAGGAGAATATTTCTTGTAGATGAGTGTCGTATATAAGGAGGTGCAGGCCACATAATGCTGCCTTCAGCCTCCGTCACCTCATTATTATCCCAGGGGATGGAAGAAGGAGGGATTGGAGGGAGAGAGGGAAGGGAGGAAAGTACCCAGTGAGGTAGGGAGAGGAATAGTAAAGACATATTAAGAGAAAGGAGAAGGGAGGGAATGACTGTAGGAATGGAAAGATTGTGAGACACAGCGAGTCGAAAAAATTGATGAAATGAGTGTAAAGAGCAGCGAAATGAAAATTGATAGTGGGTAGACAGGAAATACAGGAGAAATGAAGTGAGGGAAAGGAAGATGGAGGATAATGGAAGGATGTTGGGAAGCAGATAAAGAGGAGGAGGAAAGATGACATAGATGCAGAGAGCGGAGAATGTTGGGAAGAGAAAAAAAATGAATGGAGGATAAGAAGTGTGCAGGAAGATGTAAGGAGACAAAGAAGGAAGGAAAGGGTATGTATACATACATACATATATACATACATATATATATATATATATATATATATATATATATATATATATATATATATATATATATATATATATATATATATATATATATAAAGCCGTGCCGAATGGGTAAAACTTGCCATTTTGGCTTAAAGAGCAACGCTTTTCTTGTCAAATAAGACAAGCGAAAATTTGTGTATGCTATAATTTCGCAAAAATCATTCTGAACTTAACGATAGAAACATTTCATTGAGTTTGTTTATTATTAAATTATTTTAAACTAATCTAAAAAATATTTAGTTGGGTTAGGCTAAATTAAATTGCGCTTGTTATAATAATGTTAGGTAAGTTTTCTAAGGTTCTTTGGGCACAAAATTGCTATTTTTTACATCAACATTAATGAAAAAAATATATCTTTAAACGTATAAGAGAAAATTTTAGAAAGGATTTAATTTTAAACGAGTTCTTGCTAATTGACCAGTTTTACCTATTCGGCACGACATATATATATAACGTGTGTGTTATAAAATCTTTGCGAGGCCTACTCTGGTTTTATCATTCTAAAGTTTCTTCAAGTAATAACAAAAAAGCCACAATACCGTGACCGGAACGATACACAAATAACCCTCATATAGAAGAGAGGAGCTTACGACGACGTTTCGGTCCGACTTGGACCATTTACAAAGTCACACTGTGAGACGGTGTGACTTTGTAAATGGTCCAAGTCAGGCCGAAACGTCGTCGTAAGCTCCTCTCTTCTATGTGCGGGTTATTTGTGTTTCTTATTAATGTACAGTCTTCCGTTGAGTACTTTTCATCTCTGTGTATATACACTGAGAGATGTTAAGCTCTTACTGTATACACACGTGTAACATCTGGTTATCTTTACTGTAGACGTATCGCCATCCAGTGGCTCTATCAATACAAATTCAAGTTTAGCGTTTGGTTTTGAATATAACAATAATAATACAAATTATTGGACATAATGGGAAGACTGTAGAACTATGTGCAAAAGATGAGGTAATCAGTCCCTCAGCCTCGGAGTTAGTGATGAGCACCGAAATCTTCAAGAATCCGCGGTACAGGTATTCTTAGTGTTTACCATTCTTGTCCATACTAAGAACATAATTTGAAATTTTTCTTGAATGACTGTTTTAGTGGATAAAATATTCCTGATTAGTAGTGTAGAGGTGACATGCAGGCTTCCTGACCCTCGTGTTGCAATGTAGTGTAGAGGTGACATGCAGGCTTCCTGACCCTCGTGTTGCAATGTAGTGTAGAGGTGACATGCAGGCTTCCTGACCCTCGTGTTGCAATGTAGTGTAGAGGTGACATGCAGGCTTCCTGACCCTCGTGTTGCAATGTAGTGTAGAGGTGACATGCAGGCTTCCTGACCCTCGTGTTGCAATGTAGTGTAGAGGTGACATGCAGGCTTCCTGACCCTCGTGTTGCAATGTAGTGTAGAGGTGACATGCAGGCTTCCTGACCCTCGTGTTGCAATGTAGTGTAGAGGTGACATGCAGGCTTCCTGACCCTCGTGTTGCAATGTAGTGTAGAGGTGACATGCAGACTTCCTGACCCTCGTGTTGCAATGTAGTGTAGAGGTGACATGCAGGCTTCCTGACCCTTGTGCTGCAATGTAGTGTAGAGGTGACATGCAGGCTTCCTGACCCTCGTGTTGCAATGTAGTATAGAGGTGACATGCAGGCTTCCTGACCCTCGTGTTGCAATGTAGTGTAGAGGTGACATGCAGGCTTCCTGACCCTCGTGTTGCAATGTAGTGTAGAGGTGACATGCAGGCTTCCTGACCCTCGTGATGCAATGTAGTGTAGAGGTGACATGCAGGCTTCCTGACCCTCGTGTTGCAATGTAGTGTAGAGGTGACATGCAGGCTTCCTGACCCTCGTGTTGCAATGTAGTATAGAGGTGACATGCAGGCTTCCTGACCCTCGTGTTGCAATGTAGTGTAGAGGTGACATGCAGGCTTCCTGACCCTTGTGTTGCAATGTAGTGTAGAGGTGACATGCAGGCTTCCTGACCCTCGTGTTGCAATGTAGTATAGAGGTGACATGCAGGCTTCCTGACCCTCGTGTTGCAATGTAGTGTAGAGGTGACATGCAGGCTTCCTGACCCTTGTGTTGCAATGTAGTGTAGAGGTGACATGCAGGCTTCCTGACCCTCGTGTTGCAATGTAGTGTAGAGGTGACATGCAGGCTTCCTGACCCTTGTGTTGCAATGTAGTGTAGAGGTGACATGCAGGCTTCCTGACCCTCGTGTTGCAATGTAGTGTAGAGGTGACATGCAGGCTTCCTGACCCTCGTGTTGCAATGTAGTGTAGAGGTGACATGCAGGCTTCCTGACCCTTGTGTTGCAATGTAGTGTAGAGGTGACATGCAGGCTTCCTGACCCTCGTGTTGCAATGTAGTATAGAGGTGACATGCAGGTTTCCTGACCCTCGTGTTGCAATGTAGTGTAGAGGTGACATGCAGGCTTCCTGACCCTTGTGTTGCAATGTAGTGTAGAGGTGACATGCAGGCTTCCTGACCCTCGTGTTGCAATGTAGTGTAGAGGTGACATGCAGGCTTCCTGACCCTTGTGTTGCAATGTAGTGTAGAGGTCACATGCAGGCTTCCTGACCCTCGTGTTGCAATGTAGTGTAGAGGTGACATGCAGGCTTCCTGACCCTTGTGTTGCAATGTAGTGTAGAGGTGACATGCAGGCTTCCTGACCCTCGTGTTGCAATGTAGTGTAGAGGTGACATGCAGGCTTCCTGACCCTCGTGTTGCAATGTAGTGTAGAGGTGACATGCAGGCTTCCTGACCCTTGTGTTGCAATGTAGTGTAGAGGTGACATGCAGGCTTCCTGACCCTCGTGTTGCAATGTAGTGTAGAGGTGACATGCAGGCTTCCTGACCCTCGTGATGTAATGTAGTGTAGAGGTGACATGCAGGCTTCCTGACCCTCGTGTTGCAATGTAGTGTAGAGGTGACATGCAGGCTTCCTGACCCTCGTGTTGCAATGTAGTGTAGAGGTGACATGCAGGCTTCCTGACCCTTGTGTTGCAATGTAGTGTAGAGGTGACATGCAGGCTTCCTGACCCTCGTGTTGCAATGTAGTGTAGAGGTGACATGTAGGCTTCCTGACCCTCGTGTTGCAATGGTGATCAATACAACTTGAAATTTAAATCTTTTTGCAATTCACTTAATATCCACCTCTCACACAGCTTAAAAATTGCTGGTGACACATTCATTCAATTTGCGTTTTATTAATACAGAGTAATATTCTGTCCAGAAGAGTTATATTGCCAGGCAGATGACAGTGTTGCTTCTGCAACCAAATACTGCAACAATTACTATATTAAAGAACATTCATTTGTAAAAAATTTCCACGGGGAAGAAAGGTAAGTGAAAGTGAGAGGGAAGGTGGGAGGGAAATTGGGAGGGAAGGTGGGAGGGAAGGTGGGAGGGGAAAGTGGGAGGGAAAGTGGGAGGGAAGGTGGGAGGGAAAATGGGAGGGAAGGTTGGAGGAAAAGTGGGAGGGAAGGTGGGAGGGTAAGTGGGAGGGAAGGTGGGAGGAAAGATGGGAGGGGAAAGTGGGAGGGAAGGTGGGAAGGAAAATGCGAGGGAAGGTGGGAGGAAAAGTGGGAGGGAAGGTGGGAGGGAAGGTGGGAGGTAAGTTAGGAGGGAAGGTAGGAGGGAAAGTGGGAGAGAAGGTGGGAGGGAAAGTGGGAGGGAAGGTGGGAGGAAACGTGGGAGGGAAGGTGGGAGGAAAAGTGGGAGGGAAGGTCTGAGGGAAAGTGGGAGGGAAGTTGGGAGGGAAAGTGGGAGGGAAGGCGGGAGGGAAAGTAGGATGGAAGGTGGGAGGGTAGGTGGGAGGGGAAAGTGGGAGGGAAAGTGGGAGGGAAAGTGGGAGGGAAGGTGGGAGGGAAAGTGGGATGGAAGGTGGGAGGGGAAAGTGGGAGGGAAAGTAGGAGGGAAGGTGGGAGAGAAGGTGGGAGGGGAAGGTGGGAGGGTTGGTGGGAGGGGAAAGTGGGAGGGACAGTGGGAGGAAAGGTGGGAGGAAAAGTGTTAGGGAAGGAGGGAGGGAACGTGGAAGGGGAGGTGCGAGGGAAAGTAGGATGGAAGGTGGGAGGAAAAGTGGGAGAGAAGGTGGAAGGGAAAGTGGGAGGGAAGGTGGGAGGGAAAGTGGGAGGGAAGGTGGGAGGAAAGGTGGGAGGGGAAAGTGGGAGGGGAAGGTGGGAAGGAAAATGGGAGGGAAGGTGGAAGGAAAAGTGGGAGAGAAGGTGGGAGGGAAGGTGGGAAGGAAAATGGGAGGGAAGGTGGGAGGGAAAGTGGGAGGGAAGGTGGGAGGGAAAGTGGGAGGGAAGGTGGTAGGAAACGTGGGAGTGAAGGTGGGAGGAAAAGTGGGAGGGAAGGTCTGAGGGAAAGCGGGAGGGAAGTTGGGAGGGAAAGTGGGAGGGAAGGTGGGAGGGAAAGTGGGATGGAAGGTGGGAGAGAAGGTGGGAGGGGAAAGCGGGAGGGAAAGTGGGAGGGAAAGTGGGAGGGAAGGTGGGAGGGAAAGTGGGATGGAAGGTGGGAGGGGAAAGTGGGAGGGAAAGGGGGAGGGAAGGTGGGAGAGAAGGTGGTAGAGGAAGGTGGGAGGGAAGGTGGGAGGGGAAAGTGGGAGGGAAAGTGGGAGGGAAGATGGAAGGGAAGGTGTGAAGGAAAGTGGGAGGAAAAGTGGGAGGTAAAGTAGGAGTGAATGTGGGAGGAAAAGTGGGAGGGAAGGTGGGAGGAAAAGTGGGAGAGAAGGTGGGAGGAAAAGTGGGAGGAAAGGTGGGAGGAAAACTGGGAGGGAAGGTGGGAGGGGAAATGAGAGTGGAAGGGTTAGGAAAGTTGTGAGATAAAGGGAAAGAGCTATAGGAAGCTAATGGAGAGAGAGGGAGGAGAGAGGGAGGAGAGAGGGAGGAGAGAGGGAGGAGAGAGGGAGGAGAGAGGGAGGAGAGAGGGAAGATAGAAGGAAAGGTCTGGAAGGGCAAAAAGGAGGAAATGTGAGAGAGAATGCCGAGGGATGGAGAATGGAACAGATGGACAGAGACAACTAGGGACAAATATCTTGAAGGAGAACAGATGAAGGGCATGAAGAAAGGAGCGAGGAACATCGAGAAAAACAGGAGAAAATGAGAAGAGAAATCAATAAAGTGAAACATAGAGGAAGGAAAGAAGATAAAAATGAGAGAGAATAAGAGAATGTTTGGAATGGAGCAAGGGGGAAGAAGGAAGAGAAGGAAGAAGATGGAGGAGGAGCAGAGGAAGAAGAAGAGATAAAAGACGATGGCTCGAAAGGGGTTATTTTATGCAATGAAAATAGAGAGGAAACTCTCAGGTGCCAAACAGTGCCTGAGGAATGATAAAAACATCAAGTTTGATCCGAGAAAGTGGAAGGAAGCTCCAGTTAGTCACATTAAGAAGATCAAGATACCTCCCTAACAGCTTGAGGAGAAGATGAAGGAACAGTGATCCGGAGATGGGAACGAACTCTCTCATGAATGAGGCGGACAGCGTAAACGGTTTCAAGATCAGGTACCATCGGGTCCTGGAGAGCAGGAATCAGTTTAGAGACGGGGCCAGTAGCTGTCATTCGACTCCCTGCAAGCACTGCACGGTTTATCACTGATACGGGTCTGTGACAGAAAGCTCGTGAAATGTGCAAGACAACTAAAGTACAAGGTGAGTGTACCTGACACTAGAAGACACAAGGTGAGTGTACCTGACACTCACTGGAAGACACAAGGTGAGTGTAACTGACACTCACTGGAAGACACAAGGTGAGTGTAACTGACACTCACTGGAAGACACAAGGTGAGTGTAACTGACACTCACTGGAAGACACAAGGTGAGTATACCTGACACTGGAAGGCACAAGGTGAGTGTACATGACACTCACTGGAAGACACAAGGTGAGTGTACTTGACACTCCCTGGAAGACACAAGGTGAGTGTACCTGACACTCATAGAAGACACAAGGTGAGTGTACCTGACACTCACTAGAAGACACAAGGTGAGTGTACCTGACACTCACTGGAAGACACAAGGTGAGTATACCTGACACTCACTGGAAAACACAAGGTGAGTATACCTGACACTCACTGGAAGACAAGGTGAATGTACCTGACACTCACAGGAAGACACAAGGTGAGTATTCCTGACACTGGAAAACACAAGGTGAGTATACCTGGCACTCACTGGAAGACACAAGGTGAGTATACCTGGCACTCACTGGAAGACACAAGGTGAGTATATCTGACACTGGAAGACACAAGGTAAATATACCTGACACTTACTGGAAAACACAAGGTGAGTATACCTGACACAAACTGGAAGACACAAGGAGAGTATACCTGACACTCACAGGAAGACACTAGGTAAGTATACCTGACACAAAAAGACACTAGGTAAGTGTACCAGAGACTCACAGGAAGACACTAGGTAAGTGTACCTGACACTCACTGGAAGACACAAGGTAAATATACCTGGCACTCACAGGAAGACACAAGGTAAGTACACCAGACACTCACAGGAAGACACTAGGTAAGTGTACCAGACACTCACAGGAAGACACAAGTTAAGTATACCTAACACTCACAGGAAGACACAAGTACACCATACACTCACAGGAAGACACAAGATAAGCATACCTGACACTCACAGGAAGACACAAGGTAAGCATACCTGACACTCAAACGAAGTCACAAGTTAAGTATACTTGACACTCACAGGAATCACAAGTACACCTGACACTCACAGGAAGACACAAGTTGTTACACTCCAAGTATTGTAACCACTGTTTCTTTCTTTTTAGAGCATGACAATTTTGGTCAGAGAGGTTAGGGTAATAATGATCCTCCGGAATGCCTAATTTTAATTAAGTATATTCATAATATAACAAAAGCCCGTTATAATATACGAATTATCGTATATAAGTTAAGAATACATGTTTCTTCTATAGTATCCAATATATACATAAGGCATTCAAAACAGACGATTAGGAGGAGATCCTAGATATAACATATATATATATAAATGGAGATTACTTTAATGTATAAAGTCTTGTTTCCCAATTGGAAGCAGTCAGAATAAAACAGAATATGTCCAGGCCGGCTAATAAACCTTGGCCAGTTACCAGAGACGAGCAGGAGTGTTCTCGTTGGCTGCTACTTCTTCACTGCTCGTCCCTCAACCTTGAGCATACAAGTAAAGTGGGTCACGTGACGTGACTCATCAACACTCAGTAGAGTAGTTGAACATAAAGGGGGGGGGAAAGGGGGGGGGGTATAACCATCAAACATCACGGCTAACTATACACCGGCACACCGGGCAGCAGGCAGGTTACTATACCTCCAATTAAACTTATCATGGCCATGTTACATAAATTATAATAATTGTTAATAAGAATTAGTCTTAATAATACAAGGACGTTCATTTCCAATTTAGCTATTAAAGGAAATAACCGCAATGTAATATTAAAGGAAGGTTAACCATAGGGGCATGACACAAGTACACCATACACTCACAGGAAGACACAAGGTAAGCATACCTGACACTCACAGGAAGACACAAGGTAAGCATACCTGACACTCACAGGAAGACACAAGTTAAGTATACTTGACACTCACAGGAATCACAAGTACACCTGACACTCACAGGAAGACACAAGTACACCAGACACTCACAGGAAGACACAAGGTAAGTATTCCTGACACAGGAAGATACAAGTACACATAACCCTCACAGAGACAGACACTACAACACGAGCAGCCACACACTGGTGTCGTCATGCTGGCAACAGCCACCGTGGAGAAACTTGTAAAGCATATTCATGTATTCGTGTCCAGTGGAATCACTCACTCCAAGAAGTAGACATACATATATATATATATATATATATATATATATATATATATATATATATATATATATATATATATATATATATATATATATATATATAAATAACACACAGGCCTCTACCACCAAGGTAGGTGACTTTCACCATCACTCACACATAATCACTGTCTTTTTTAGAGGCGCCCAGATACGACAGTTTAGACGTCATTTCAAACAGCCAATATCCCAAACCCTTCCTCTGAAGTGTAGACATTGTACTTCCCACCTCCAGGACTCAAGTCCGGGTTAACTGGTTTTCCTGAATCCCTTCACAAAATATTACCTTGCTCACACTCCAACAGTGTTGCTTAAATAAATTATTCTTTTCCCTACAAAGTGTGACGATGTCTTTCGAAAGCAGTGTTTTACACATGTGTCACTTTCCATTCAAACATTTTTTTGTGTAAAACGATTTTTTTTTTTTTTTTTTTTTGAAAACACAATTTTTTCAAATACATCATATTTTCCTCTTGCGATTTTGAGTTACGTTTTACTTTGTGAATTTAACGAATGGTGAGTCAAACGTTCCTCGTAATATGACGGTGAAGGTTTTTGGAATGTATTAAAGAGTTTTTTTTTTTTTGAGCCAGAGACAAAAGTACTTTATTTGATTTGGTAAACCACATAGTGACGCAAATTATTGAGTAATTTGCATATGAATAAGTTTTATAGAATATATGAATAAGTTTTATGGAACGTTAAAAATTAAATAATACAATTATTTGAAAAAAACTTTATCACAATAGATGTGTACTCACTTAAATGTGGTTTCAGAGGTCGAGTTATAACTCCTGGTCCCGCCTCTTCATTGGTCGCTACGAGGTCCACTCTCTCCCTGTTCCATGAGCTTTATCATACCTCTTCTTAATAGTATATATGTATCCTGCCTCCACTACGTCACTTTCTAGACTATTCCACTTCCTGACAACTCTATGACTGAAGAATTACTTCCTAATATCCCTTTGACTCATCTGAGTCTTCAACTTCCAATGTGACCCCTTGTTTCTTCTGTGTTCTATCTCTGAATCATCCTATCTTTGTCCACCTTGTCAATTCCTGGCAATATTTTATATGTCGTTATCATGTCTCCCCTAACCCTTGTGTCCACCAGTGTCGTCAGGCCGATTTCCCTTAACTTTTCTTCGTAGGATATTTCCCTTAGTTCCGGGACTAGCTTTGTTTCAAACCTTTGCACTTTCTCTAATTGCTTGATGTGCATGACCAGGTGTGGGTTCTAAATTGGTGTTGCATACTCCAATATGGGCCTGATGTACACGGTGTACAGAGTCTTGAATGATTCCATGCTGAGGTGTCGGAACGCTATTTTTAGGTTTGCCAGGCGCCCATATGCTGCAGCAGTTCTCTGGTTGATGTGCGTCTCAGGAGATGTGCTTGTTATAATACTCACCCCAAGATCCTTTTCCTTGAGTAAGGTTTGCAGTGTGTGGCGACCTAGCCTATACCCTGTCTGCAGTCTTCATGACTTTGCATTTGGTGGGGTTAAATTCTAGGAGCCAAGTGCTGGACCAGGCTTGCAGCCTGTCCGGGTCCCTTTGTAGTCCTCCTGCCTGATCCTCATCTGATTTAATTCTCCTCATTAACTTCACATCATCTGCAAATAAGAACACTTCTGAGTCTATCCCTTCCGTCTTGACATTCACATATACTAAAAACAGCACTGGTCCTAGGGCTTACCCCTGTGGTACCCCGCTAGTCACAGGCGCCCCCTCTAGCACTTCGTCACGTATCGTGACTCGTTGTTGCCACCCTGTATTCTCTGATCCATTGCAGTGCCTTTCCTGTTATGCGTACCTGATCATCTAGCTTTTGCACTAATCTCTTGTGAGGAACTGTGTCGAAGGCCTTCTTGCAGTTTAAGAAAATGTATTCCACTCATCCCTATCTCTCATGTCTTACTTCCGTTACCTTGTCATAAATATCCAATAGGTTTATGACACAGGATTTTCCTTCCCTGAGACCGTGCTGGTTGTCATTTATAAGCTTGTTCCTTTGTAGGTGCTCTATCACTCTCCTGATAATCTCCATGACTTTGTATATTATTCACATCAGTGACACTGTCCTGTAGTTTAATGCCTCGTGTGTGTCTGCCTCCTTTTTTAAAAATTGGGACTACATTTGCCATCTTACATACCTCAGATAGTTGCCCAGTTTCAATGGATGTGTTGAAGATTGCTGTTAGTGGCACACACAGTGCCTCTGCCCTGTCTCTGCTCCCTCTCCTTAGAGATGGAGCAGAGACAGAGAGATATTGTCCAGTCCCACCACCTTTGAGGTATCAAATTCACATAGCAGCTTTTTCACTTCCTCCTCGGTTGTGTATGTCATTCAAAACCTGATGGTGTATCCCTTGTTGGTGTACATCCCCCTATTCTGACTTCCCAGAGTTCATCCTGTTTTCACTGTAAATACTTCTTTAAATCTCATGTTGAGCTCCTCGTTTTCCTCGTTTCTTGTGAACTCCCCATCTACCTTCCTCAACCTGATTACCTGGTCCTTGATTGTTGTTTTCCTCCTGATGTGGCTACACAGCAGCTTCGGGCCAGAGTAGACTTTCGATGCTATGTTGTTTTCGTACTGCCACTGGGCGTTTTTGCCTCCCTACATCTTTGGGTAAACCAAATGCTCATTCTGGTCTTCCCATTATTTCTGTTGCCCTTGGAAACAAACCTCTCTTCCTTGCATTCTGTTGTCACGAAGTCCACCATGTCATTTACTGATTTTCCTACCGATTTCTCTTTCCTAATGAACCTCTTGCAGGAAATTTCTCATGTGTGTGTAGTCCCCCCTTTTGCAGTTTGGCTTTTCCCATCCTACTCCTGCTACCCTTTCCACTTGTATTTCTACTGTGATTTCAAAGCTCAGAACCACGTGATCTCTAGCTCCGAGTGGCCTTTCGTATGTGATGTTCTCGTTGTCAGAACTACTCTAGGTGAATACTAGGTCCAGTCGTGCTGGTTCATCCTCACCTCCCTCTCTCTCTCTCTCTCTCTTTTTTTTTTTTTTTTTTTTTTTTTTACACAGGGTTTGACAAGGTTAAGGATCCCTAGCTTTATTGACAAGCTATTTACTGGTTAAGGATTCCTAACTTTATTGGCAAGCTAAGAGCTGTTGCCTACATCAGCTCATTTGAAAGCATTTTTATTGTTATGAGACATACAAGTAGGAAACAGGATGAAGTTGGAGCCATCTGTGGGCCAGCATTTTCATTTGATCAACTGACTTTATCTCGTTGACATCGTTATGCTGTACGAATGTGTTCCATACTCTAGTCATCCTGGGTATGTATGATCTCAGATGGAGTGATGTTCTGGAGAAGGGTACAGCCAGAGTGAAGTTGCTGCTTTCTGCCCGTCTTGTGGCATAAAAGTTTGTTTCACGCTGTCCTCGAAGTGGATCCAAGTGTGGTATTTTGACAATATTGGCCTTGTACATAACAGTAAGGCCACCCACAGCCCTCCTATGTTGAAGACTCTGCTGAAATGACAGATCTATCCAGAATGGGTCCAGGCGAGAGATGAGACGTCTTGCTCTGTTCTCTACTCTGTCAAGCAGTCGCAGATGAGAGGGGGGGCAGGCAAACCAAGAAAGTGGAGCATACTCAAGGTGCGAGCGTACTTGTGCCTCGTACAGGATCTTGCAACCACTACTGTCAAGCAGATGGGAGATACGGCGAAGTGCTGTAAGCTTCCTGGCTGCCTTGTTTGCAAGATTTACAACATGGTTCTTCATGGTTAGTTTGGAGTCAAATTTCACCCCAAGGATATCAACTTCTTCTCCAGGTGCCAACATCCTCCCATTCATCCTTACTACTGCACCAGCATTACCATCATGGTGCCTAGAGACGATCATCATTTGCGTTTTCTCAGGTGCAAATGTTACTTGCCATCTATTTCCCCAAGCTGATATAGCTCTCAGCTGGTGATTGATGTAGCTTAGAGCAGCTGGCATTTCTTCTCTTGGATAAGTGAATGTCAGTGTACAGTCGTCTGCATATGCATGTGATTCTGGGATGAGATGAAGAAGGTCGTTGAAGTAGACATTCCATAACAATGGTCCCAGCACGCTTCCTTGTGGAACACTTGCCCCAATAGGATGTCTTGCTGATTCCGTTCCATTGAGAACTACACTTAAAGATATACCATGAAGGTAGTCACTGAGGAGACATAGCGTAGAGCCTGCAATTCCCAGTGCTTGAAGTTTTGCTAAGAGGCCCTGGTGCCACACCCGGTCGAAAGCACCAGCAATGTCCAGTGCTACCACACAGCTGACTTTGGATTCATCCAGTGACTGGTGCCACTTAGTGGAGAGGTTTAACAACAGATCAGCAGCAGAGTAACCTTTCCTGAAGCCATATTGACGATCACAAAGTAGTGAGTGGTAGTCAAAAAACTCTGTCATTTGTCTTGAGATTATTGTCTCAAGGATCTTACCAGTGATTGACAGGAGTGACACTGGTCTGTAGTTGCTGATTTCTGCTCTGCTCTTCTTTTTGTGAACAGGGACTACATTCGCCTCTTTCCATAGAGAGGGCCATTTACACTGTACTAGGCAGTGCTGAAAGATGCGAGTTAGAGGTGCTGCTAGCTGGTCTGCACATCTTCTCAACAATCTTGGGCTCAACTTGTCTGGGCCCACAGCCTTTTCTTGGTCGAGCGATTTAAGTAGGAAATGCACCTCCTCCTGCCTTATTGTCACCACTGACAGTTTTGACACAGTTCTTGCAGCTAGCCAAGGAGGGTCCCTTGCTGGATCAGGAACTTGCATTTTGGTAGCAAAGTGTTCAGCAAAGAGGTCCGCCTTCTCATGACTACTAGTAGAGGTGGTCCCATCCTGTCGATTTAGAGGTGGAATAAGTTCATCAGGCAGATAACCTTGTCTGTCCTTGACCAGGGACCACCAGGTTTTGGAGCCTACCCTACCTGATGCTAACTTTCTTTTAGTGTCCACCTCCCATTTAGCAATGGCCCACTTTTGAACATCACCCATATGCCTACAGGCTTGCATGTGCAAGTTCCTGTTATAGGTGGTAGGATGTCTCTTATACCTTCGCCATGCTTTGTACTTAGCAGTAGCAGCCTCTCTACAACGAAAGCCAAACCAAGGCTGATCTGTAGGCTTCGTCACATATTGCCGGTGAGGAATGTGTTTTTGTTGTAGATTAAGGATGTGTCCAGTGAAGGCTTTCACTTGGTTGTCAACATCACCTTGGAGAAGAGCATTCCAGTTGGTGGTGGCGAGCTCAGAGCAAAGGGCTGGCCAATTACCTCTTTCCCATAGCCAGGTTGTGCGTGTGGACTCCTCACCTCGTTCTGTTGGGATCTTAAGTGTCGTAAAAACAGCCTTGTGGTCAGACGATCCAACATAGCCGAGGGGTTGACAAGTGACTATGCCTTCTGCCAGATCACTCACTACTGGGTCAAGGGAGGAGCCAGAGATATGAGTAGGGAAATCAACAAAGTTTCTCATGTCAAACACTGCAAGAAGGTCATCAAAGTCCCTCTGTATAAGGTGCGGGTTGAGGTCACCAACAATTATAATATGTTGACAGTTGTGTTGTAGCAGAAGGGAGTCAATATTTTCCATTAGGAAGTTGATAGGGTCTGCATGTTGCCACTGAGGTCTGTACATTGCACATGCTAGTACAGAGGTACTAGTGTTTATACAGAGCTTGAAGAACATCATTTCAAGATGTGTAGGGGTGGCAACATCAATGTGCTGGGCATGAACACTTTTAGAGAAGCACACAGCAACACCTCCTCCTTGCCCTTGCCTGTCTCTTCTCATCCATGAGGTGTAGCAAGCAATTCTTGCAAAATTTTCTGGAGTCCTGTCTTCCAAAAATGTTTCAACAACAGCTATCATGTCATCATATCTCTCTCTGGTAGTGTCCCTAACGTGTTGATGCATGAGGCTTTCCAGTACCACATCCATCATCTTGGCTCTCCGTGTTTCGGGACCCCCATATGCGTGTGTGTGTGTGTGTGCGTGTGTGTGTGTGTGTGTGTGTGTGTGTGTGTGTGTGTGTGTGTGTGTGTGTGGGTGGGTGTGTGTGTATTCTAATAGCACTAAAAAACCATCTGTCTATTTTTTCACTCATTTACATCTTTCTCCCTCCTCCTCCTTTCCATCCTTCTCTCTTCTGTCGTGGACATTTTATGTATTATGAATCCTTCATAATTAATATTTATAAATTATGCAGTGAATCTGCAGCATGTCTTTGAACTTTTTTCTGTTTGAACAACGTGTAATATTTAACGTGTGAACACTGTACCATAGCCGCATGTTCAATATTGTCTCTAATATGATTTAAAAACAGTTTTAGCATGTTTCCATCGATTTATTTTATAACTAACTTAAAATACCACAGCATATCATAATATTTTAACTCTTTTTACACATGGTTAATTTAACCATATAATGTATTTCTATATATCTCTTCAGATATATATATATATATATATATATATATATATATATATATATATATATATATATATATATATATATATATATATATATATATATATATATTTATATATATATATATATATATATTATATATATATATATATATATATATATATATATATATATATATATATATATATATATATATATATATATATATATATTTATATATATATATATATATATATATATATATATATATATATATATATATATATATATATATATATATATATATATATATATATATATATATATATATATATATATATATATATATATATATATATATATATATATATATTTATATATATATATATATATATATATATATATATATATATATATATATATATATATATATATATATATATATATATATATATATATATATATATATATATATATATATATATATATATATTTGTTAGTTTTGATGTTACTTCCTTGTTTACGAAAGTTCCTGTTGATGATTTATTAAGTTTCTTATCTGAATAACTCGTTAATTATGATTTACCATTACCAGTTCCTACCATCATTAAACTTATTAAACTTTGCATTGTTAATGCAAAATTTGTATTTAATGATAAATTTTATACTCAGAAATTTGGTATGGCAATGGGGAATCCTCTTTCACCTGTTCTTAGTAACCTATACATGGAATTTTTTGAAACAAGATTGCTTAACACAATCCTCCCTAATAGAGCAAAATGGTTCAGATATGTCGATGATATTTCATGTCTTATGCCCAAGAATGTAGATATACACCATTTCCTTGGCAAATTAAATAGCTTAGCCCATTCTATAAACTTTACTGTTGAGTTTGAGGAAAATAACTCATTGCATTTTCTAGATGTTTTAATTATCAAGAGTAATAATTAATTAAAATTTAAAATTTACAGAAAACCTACAAATAACTGTTGCTATGTCCACTATTATTCTTCCCATTAAGATAAAGTTAAACTGTCGGTTTTCTCATCAATGTTTTTGAGAGCTTTACGTATTTGTAGTCCAGAGTTCATAGATGAAGAAATATCCAAAATTTATGAAATAGCAAATGATCTGAAATACCCGAGGAATGCAATTGATAAATCATTTAAAATTGCTAGAAATACTTTTTACAACCCAAAAAGGGACAACCAATCTTATTCAACTAAAAATATGTTGGTTCTCCCTTGCCATGAAAACTTGGTTGATATGCCTACTCTTCTTAAGACTTAAGTTGTATTTAAAAATCTTGATAAAGTAAAAAACTTTTGATAAAGAATTCCCCCCCAAATGCTGACGGATGTGTCTATAAGATTCCTTGTAAAATTTGCGATAAAGTTTATTACGGTCAAACTGGCAAAAGTCTCGAACTTAGATTAAAACAACATAAATAGAGCATTAGAACTGGACAAGATTCCAATGCTCTATTTATTCATGTGAGAGACTTTAACCATCCAATTGAGAAAGTTGTATCAAGCAAGTCCATGGTTGACTGAAATATAACTGAATCTTGTTTCATAAAAAGCAGTTTTGAAAATAATATGAATATTTCCTTAGGTTTGTATAAATTAGATTCATTTATAATTAATAAAATTTGGTTAGAGTTTAATAATACATTGGACACATAATAAACCTTATTTCTTGGGTAGAATGATTTTTTGGTGGGTTGTCGTGAGGACCTGTCTAGTTGGACCAGCTGACCTACTGCAGTGTCCCTCTTTTCTTATGAGTCCGGTATTGTCTCGTGTCAGGTGTTTCTTTGTTGTGGGTGTTGAGGTGTGGTCTAAGCCCTTTTATTGCCTTCCTTTGATGTATTACTTTCATAGTTCCTTGACAATGTGAGTAGTCACGAAAGCGCTTGGAATTTCACTACTCTTTCACAGTGGTTGTTTTGCATAATTTAAAATCACCTGTTTACTGTGATCTTATTGCATATATATATATATATATATATATATATATATATATATATATATATATATATATATATATATATATTTTATATATATATATATATTTATTTATTTATTATTTTATTATCACACCGGCCGATTCCCACCAAGGCAGGGTGGCCCAAAAAAAAGAAAAACTTTCACCATCATTCACTCCATCACTGTCTTGCCAGAAGGGTGCTTTACACTACAGTTTTTAAACTGCAACATTAACACCCCTCCTTCAGAGTGCAGGCACTGTACTTCCCATCTCCAGGACTCAAGTCCGGCCTGCCGGTTTCCCTGAACCCCTTCATAAATGTTACTTTGCTCACACTCCAACAGCACGTCAAGTATTAAAAACCATTTGTCTCCATTCACTCCTATCAAACACGCTCACGCATGCCTGCTGGAAGTCCAAGCCCCTCGCACACAAAACCTCCTTTACCCCCTTCCTCCAACCTTTCCTAGGCCGACCCCTACCCCGCCTTCCTTCCACTACAGACTGATACACTCTTGAAGTCACTCTGTTTCGCTCCATTCTCTCTACTTGTCCGAACCACCCCAACAATCCTTCCTCAGCCCTCTGGACAACAGTTTTGGTAATCCCGCACCTCCTCCTAACTTCCAAACTACGAATTCTCTGCATTATATTCACACCACACATTGCCCTCAGACATGACATCTCCACTGCCTCCAGCCTTCTCCTCGCTGCAACATTCATCACCCATGCTTCACACCCATATAAGAGCGTTGGTAAAACTATACTCTCATACATTCCCCTCTTTGCCTCCAAGGACAAAGTTCTTTGTCTCCACAGACTCCTAAGTGCACCACTCACCCTTTTCCCCTCATCAATTCTATGATTCACCTCATCTTTCATAGGCCCATCCGCTGACACGTCAACTCCCAAATATCTGAATACATTCACCTCCTCCATACTCTCTCCCTCCAATCTGATATCCAATCTTTCATCACCTAATCTTTTTTTATCCTCATAACCTTACTCTTTCCTGTATTCACTTTTAATTTTCTTCTTTTGCACACCCTACCAAATTCATCCATCAATCTCTGCAACTTCTCTTCAGAATCTCCCAAGAGCACAGTGTCATCAGCAAAGAGCAACTGTGACAATTCCCACTTTATGTTTGATTCTTTGTCTTTTAACTCCACGCCTTTTGCCAAGACCCTCGCACTTACTTCTCTTACAACCCCATCTATAAATATATTAAACAACCACGGTGACATCACACATCCTTGTCTAAGGCCTACTTTTACTGGGAAATAATTTCCCTCTTTCCTACATACTCTAACTTGAGCCTCACTATCCTCGTAAAAACTCTTCACTGCTTTCAGTAACCTACCTCCTACACCATACACTTGCAACATCTGCCACATTGCCCCCCTATCCACCCTGTCATACGCCTTTTCCAAATCCATAAATGTAACAATGACCTCTTTAGCCTTATCTAAATACTGTTCACTTATATGTTTCACTGTAATCACCTATATATATACATATATATATATATATATATATATATATATATATATATATATATATATATATATATATATATATATATATATATATATATATATATATATATGTGTATATATATGTGTGTGTGTGTGTGTGTGTGTGTGTGTGTGTGTGTGTGTGTGTGTGTGTGTGTGTGTGTGGGTGTGTGTGTGTGTGTGTGGGTGTGTGTATGTGTGTTTATTTAATTGAGCTATGTAGAAAGAGGTTTGGTAATAAGTAATTCATATTTTATGATAAATAGGATAAATAAATATACAAGGTATGATATAGCAAGTAATGAAAGTAGTTTGTTAGATTATGTATTGGTGGATAAAAGGTTGATGGGTAGGCTCCAGGATGTACATGTTTATAGAGGGGCAACTGATATATCGGATCATTATTTAGTTGGAGCGACAGTTAGAGTAACAGGTAGATGGTACAAGAAGAAAATGGCAACAACAAGAGAGAAGTGAAATTGTATAAACTAAGAGAGGAGGAAGTTCGGGTGAGATATGAGCAACTATTGGTAGAAAAGTGGGCTGGTGCAAGTATGAGTAGTGGGGGCTTTGTAGAGGGTTGGAATAGTTTTAAAAATTAGAATGTGGGACAGAAATTTGTGGCTATAGAAAGGTGAGTGCAGGAGGAAAGAGTAGTGATTGGTGGAATGATGAAGTAAAGAGTGTGATAAAAGAGCAAAAGGTAGCTTACGAGAGGTTTTTACAAAGCAGAAGTGTTATAAGAAGAGCAGAGTATATGAGGAGTAAAAGACAGGTGAAGAGAGTGGCGAGAGAGTGCAAAAGGAGAGCAGATGATAGAGTGGGAGAGTTACTGTCAAGAAATTTTGATGAAAATAACAGAAAATTTTTGAGTGAGTTAAACAAGCTAAGAAAGCAAAGGGAACGAATGGATTTGTCAGTTAAAAATAGAGTAGGGGAGTTAGTAGATGGGCAACGTGAGGTATTGGGTAGATGGCGAGATATTTTGCGGAACTTTTAAATGTCGATGAAGAAACGGAGGCGGTAATTTCATGCAGTAGAGCCAGGGTTGTATACCATCTTTTAGGAGAGAAGAATAGCAGGATGTGAGTGTGGGGGAGGTACGTGAGGCATTACGTAGAATGAAAGGGGGTAAAGCAGCTGGAACTGATGGGATCATGACAGAAATGTTAAAAGCAGTGGGGGATATAGTGTTGGAGTGGTTGGTATTTTGTTTAATAAATGTATGAAAGAGGGGGAGGTACTTAGGGATTGGCAGAGAGCATTTATAGTTCCTTCATAATAAGGGAAGGGGGACAAAAGGGACTGTAAAAATTATAGGGGAATAAGTTTACTGAGTATACCAGGAAAAGTGTATGGTAGGGTTATTATTGAAAGAATTCGAGGTAAGACAAAGAGTAGGATTGCAGATGAGCAAGGAGGCTTTAGTGTGGGTAGGGGATGTGTGGATCAAGTGTTTATATTGAGCATTTATGTGAACAGTATTTAGATAAAGTAGGGAAGTTTTCATTGCATTTATGAATTTAGAAAAAGCATATGAGTGGACAGAGGAGCAATGTGGCAGATGTTGCAAGTATATGGAATAGGTAGTAAGTTACTAAATGCTGTAAAGAGTTTTTATGAGGATAGTGAGGCTCAGGTTTGGGTGTGTAGAAGAGAGGGAGACTACTTCACGGTAAAAGTAGGTCTTAGACAGGATGTGTAATGTCACCATGGTTGTTTAATATATTTATAGATGGGGTTGTAAAAGAAGTAAATGCTAGGGTGTTCGGGAGAGAGGTGGGATTAAATTATGGGGAATCAAATACAAAATGGGAATTGACACAGTTACTGTTTGCTGATGATACTGTGCTTATGGGAGATTCTAAAGAAAATTTGCAAAGGTTAGTGGACGAGTTTAGGAGAGTGTGTAAAGGTAGAAAGTTGAAAGTGAACATAGAAAAGAGTAAGGTGATAAGGGTATCAAATGATTTAGATAGAGAAAAACTGGATATCAAATTGGAGAGAAGGAATAAGGAAGAAGTGAATGTTTTCAGATATCTGGGAATTGACGTGTCAGCAGATGAGGTTTACCATACAACTGATGAAGGAGAAAAAGGTGAGTGGTGCATTTAGGTATATGTGGAGACAAAAAACGTTATCTATGGAGGCAAAGAAGAGAATGTATGAAAGTATAATGGTACCAACACTCTTATATGGATGTGAAGCTTGGGTTGTAAATGCTGCAGCAAGGAGATGTTCTGTCTAAAGGCAATGTGTGGTGTAAATATTATGTAGAAAATTCGGAGTGTGAAAATTATTAGTCAGAAGGCAGAAGAGGGATTGTTGAGGTGGTTTGGTCATTTAGAGAGAATGGGTCAAAGTAGAATGACATGGAGAGCGTATAAATGTGTAGGGGAAGGAATGCGGGGTCGGGCTCGTCCTTGAAAAGGTTGTGGTCTAGGGGCTTGGATTTCCAAGCGCACACGAGCGTGTTAGATAGGAGTGAATGGAGATGAATGGTATTTGGGACCTGACGAGCTGTTGGAGTGTGAGCAGGGTAATATTTAGTGAAGGGATTCATGGAAACTGGTTATTTTTACATAGCCGGAATTGAGTCCTGGAAATGGGAAGTACAATGCCTGCACTTTAAAGGAGGGGTTTGGGATATTGATAGTTGGGAGGGATATGTTATATATCTTTATACGTATATGCTTCTAAACTGTTGCATTCTGGGCACCTATGCAAAAAGTGTGATTATGTATGACTGAGGTGAAAGTGTTGAATGATGATGAAAGTATTTTCTTTTTGGGGATTTTCTTTCTTTTTGGGTCACCTGGCCTCGGTGGGAGACGGCCGACTTGTGGAGGGAGGGAGTCAGTTTGTGGTGCTCCATTCATTTTGTATGTTAACCTAGAACCAACATGGTTTACATGGGCCAGTTTCGGCAGACATCATTGTGAGTATCCACCGAAGATTACAGAGTTGTGACAATCCTCTACATCAGACCGTTGCTTCTGTATCAGTGAAAGTGCAGTGTGCATGTTGGGATTTGGGGAGTAGCAGTGGTGAGGGGATCCTGCCAGCGTTGGTGTGGAGGAGGTTTTGTTTACGTGTGTCCGGCCGGGGTCGGGGGTTGGGGGGAGGAAGTGGCCGCTCACGACACCGTCATTGGATGGTGAACAGAAGAACACCTCGGTTAATAGTGAGAGCATGGTGACTAGTGTGCCAAATGGCGAGGGTTTTTTCTAGTCAGTGATGTGCATCTTTAGTGAACACACAGGGCCAATTCCTCCGCCCCCAATCCCTGATCCCCTCCCCTCATCCCAGCCTAGGCCCACTGACTACCTGACCAAGAGTGTTGCCGTTTAGTGTCCCACCAATTACAAGTTCTGCCGCTAGCTACTCCCCCACCCTCATCCCCCCATGCATCCATGCTGTCCTTCACCCGTCACCCCACAGCTGGCGCCCTCCCACCCCCCACGATATCAGCAATGTCACAAGTAGTTGCGGGATCCCAGGAATCTTCACGACAGAGCCAAAGCCGTGGTTCACGAGGCATCTGCCAGGTGTGCTACAGGGAATGTGCACCCAATCCCTCAACTGGCAACATCTGTGCACACAATGGATGTCTAGGCTCCAGGAGAGCTCCAAATGAGAACAACCAACAGCCCCTCCCAGCAGACAGTGCTGACAGCTACCGTGACTTCACCTCTACAGAGGACCTCCAATCTGCAATCAAATTAACATCCACCAGGACTCTGACACACATCCCCCAAAGCAGCTCGCTCTCAAGCTGCTAGCAAATTCACTGACCTGAAGAAAGTCAAAGATGCTCCTTCAAACAACAGATCCTGGCACAACCTGGTGCTTTTTGGCAATGCCTGTTTGGCAATCCCACCAAGGAGGGGCAAGTCACTAGCAACACATGTTATTAGGGCAATAAACGCATTCCCAAGGGATAACAACTTCGTCCGTCTCCCCCTAGGGCGACAAACACCCGCGGGGAAAATGCCAACAACAGGACACCCGACGCCTCAAAAATCAGAGCCCAAATTAGCAAAAGAATAGAAGAGGGTAATACTATTGGAGCTCTGAGGCTTATAACCAGTGAGGATACCATCGCTCCCAAGAACATCAGCACGGCGCAAGCTCTCAAGGACAAACATCCACCGAGGGCTCCCAGTACCAACATTGACCTCCCTGACATTGCAGCAGGCGAAGAACATCTAACCTAACAGGATACTGATGTGTATAAAGCTGCTATGTCATTTCCACAGGGTTCAGCAGGAGGTTTCACTGGTTTAAGGCTTCAACACTTAAAACAAATACTCAATCCAGCACTTGGTGATGTTTCAGAGAGGCTGCTGTCTGAACTAATCAAATTTTCTAGCCTGTGCCTGGCTGGCAGTGTCCCAGAGTCCATCAGACCTCTTTTCTTTGGTGCCTCATTGTGTGCCCTCCGGAAAAAGGATGGTGGAATCTGGCCCATTGCAGTGGACAACACCCTTTGGCGCCTAGTCGCCAAGGCTGCAGTAAGAAGGGTGAATCAAGAGGCTGCTGCAATGCTGAAACCAACTCAGCTCGGTTTTGGCGTTCAACAAGGCTGTGAAGCAGCTGCCCATGCAGCACGAGCGTATATCAACATGTCCGATGAAAAAGCCTTGGTTAAATTGGACTTTGCCAATGCTTTCAACTCAGTCAGAAGGGATGCTGCTCTCCAAGCAGTTTATAGAAACTTCCCTTCCCTTAAATAACAAAAAAAGGCACAATACCGTGACTGGAACGATACACAAATAACCCGCACATTAAAGAAAGAAGCTTACGACGACGTTTCGGTCCGACTTGGACCATTTACAAAGTCACACTAACCAGAAGTGGAGCAGGACGGCTATATATAGGCAGGAAGAGGTGGTGGTAGTAGTAGTAGCAGTAGTACAAGAATGGTATATAATACCGACAAGATGAAATTAAGACACATGTGCAACACCCAGGCATCTCTATCATAGACGCTTTGCCATCTAGCCAGCCACTGTATGGCGAAACGTCCACAACAAAGACACCCAGACGCCGCACACGTGTCTTAATTTCATCAGTAGTAGTAGTAGTAGTAGTAGTAGTAGAAGAGGTAGTAGTAGTGGTAGGGGTAGAAGTGGGGAATAAGGAGGATGAGCCAGTCAAATGCAAAGGAAGGGGAACACTGTTATAGTGTGACTTCCAAACTATTGTTTGTGACCATGAAATTGACTCGTGTGAGTGGGTGCAACAAGGGGACCCTCTCGCCCCTTTCTATTCTGTTTGGTCATCAAGGAAGTCACAGAAGCACTCTCCAGTGAGCTCAATATCTGGTTCCTGGATGATGGTACCCTAGCTGGCACAACAGAATCTCTCAAAGAAGACATCAGAAAAAATAAAGACGTGGGAGAAAGCCTGGGCCTATTCTTAAACCCCACCAAATGTGAAATAGTTTCTACCAATCGACAGATGATCCAGAATATTAATGCCATTTACCAGGAGCATGAGCCATTAATCTAGCCAATAGCACTCTCTTTGGGGCTCCTCTTGGGTCCAATGCCATCGATCTCATCCTAGAAAAAAAGTCTCAGACCTCCGGACGATGGAAAGCAGGATGAAAGACACTGACACACATGATGCCTTCTACCTACACACTAGGTGCCAATCAATCCCAAAACTTATCTACTTTCTGAGATGCTCCTCAGCCTTCAGCAGTCCAAAACTCAAGGAATATGCCTCTCTCCTTAAGACCATGCTAGAGAGTGTATTGAATCTTTCCCTTGAAGATGAACAGTGGTTGCAAGCCTCACTTCCGGTCAGGCTCGGGGGGCTGGGCGTACGCAGATCCTCTCAGACCGCTCTACCAGCTTTGCTCTCCTATTCCATAGCATCAAACGATAAGACAAATTCTTCCTGATAACCTCAGTGACTCAGCAGGAATACAGGACCCTAGCTATGCCAGTGCCATCACCGGATGGAGACTCTTGCTGCTCCAGCACCAAACCTTAGTGCAGCACTGGCTCACAAACAGTCAAGCTGGGATGGCCCGGTTGCTGAAAAGGTGCTTGCCAACATGCTCAGGGCTGCAACATCAGATAGGGATACTGCCCGTCCCCAGGCTGTGAGTGCACATCACTACGGGGACTTCCACCAAACAGTTCCCACATCGGCAATGGGAATGCTGCCCAAATTCACACAGAATATACATGTATTTGTAGTGAAGCGCAAGCAGACCAATACGGTCTACATGGTCTTAACTGTTCCAAAACCAAGGGCTGGCATGCAAGACACAATGAGGTCAACGACATCATAAAGAGAACCCTTGCTACACCTGTATGCCCAGCCGAGAGGGAGCCCCGATCATTAGCAGCCAACAATACCCACAACCCGGCAAACTGCCCCGATGGGATCACCATCTATCCTTCGAAGAATGGCAAGCTCTTAGCATGGGACGATACCTCTGTGTCCATACTGGCTGACACCTATATCCATCACAGTGTCGGGCGACAGGGATTAGCTGCTGAGGACAGGGAGGAGTACAAGATCAGCAAGTACAGGGACATAAGCCAACAGTATCAATTTGTCCCAGTGGGATCAGAGACCTTGGGATCATTGGGAAAAAACGCCGCACGTTTCCTTAAAGAAATGGGTTCCAGACTCATCGACACTACCAGGGACCCAAGGGCAGCCACTTTCATGTTCCAGCTCCTCAGCGTGGCCATCCAGAGGGAAAATGCTTGCTGCATACTTGGCTCGCCTCCAGATTCGGAGGAGCTGGAGGAAATTCATGATCTTTAATACATTGTACCATTGCATTCATGTTTGTTTTCTGTAAATGTATTCTGTTTATTAATAAATGTTCACATAGAATATAAAATACAGGAGGTGGTAGGAGAAAATATTCAAACAGCTCCGGGGAGAACCTTGAGTTTTCCCTGAGGTACGTTTATTGTCTTCTCTGAGGATGAGGGTCCCCATTCCAGCAATAGAGGTGGTACTTCCCTATATATATTGTTTAATAATAAATATATATATATATATATATATATATATATATATATATATATATATATATATATATATATATATATAAATATATACATATATATGTGTGTGTGTGTGTGGGTGTGTCGTGCCCAATATGTAAAACTTGCGATTTTGGCATAAATAGCAACGCTCATCTTGCCATATAAGACAAGCGAAAAATTGTGTATTCAGTAATTTCGCAAAAATCATTCTGAACCTGACCATAAAAATATATTTCATTGTGTTTGTTTGGTATTAAATTACTGTATACGTATCTAAAATGTATTTAGTTGGGTTAGGCTAAACTAAATTGCGCTTGTTATAATAAGGTTAGGTAAGTTTCTAAGATTCTTTTGGTGCAAAATTTAAAATTTTTACATTAACATTAATGAGAAAATTATATGCAGAACAACCACAGTTTTGATAAAAAAAAAAATCCCCCAAAAATGCTGAAGGGTGTCTATAAGATTCCTTGTAAAATATGTGATAAAGTTTATTAAGGACAAACTGGTAAAGGTCTCGAACTAAAATTAAAACAACATAAATATAGCATTAGAACTGGACAAGATTTTAATGCTCTATTTATTCATGTGAGAGATTTTAACCATCCAATTGATTTTCAAAAGACTGAGAAAGTTGTATCAAGCAAATCCATAGACGACAGAAATATAATAGAATTATGTTTCATAAAAAGCAGTTTTGAAAAAAAAATATGAATATTTCTTTTGGGTTTCATAAACTGGATTCATTTATAATAAATGAAATTTGTGAAGAATTTAATGATACATTAGATAAGTAAAAAATCTTAATTCTTGGGTAGAGTATAAGGTGTGTTTCACAGAGTCGGGTGTTGTCACGCGACTGTGAGGCGTAGTCTTGTTGAGACGTGATTGTGATGTGTAATAGTGCCCCTGTACATGCTTTCCCGTTCATGTTTTGTTTTTTATAGTTTCTTGATAATGTGAGAAGTCACGAAAGCGATGGGAATTTCACTATTTTTTCACAGTGGTTGTTATATATATATATATATATATATATATATATATATATATATATATATATATATATATATATATATATATATATATATATATATATATATATATATATATATATATATATATATATATATATATATATATATATACATATATATATATATATATATATATGCAATAAGATCACAGTAAGCAGGTGATTTCAGAATATGCAAAACAACCACTCTGAAAGAATAGAGAAATTCCAAGCGCTTTCGTGACTACTCACATTATCAAGGAACTGTGAAAGTAAAGCATCCAAGGAAGCTATATAAGGGGTCTGGTCGGCACCTCACTATCAGATCCCACAACGGTTTAAACACGTGACGCGCGGCGAGCCAACTTGGAAAGGTCCTTGGCACAACTCACCCCACAAACTATTCTACCCAAGAAATAAGAAATTTTAAAGATTATTTGTCCAGTGTATTATTAAATTCTTCCCAAATTCTATTAATTATAAATGGATCTAATTTATATAAACCAAAGGAAATATGGTTTATATAAATTAGATCCATTTATAATTAATAGAATTTGGGAAGAATTTAATAATACACTGGACAAATAATCTTTAAAATTTCTTATTTCTTGGGTAGAATAGTTTGTGGGGTGAGTTGTGCCAAGGACCTTTCCAAGTTGGCTCGCCGCGCGTCACGTGTTTAAACCGTTGTGGGATCTGATAGTGAGGTGCCGACCAGACCCCTTATATAGCTTCCTTGGATGCTTTACTTTCACAGTTCCTTGATAATGTGAGTAGTCACGAAAGCGCTTGGAATTTCTCTATTCTTTCAGAGTGGTTGTTTTGCATATATATATATATAATATATATATATATATATATATATATATATATATGTATGTATATATATATATATATATATATATATATATATATATATATATATATATATATATATATATATATATAATGTGTGAGTATTATCCCTTCATTACAAATGAGCGTCATTTATCAACATTATATTCCGTTACCTTTTTTATTACTTCGCTCAACTTATCTAAATCTATCTGCACTATTTTTCAATCATCTTGATGTCTTACTTTGCATAAGATTGATGTGTGTGTGTGTGTGTGTGTGTGTATGTGTGTGTGTGTGTGTATGTGTGTGTGTGTTTGTGTGTGTGTGTGTGTGTGTGTGTATGTGTGTGTGTGTGTGTGTGTGTGTGTGTGTGTGTGTGTGTGTGTGTGTGTGTACTCACCTAGTTGTACTCACCTAGTTGAGGTTGCAGGGGTCGAGTCCAAGCTCCTGGCCCCGCCTCTTCACTCATCGCTACTAGGTCACTCTCCCTGAACCATGAGCATTATCGTACCTCTGCTTAAAGCTATGTATGGATCCTGCCTCCACTACATCGCTTCCCAAACTATTCCACTTCCTTACTACTCTGTGGCTGAAGAAATACTTCCTAACATCACTTTGATTCATCTGTGTCTTCAGCATCCAACTGTGTCCCCGTGTTGCTGTGTCCAGTCTCTGGAACATCCTGTCTTTGTCCACCTTGTCAATTCCTCTCAGTATTTTGTAAGTCGTTATCATGTCCCCTCTATCTCTCCTGTCCTCCAGTGTCGTCAGGTTGATTTCCCTAACCTCTCCTCATAGGACATACCTCTTAACTCTGGGACTAGTCTTGTTGCAAACCTTTGCACTTTCTCTAGTTTCTTTACATGCTTGGCTAGGTGTGGGTTCCAAACTGGTGCCGCATACTCTAATATGGGCCTAACGTACACGGTGTACAGGGTCCTGAACGATTCCTTATTAAGATGTCTGAATGCTGTTCTGAGGTTTGCCAGGCGCCCATTGCTGCGGCAGTTATTTGGTTGATGTGCGCTTCAGGAGATGTCCCTGGTGTTATACTCACCCCAAGATCTTTTTCCTTGAGTGATGTTTGTAGTCTCTGGCCCCCTAGACTGTACTCCATCTGCGGTCTTCTTTGCCCTTTCCCAATCCTCATGACTTTGAACTTGGTGGGATTGAACTCCTGGAGCCAATTGCTGGACCAGGTCTGCAGCCTGTCCAGATCCCTTTGTAGTTCTGCCTGGTCTTCGATCGAATGAATTCTTCTCATCAACTTCACGTCATCTGCAAACAGGGACACCTCGGAGTTTATTCCTTCCGTCATGTCGTTCACAAATACCAGAAACAGCACTGGTCCTAGGACTGACCCCTGTGGGACCCCGCTGGTCACAGGTGCCCACTCTGACACCTCGCCACGTACCATTACTCGCTGCTGTCTTCCTGACAAGTATTCCCTGATCCACTGCAGTGCCTTCCCTGTTATCACTGCTTGGTCCTCCAGTTTTTGCACTAATCTCTTGTGTGGTACTGTGTCAAAAGCCTTCTTGCAGTCCAAGAAAATGCAATCCACCCACTCCTCTCTCTCTTGTCTTACTGCTGTCACCATGTCATAGAACTCCAGTAGGTTTGTGAAACAGGATTTCCCATCTCTGAAACCATGTTGGCTGCTGGTGATGAGATCATTCCTTTCTAGATGTTTCACCATTCTTCTCCTGACAATCTTTTCCATGATTTTGCATGCTATACATGTCAGTGACACTGGTCTGTAGTTTAGTGCTTCATGTCTGTCTCCTTTTTTAAAGATTGGGACCACATTTGCTGTCTTCCATGCCTCAGGCAATCTCCCTGTTTCGATAGATGTATTGAATATTGTTGTTAGGGGTACACATAGCGCCTCTGCTCCCTCTCTCAATACCCAGGGGGAGAAGTTATCTGGCCCCATTGCCTTTGAGGTATCTAGCTCACTCAGAAGCCTCTTCACTTCTTCCTCGGTTGTGTGCACTGTGTCCAGCACATGGTGGTGTGCCCCACCTCTCCGTCTTTCTGGAGCCCCTTCTGTCTCCTCTGTGAACACTTCTTTGAATCTCTTGTTGAGTTCCTCACATACTTCACGGTCATTTCTTGTTGTCTCTCCTCCTTCCTTCCTTAGCCTGATTACCTGGTCCTTAACGGTTGTTTTCTTCCTGATGTGGCTGTATAACAGCTTCGGGTCAGATTTGGCTTTTTCTGCTATGTCGTTTTCACATTGACGTTGGGCCTCCCTTCTTATCTGTGCACATTCGTTTCTGGCTCTACGGCTGCTCTCTTTATTCTCCTGGGTCCTTTGCCTTTTATATTTCTTCCATTCCCTAGCACACTTGGTTTTTGCCTCCTTGCATCTTTGGGTGAACCATGGGCTCATCCTGGCTTTTTCATTATTCCTGTTACCCTTGGGTACAAACCTCTCCTCAGCCTCCTTGCACATTGTTGCTACATATTCCATCATCTCATTAACTGGCTTCCCTGCCAGTTCTCTGTCCCACTGAACCTCATTCAGGAAGTTCCTCATTCCTGTGTAGTCCCCTTTCCTGAAGTTTGGTTTCATTTGTCCTTGCCTTCCTGCTTCCCCCTCCACTTGTAGCTCTACTGTGTATTCGAAGCTCAAAACCACATGATCGCTGGCCCCAAGGGGTCTTTAATATGTGATGTCCTCAATATCTGCACTACTCAAGGTGAATACTAAGTCCAGTCTTGCTGGTTCATCCTCTCCTCTCTCTCTTGTAGTGTCCCTTACGTGTTGGTACATGAAGTTTTCCAGTACCACCTCCATCATCTTAGCCCTCCATGTATCTTGGCCCCCATGTGGCTCCAAGTTCTCCCATTCGATCTCCTTGTGGTTAAAGTCGCCCATGATCAGGAGCTTTGTCCTGCATGCATGAGCTCTTCTGGCCACTGCAGCCAGTGTGTCAACCATCGCTCTATTGCTCTCGTCATACTCTTGCCTTGGCCTTGGTGGGTTATACATCACTGCAATTATCACCTTGGGACCTCCAGAGTGAAGTGTTCCCGCTATGTAATCAATTTCTTCTCCGCTGTCTCCTCTCTCCAGCTCATCAAAATTCCATCGGTGTTTGATCAGCAATGCCACTCCTCCACCCCCCTGTTCCTTCTGTCTTTTCTCAGGATCTGGTATCCCGCTGGAAAGATGGCATCTGTTATCATACCTGTAAGCTTGGTTTCTGTGATCGCTATGATGTCTGGTGATGCCTCTTTGACTCTTTCGTGCCACTCCTCCCACTTGTTTTTTATTCCACCAGCGTTTGTGTACCATACCTTCAGTTTCCTTTCCAATACTGTGGTTTGGGGGGCCTGTGGGGGTGGGAGACCTGGTAGCATACTGTGGGATTCTATGGTTGGGGGTTGGGTGGAAGCTGTGGGTATGGATTGTATTGTGTGTTGGGATGGTGTGATAGGTTGTGGGGTTCTTAGGATAGTTGTGTGTGTGCTTGCCCTTGCTGCTCTGTTCTGCTCTGACTGACCTCTGCTGGTTCCATCCTTGTCTCCTTTCCTAGCTCCTTTCGCTTTTTTGTCCTCTCCCTCAGCTGTTTTCTCTCTGTTTGTGTTCTGTCTCTGTCTAGGAACACCTTGTACTCTTCCGAACTTTTAAACCGTGGTTTCTCTTGGAGGATCCTGTTCTGCACTGTTTCTGTCCTGAGAATCAGCTTGATCGGTCGGTTTCTCCCCTTCAAGTACCCCCCTATTCTCTGAAAATTTACAATCTCATCCATGTCTTTTCCCCCTATTTCCGTGATGATTTTCTCAATCTCCTTTCTTTCTTCCTGCCGTCTTTCAGTGTGTGTCCTTTCCTCTCTCTCCCGAAGCCCATGGATAAACACTGATTTTGCCCTTTCCTCCTCCCATTGCCTCTTCCTCTGTGACTCTGGTTCCTGTCTGTATGTGGTCATTTTCTCCCTTGATTTTTCCAGTGGCTCTTGGTAGCATGGTTGTGCCTCAGCATTCGACCTATCTCCCTCTCCATCTGCACCCATCTGCTCTTCCCTTCCACTCCCTGGCCCTTCTTTGCAGGCTGATATGACCTTAGCATAATTCATATCTCCTTCCTTCCTGTTCAGCCTCTCATCATCGTATGGTGTGTCTTCTCTGGTCACTACTCCTGAGACTTGCTTCAGCCTGTTTACCTCAAATTCTAGGACCTTTACCCTGGCTACTGCAGTTTCGACTTATGCCTCCCAATTCTTCGTCTCCTTCTCCAACCTCTTTTCACATTTCACAGAGAGCTCTTTCTCCATTTTTTCAGAAAGCTCTCCTAATTTTCTCTCCCATTCTTGCTCTATCCTTTTCCACTGTTCCTCCATCCATTCCTCCCAACCAGTACTATTGTCATCTGATCCCTGATTCCTGCGAGTCCCAACCATTTTTTTTTTAATGAAAGAGAGAGAGAAAGAGAAAAAGAAAAAGGGGGAGAGAGTGAGAGAGGGAAAAGGTAAGAGAGAGGGGGAAGTGACAAGGGAAGAGAGAGAGAGAGAAAAGAAGAGGAAGAGAGAGAGTAAGAGAGGAAGAGAGGAAGAGAGAGAGGGAGAGGGAGAGAGAGAGGAAGAGAGAGAGAAAGAGTGAAAGGAAGAGAGAGAGGAAGAGAGAGGGGATGAGAGAGAGGATGAGAGACAGGATGAGAGAAAGGGGGAGAGAGAAAGAGAGAGAGAGAGAGAGAGGAGAGGGAGAGAGATGGGGGGGGGAAAGGAAGGGTTATAGGGTCACTTCACAGGAAGGTGTAAAATCCTGTATATGTGTGTGTGTGTGTGTCTATATATGTGTGTGTATGTGTGTGTGTGTCTGTATGTACTCACCTAGTTGAGGTTGCGGGGGTCGAGTCCGAGCTCCTGGCCCTGCCTCTTCACTGATCGCTACTAGGTCACTCTCCCTGAGCCGTGAGCTTTATCATACCTCTGCTTAAAGCTATGTATGGATCCTGCCTCCACTACATCGCTTCCCAAACTATTCCACTTACTGACTACTCTGTGGCTGAAGAAATACTTCCTAACATCCCTGTGATTCATCTGTGTCTTCAGCTTCCAACTGTGTCCCCTTGTTACTGTGTCCAATCTCTGGAACATCCTCTCTTTGTCCACCTTGTCAATTCCTCTCAGTATTTTGTATGTCGTTATCATGTCCCCCCTATCTCTCCTGTCCTCCAGTGTGTCAGGTTGATTTCCCTTAACCTCTCCTCGTAGGACATACCTCTTAGCTCTGGGACTGTCTTGTTGCAAACCTTTGCACTTTCTCTAGTGTGCTTGGCTAGTGTGGGTTCCAAACTGGTGCCGCATACTCCAATATGGGCCTAACGTACACGGTGTACAGGGTCCTGAATGTGATGTCGGAATGCTGTTCTGAGGTTTGCTAGGCGCCCATATGCTGCAGCAGTTATTTGGTTGATGTGTGCATGTGTGTGCATAGTGAGGTTTGTAGTCTCTGACCCCCTAGACTGTACTCCATCTGCGGCCTTCTTTGCCCTTCCCCAATCTTCATGACTGTGTGTGTGTGCATATGTGTGTGTGTGTGTGTGTGTGTGTGTGTGTGTGTGTGTGTGTGTGCGTGTGTGTGTGCGTGTGTGTGTGTGTGTGTGTGTGTGTGCGTGTGTGTGTGCTACAGCTATTCAAGTGCCTAACAGCAGTGCTGTTCTCACCAAGTGTGTGTGAATATGTTTATGTAAACAGTCCTTATTTCCCACGTATGTACTACATATGTATTGTATATGTACCCGATCTCTTGGTTCCCACTGTACTCTTATGAGTTTAAAATTAAGTTCAAAAATAAATACACTAGGCTTCGCCTATATGCCGCTACCTCTAAATTCTATTAAATGCTAGTAAATGCTGCTTATTCTAATGCTGATAGCTCGAGGAGAGTGACCCCCAATTCCAGCTAGAGACAGGTACTATTGACCCCATGCAACTCAAACTAGGTGAATATTACCTGCGGCTGGCAGTGGAGTAACGTTGCGGGTCTGTCCTGTACCAGAAGTTGATGTTTGATGCTTCTCGGTAATTTTTCCACTAACTTCCTGTATGCACTATAGTCTCTAGCTCTTCTAATTTTTTCACTCACTCACTGTATTTACTGACACATCTATACATATCTCTTATTTCCCTGGTCTTGAGTCGCACTTATTCTTCAAAATACCCCACTGCGTTATTATGGCAAAACTATTTAGGCCTGACACAACCGTTCAACCTTCCAACGGCCTCCACTAAACACTCAGCCACTATTTCCTTTGTTTTCTTTTCTGTGATCACTTATACTTCCATTTTTCGGGGCTTAAGTGATTATATGCACTCTCATGCGTGCACACGCCTATTATCCCACACTCTATTCCTTATGGCACAGTCAGAAATTATCACCAAAACACGAGCTCAAACCGCGTGACTCCTCCACGAGTGTGTGTGTGTATGTGTATGTGTGTGTATGTGTGTGTATGTGTATGTATGTGTATGTGTGTGTGTGTGTGTGTGTGTGTGTGTGTGTGTGTGTGTGTGTGTGTGTGTGTGTGTGTGTATGTGTGTGTGTGTGTGTGTGTGTGTGTGTGTTTGTGTCTGTGTGTGTGTGTGTGTGTGTGTGTGTGTGTGTGTGTGTATGTGTGTGTGTGTGTTTGTGTGTGTGTGTGTTTGTGTGTGTGTGTGTTTGTGTGTATGTGTGTGTGTGTGTGTGTGTGTGTGTGTGTGTGTGTGTGTGTCTGTGTGTGTGTGTGTGTCTGTCTGTGTCTGTGTGTGTATGTGTGTGTGTGTGTGTGTGTGTGTGTGTGTGTGTGTGTGTGTGTGTGTGTGTGTGTGTGTGTGTGTGTGTGTGTGTGTGTGTGTGTGTGTGTGTGTGTGTGTGTGTGTGTGTGTGTGTGTGTGGAGGCATGCATATAGGTGAGAGAAAGCGGGAACCTTTGTGTTCAAGTGAGTGAAGTTAGGAACCAGGTAAGGGAAAGTAGGAACCACTGTGTTCAGGTTAGCGAAAGTAGGAACTACTGTATTCAGGTGAGGGGAAATAGGAACCACTGTGTTCAGGTGAGGGATTTTAAGAACCACAGTGTTCAGGTGAGGGGAAGAGATAAAGGGGAATATAGCAAGAAAAATAAAGTAAAAACAAACGTGGCAGTGAGAGAGAGGAGAGAGAAAGAACGTAGGACGGAGGAGGGCGGAACCGGGATGAGGAGTAAAAACAAGATACAGAAATGAAAACACGAAAGGGAATTAGAGAATGGAAGGAAACTGAGATGACGTGGAGGATGAAAGAAACAGACACGAGAAAATAGGAACTGGTGGGCAATTGAGAGGTCAAGAGCCAGTTAAAGATGGTGCCAATGTCAGGGCACCAGGTTTAAGTGTCAAAGGTCGATTAAGCCAGTATTCTCCAGTAACTTGTAGGTTGTGGTCATATTTCTCTTGCTTCTTAACAAAGACAGAGATGTAGTTATTACCTGTGTCTCTGTCTCTGTCTGTCTGTCTGTCTGTCTGTCTCTCTCTCTCTCTCTCTCTCTCTCTCTCTCTCTCTCTCTCTCTCTCTCTCTCTCTCTCTCTCTCTCTCTCTCTCTCTCTCTCTCTCTCTCTCTCTCTCTCTCTCTCTCTCTCTCTCTCTCTCTCTCTCTCTCTCTCTCTCTCTCTCTCACTCTCTCTCTCTCCTTCCCTCTCTCCCCTTCACATGATCAGCTCGTGGTTTCCTACGTCAGCAATATCTACGAAGAAGAAAAGAAGGGGAGCAAAGAGAGGAGTCCAGGGGTGTCAAGGGAGCCAATGGGGTGCCAGGGAGTGCCAAGGGGGTACTAGGGAGTGCCAGAAGCAGTTTGGGCAGTTTGTTCCTGAATGCTAACAGCCTATTTTCCCTGCGGGTAGTCTCTCTTTGTCACTCAAGGCCAGACCCAGCCATCGGAGAAGCAATGACCCGTGAAGCAAGGATCCCAGACGCTAGGGCACGAGACGCAAGAATCTAAGACGCAAAAAACTCTAGACTCAAGGACCGAAGACGCAAAAGCCCGTGACGCAAAACCCCAAGAAACATAAACACGTGATGCAAGGACACGAGACGCGAGGATCAAAGACGCAAGAACCCGAGAGGTAAGGACACGAGATGCAAGGACCTAAAACTCAAATGCAAGGACCTAAGGCGCATCGCTCCGCGTCAATGCTTCTTGCACCTGAAATCAATTGCACATCTCCCACGCCTCTCAAGTTATGCATGGTACCTGTTTGTGGTACACTACACGTGCACCTCATGGCCTTATCTACAGTACCGATTCTAACTATCGTTACTAAGGTCTTTTCTAAAGCAGCGTTTACAAGATCAATTCTAAAGCGCCGGTTCTGTGGTCTTTACTAAATCATCGTTTCTAAGATCTTGTTCTTAAGCACTGTTTCGAACGATGGTACAAAGGAAAGAAATGCAAAGTCATTATTTTAAAGCACATTTCGCTCAAGACTGAGTTTCAATAAGACTTGATAAAGGTCAGTCCACTAAAGGTCGCCTCTGTCTCAGCCACCGTTATTTCCACCAATAAATAATATTCCCTTTAAAGAAACTCTCTTGTACCGTTGAATATAATTCTTTAGGTCCCCAAGAAGAAAAAGAAGAAGATAAAGAAAGAAGTAAAACTCTCTGTTTTACATATTCACTTGAATTCTAAGTGCGGTCGAACCTCTTTTTTTTTGTCTTCGATAAGGAGTTAATTGTCTTCATTTTATTCCCGCGGGAGATTCTTCAGTGAATTACAAATGTGAAATGGGAGTTTAATAGAGCCTTCAGAGTGGCATGAGTGAAGTTGATGAGAGTTGCCACGTCTGTGGGTTGAGATAGATAAGAGAAATTAAATAGAACTTTGGATTAATTAGAAAATAAATTCTTAGGAAGAGGTTCGGATTCTTGGACACAATAGTTAGGGTGGAAACTAATTCTGCTTCTTGTCTTCTGTTTCTCTCTCTCTCTCTCTCTCTCTCTCTCTCTCTCTCTCTCTCTCTCTCTCTCTCTCTCTCTCTCTCTCTCTCTCTCTCTCTTTATATTTCTATCTTCGTTATCGTTCTACCTTACTCTTTTCATATCTAACTTTCTCAATAGCTCAAAATTCAGTTAAAAGATAAATTAGAGTGAACCTTAATGATCATTATCTGTGGGTTTAGGGGAGAAGTATAAAGGGGAGAAGGGAGAGAGGGGGATTATATAAGAGGGAAGAGGGAGGAAGAATAAGGGAGAGAGTGAACTGAGAAAAAAAAAATGGTTTATTGAAGGGGGAAAAGAAGGAAGGGCTTAGGAAGAGAGGGAATAAAGAGAGAGGTGGATTAAGGGAGAGTGAGTTTAGAGGGAGGGTGTAGCGGGAGTGTAATACTGGTCTGGTAACATACACAATAATGGTCCATAGACCTACATGTGAAGGATTGCAGGAATTAATTACTAAGGTTATTTATTTTGCATTTGTAGTCGTCTTCTTAGAGAGAATGTTAGTGAGGAAATCTGCCTTAAATATTCCTTAGAACCGTTTTGAATCTTCAATTTTTTATCAGTCTTTCTTGCATTTTTTTTTTATTTTAGAGTGCTGAGCTTGTGATTGCTGTATTTTTTTTAAATAAATAAAGATGTCTTTGGCAGTGTTGTTAGAACCCATCCCCCCCACATCCCTCCCCCCATCCCCCCCCATCCCCCCCACATCCCTCCCAGCACGATATTCTTTCGTAGCTATTGAAGATGACATGCAGTGAGAAACTAGATGAGCGAGGCTCACGATTATTGGAAGGAGGAACGAGCCTTCCGCACTCCTTGAGTTCTCTGAACCACACAGGTCATTATATTGTGCTTCCTTGCGTTTATCTTATTATATTTCTTTCATGTTTTTCTCTTCTCTCTCTCTCTCTCTCTCTCTCTCTCTCTCTCTCTCTCTCGCTCTCTCTCTTATTCATTTCTGTTGTTTATTTTTGTACTCTTTTTCCTCTTTCTCATTTTCTCCTTCGTTTTATTTTCCATTATTTGCTCTCCTCTACTCAAAATTGTCCAGACACATACAGTAAATAGAGACGTAAAATAATTCGTTCAAGGCTTCTGGAACAGATCCTGGAATATCCTGGAAAGCGTCCTTGCAAATTGGCCTTGCAAAAATGCCCTCGTAAATTGTACTTGCAGAATTGTCCTTGAAGCCAATCCTTGCAAATTTGCAAACGCAATGCATAATCTTCACAACGCAAACTCAAAAATACAAAGTCAAAAAAACCACAAACGAAAAAAAATCATTCACTTTTTTTTTTGGTGTTTCTGTTGGAGTCCTCGCTGCGCCTCTGACAATTTAGAGGAACGTTCCACAACGTTGTTAGAGCAGCTGGCAAACGTTTGAGGGAGGAGGGATTCAGAGACATTACACAGCGTTAAACGTTGCCGCTCGTTGAATATACATGTTCACAGAACGTTTGTACTGCAGCCTTGAGGTTTGTGTGAAAGTGTTGGGAATTTGCAGAGTACTGGGCAGAGCTGTAGAGCAGCTAGATAGAGTTTTAGAACGTTTGGTTAGGGATGTAGAGTAGCTGATTAGAGGTTTAGAACAGCTGGTTAGATCTTTAGAACAGCTGGTTGGACGTCTAGAACAGCTGTTTAGAGCTTTTAAATAGCTTACAGAGTTTTAGATCGTACACCACGACAATGGCTTCGTTATTATAACTATAAATAGTTAACCACACTCCAACACCGTGACAATTGGTAAATGCACATATGTTAATAAAGTAGCTGTATTTGCAATTATAAAATTATTAAAAAGAAAGTCACCACGAGCAATGAAAAAAGCAAAGGGTTGACCTCCCAGTAAAGCACTGTGAGTTACTCTACCAACCACTGCCACAGCTCGACGGATTTTGCGATGCTGTAAATTTCGGAATAACTTTGCATGATGTTTTACTGGTCCAGCAACAGCAAGGTCGTCCCCTCTGAATACATATTTGACCTTCGTTAGAGCAGAGGAAATGTTTGACCCGCTGCTGGGAGCTGGTTTGTCGAGTTACATGTATAGGGCGACACAGGTTTCTGTGTCACACGGTCAGGTCTCCAGGTAAACTGTTTTACTCCTGTGTTAGACGGTCAGGTTTCCAGGTCAGTTGGGCCACTGTTGTGTGACATGGTCAGGTACCCAGATCAACTGTGTCAAGGGATCTCTGCTGACTAAACACGTACGTATTGTTCTCAAGCTAACTATCCACTCACGGAATGCCTCCCCCCCCCCAATCCTCACCCAGACTCACCAAGCAAATACAGTGATCCCAAACTCGCCAACAGCACACAGAATGATTCCAAACAACCATTCACAGAATGTAGCCAAGCTACCAAACCACTCAATGGTCCCAAACTCACCATCAACACGGGGAGTGATCCCAAACTCGCCAACCATTCATCCCAAGCAACACTCAGCTCATTAAACAATTATGGAGCAGATGCTGCATATTTTACACGCGCGGGCTTGGTACAATTGCAGCCATAAGTCATGACCAGCATCATGCACATCCTGCAAATAACAATCAAGCAACAATGGGATTTTAATATGAGAGGAAAGAGGGAGAATTGAATTGTGTTTCACCTAGTTAAAAAACAATCAGCCGTCAGGAGGAAATAAAAAAAAAACTTCCCTCAAGCTTGAAAAAAGTTTGGCAAGTGACATATGACCGCAAACTAGATTACAGAATTACAGGAAGTTTGCATGTGTGAGCCGACGGCTGTCCCCAGAGCTTTGTTGAGTACCCAGAGCTTAAAGCTGTGTGAGCAATAGGTGAGAAGACCAGTGAGCCACGGCATGAGCACCCCATAAGGCCGTGATATACGTGTACATCCATAGTCATTACAGCCTTACACACACACACACACAGAGTGATGCAGTGGAGGCGGGATCCATACATAGTTTTAAGAAGAAATATGAAAAAGCTCATGGAGTAGGGAGGGAGTGGACCCAGTAGTGACCAGCGAAGAGGCGGGGCCAGGAACTGTGAATCGACCCCTGCAACCACAAATAGGTAAGCACACACACACACACACACACACACACACACACACAGGTGTTCCTTCAAGGGGAAGGAAGCGAATTGATGCTGGCGGGGAAATGTTTGGTACCAGAAATTGAAACCTCCTTCAATTCCTTGGATCCAACATGATTGCCTTCCTCTCCCCGGGCGTTGATTAGCCTCTTCCTTCTGTGTAGAGCTGCATCAAGTCATGTTCCGCTCTGTGAAGAGCTTTACTCAGTTATGTTTCGCCTTGTATATAGATTTATTCAGTCATGTTTCACTCTGTGTGCAAATTTATCGAGTCTTGTTTCGTTCTGTGTAGAGATCTATAGGGCCATGTTTCGCTCTACGTACAGCTGTATCAACTCTGTTTCGCTTTATGTAGAGCTTTATCAAGTCATGACTTGATAAAGCTCCACTCAGAGCGAAACGTTGTCCTACCGAAAGCTTGTTCTGCAACCTGTTCTTCACTAGTGAAGCATTAAACACATATACAGAGTACATGTACTCAGTTTTCTATTAAGTACACACACGCTGTTAAGTACACACGAGTTTTAAAGTACACACACACACACACACACACACACACACACACACACACACACACACACACACACACACACACACACACACACACACACACACACACACACTCACATACACACTCACACACACATCCACACACACACACACATACAGGAGGAGCAGCGGAAAAGGATGGAGCAAGAATGGGAGAGAAAGTTAGGAGAGCTTTCTGAAAAAATGGAGAAAGAGCTCTCTGTGAAATGGGAAAAGAGGTTGGAGAAGGAGACGAGGAATTGGGAGGCACAAGTCGAAACTGCAGTAGCCAGGGTAAAGGTCCTAGAATTTGAGGTAAACAGGCTGAAGCAAGTCTCAGGGGCAGTGACAGAGAAGACACACCATACGAAGCTGAGAGGCTGAACAGGAAGGAAGGAGATATGAATTATGCTAAGGTCATATCAGCCTGCAAAGAAGGGCCAGGGAGTGAAAGGGAAGAGCAGCTGGGTGCAGATGGAGAGGGAGATAGGTCGAATGCTGAGGCACAACGATGCTACCAAGAGCCACTGGAAAAATCAAGGGAGAAAATGACCACATACAGACAGGAACCAGAGTCACAGAGGCAATGGGAGGAGGAAAGGGCAAAATTAGTGTTTATTCATGGGCTTCGGGAGAGAGAGGAAAGGACACACAATGTAAGACGGCAGGAAGAATGAAAGGAGATTGAGAAAATCATCACGGAAATAGGGGGAGAAGACATGGACGAGTTTGTAAATTTTCAAAGAATAGGGGGGTACTTGAAGGGGAGAAACCGACCAATCAAGCTGATTCTCAGAACACAAACAGTGCAGAACAGGATCCTCCAAGAGAAACCATGGTTGAAATACTCGGAAGAGTACAAGAAGGTGTTCCTAGACAAAGACAGAACACAAACAGAGCGACAGCAGCTGAGGGAGAGGACAAAAAAGCGAAAGGAGCTAGGAAAGGAGACAAGGATGGAACCAGATGAGGTCAGTCAGAGCAGAACAGAGCAGCAAGGGCAAGCACACACAACTATCCTCAGAACCCCACAACCTATCACACCATCCCAACACACACTACAATCCATACCCACAGCTTCCACCCAACCCCCAACTATAGAATCCCACAGTATCTTACCAGGTCTCCCACCCCCACAGGCCCCCCAAACCACAGTGTTGGAAAGGAAACTAAAGGTATGGTACACAAACGCTGATATAATAACAAACAAGTGGGAGGAGTGGCACGAAAGAGTCAAAGAGGCATCACCGGACATCATAGCTCTCACAGAAACCAAGCTTACAGGTATGATAACAAATGCCATCTTTCCAACGGGATACCAGATCCTGAGGAAAGACAGAAGGAACAGGGGGGGTGGAGGAGTGGCACTGCTGATAAAAAACCGATGGAATTTTGATGAGCTGGAGAGAGGAGACAGCGGAGAAGAAAGTGATTACATAGCGGGAACACTTCACTCTGGAGGCCCCAAGGTGGTAATTGCAGTGATGTATAACCCACCACAGAACAGCAGGAGGCCAGGGCAAGAGTATGACGAGAGCAATAGAGCGATGGTTGACACACTGGCTGAAGTGGCCAGAAGAGCTCATGCATGCAGGGCAAAGCTCCTGATCATGGGTGAATTTAACCACAAGGAGATCGACTGGGAGAACTTGGAGCCACATGGGGGCCAAGATACATGGAGGGCTAAGATGATGGAAGTGGTACTGGAAAACTTCATGTACCAACACATAAGGGACACTACAAGAGAGAGAGGAGAGGATGAACAAGCAAGACTGGAGTTAGTATTCACCTTGAGTAGTGCAGATATTGAGGACATCACATAAGAAAGACCCCTTTGGGCCAGCGATCATGCGGTTTTGAGCTTCGAATACACAGTAGAGCTACAAGTGGAGGGAGAAGCAGGAAGGCCAAGACAAATGAAGCCAAATTACAAGAAAGGGGACTACACGGGAATGAGGAACTTCCTGAACGAGGTTCAGTGGGACAGAGAACTGGCAGGGAAGCCAGTTAATGAGATGATGGAATATGTAGCAACAATGTGCAAGGAGGCTGAGGAGAGGTTTGTACCCAAGGGAAACAGGAATAATGAAAAAGCAAGGATGAGCCCATGGTTCACCCAAAAGTGCAAGGAGGCAAAAACCAAGTATGCTAGGGAATGGAAGAAATATAGAAGGCAAAGGACCCAGGAGAATAAGGAGAACAGTCGTAGAGCCAGAAACGAATATGCACAGATAAGAAGGGAGGCCCAACGACAATATGAAAACGACATAGCAGCGAAAGCCAAATCTGACCCGAAACTGTTATACAGTCACATCAGGAGGAAAACAACAGTCAAGGACCAGGTAATCAGGCTAAGGAAGGAAGGAGGAGAGACAACAAGAAATGACCGTGAAGTATGTGAGGAACTCAACAAGAGATTCAAAGAAGTGTTCACAGAGGAGACAGAAGGGGCTCCAGAAAGACGGAGAGGTGGGGCACACCAACAGGTGCTGGACACAGTACACACAACCGAGGAAGAAGTGAATAGGCTTCTGAGTGAACTAGATACCTCAAAGGCAATGCAGCCGGATAACATCTCTCCATGGGTCCTGAGAGAGGGAGCAGAGGCGCTATGTGTACCTCTAACAACAATATTCAATACATCTATCGAAACAGGGAGATTGCCTGAGGCATGGAAGACAGCAAATGTAGTCCCAATCTTTAAAAAAGGAGACAGACATGAAGTACTAAACTACAGACCAGTGTCACTGACATGCAAAGTATGTAAAGTCATGGAGAAGATTATCAGGAGAAGAGTGGTGGAACACCTAGAAAGGAATGATCTCATCAACAGCAGCCAACATGGTTTCAGGGACGGGAAATCCTGTGTCACAAACCTACTGGCGTTCTATTACACGGTGACAGCAGTAAGACAAGAGAGAGAGGGGTGGGTGGATTGCATTTTCTTGGACTGCAAGAAGGCGTTTGACACAGTACCACACAAGAGATTAGTGCAAAAACTGGAGGACCAAGCAGGGATAACAGGGAAGGCACTACAATGGATCAGGGAATACTTGTCAGGAAGACAGCAGCAAGTAATGGTACGTGGCGAGGTGTCAGAGTGGGCACCTGTGACCAGCGGGGTCTCACAGGGGTCAGTCCTAGGACCAGTGCTGTTTCTGGTATTTGTGAACGACATGACGGAAGGAATCGACTCCGAGGTTTCCCTGTTTGCAGATGAGGTGAAGTTGATGAGAAGAATTCATTCGATCGAAGACCAGGCAGAACTACAAAGGGATCTGGACAGGCTGCAGACCTTGTCCAGCAATTGGCTCCTGGAGTTCAATCCCACCAAGTGCAAAGTCATGAAGATTGGGGAAGGGCAAAGAAGACCGCAGACGGAGTACACTCTAGGGGGCCAGAGACTACAAACCTCACTCAAGGAAAAGTATATTGGGGTGAGTATAACACCAGGCACATCTCCTGAAGCGCACATCAACCAAATAACTGCTGCAGCATATGGGCGCCTGGCAAACCTCAGAACAGCATTCCGACATCTTAATAAGGAATCGTTCAGGACCCTGTACACCGTGTACGTTAGGCCCATATTGGAGTAAGCGGCACCAGTTTGGAACCTACACCTATCCAAGCATGTAAAGAAACAAGACTAGTCCCAGAGCTAAGAGGTATGTCCTACGAGGAGAGGTTAAGGGAAATCAACCTGACGACATTGAAGGACAGGAGAGATAGGGGGGACATGATAACGACTTACAAAATACTGAGAGGAATTGACAAGGTGGACAAAGACAGGACGTTCCAGAGATTGGACACAGCAACACGGGGACACAGTTGGAAGCTGAAGACACAGATGAATCACAGGGATGTTAGGAAGTATTTCTTCAGCCACAGAGTAGTTAGGAAGTGGAATAGTTTAGGAAGCGATGTAGTGGAGGCAGGATCCATACATAGCTTTAAGCAGAGGTACGATAAAGCTCATGGTTCAGGGAGAGCGACCTAGTAGCGACCAGTGAAGAGGCGGGGCCAGGAGCTTGGACTCGACCCCTGCAACCTCAACTAGGTGAGTACAACTAGGTGAGTACACACACACACACACACACACACACACACACACACACACACACACACACACACACACACACACACACACACACACACACACACACACACACACACACACACACACACACACACTCACACACACACACACACACACACACACTCACTCACACTCTCACACACACACACACACACACACACACACTCACACACACACACACACACACACACACACACACACACTCACTCACACTCTCACACACACACACACACACACACACACACACACACACACACATATTAAATACTCACACGCTGTTCAATACTTACACGGATTATTAACTACATACACGAAACAACGCACGTGTATGTTAAAGCTGAACGTTTCATACATGTTACCATAATGTGCACACAATGAACACACACAGTGTCTACACACCGTGTACACACAATGCAAAGACACAATGTACACACAAAACACAGGTACAGTGTACACACACAATGTCTACACGTAATGTTCACGCAATATCTACACACAGTATACACACAATATCTACAATGTACACATAATGCCTACATGCAGTGTACACACAATATCTACATACAGTGTACACAGAATGTCTACTCACAGTGTACACACAATGTCTACACACAGTTTACACACAATGTCTACACACAGTGAACACACAATGTCTACACACAGTTTATACACAATGTCTACACACAGTGAACACACAATGTCTACACACAGTTTACACACAATGTCTACACACAGTGAACACACAATGTCTACACACAGTTTACACACAATGTCTACACACAGTGAACACACAATGTCTACACACAGTGTACACACAATGTCTACACACAGTTTACACACAATGTCTACACGCAGTGTACACACAATGTCTACACACAGTGAACACACAATGTCTACACACAGTGTACACACAATGTCTACACACAGTTTACACACAATGTCTACACACAGTGTACACACAATGTCTACACACAGTGAACACACAATGTCTACACACAGTTTACACACAATGTCTACACACAGTGAACACACAATGTCTACACACAGTGTACACACAATGTCTACACACAGTGAACACACAATGTCTACACACAGTGAACACACAATGTCTACACACAGTGTACACACAATGTCTACACACAGTGAACACACAATGTCTACACACAGTGAACACACAGTGTCTACACACAGTGAACGCACAATGTCTACACACAGTGTGCACACAATGTCTACACACAGTGAACACAATGTCTACACACAGTGAACGCACAATGTCTACACACAGTGTGCACACACTGTCTACACACAGTGAACACACAATGTCTACACACAGTGAACACACAATGTCTACACACAGTGAACGCACAATGTCTACACACAGTGTGCACACAATGTCTACACACAGTGAACACACAATGTCTACACACAGTGTGCACACAATGTCTACACACAGTGAACGCCCAATGTCTACACACAGTGTGCACACAATGTCTACACACAGTGAACGCACAATGTCTACACACAGTGTGCACACAATGTCTACACACAGTGAACACACAATGTCTACACACAGTGAACACACAATGTCTACACACAGTGTGCACACAATGTCTACACACATTGAACACACAATGTCTACACACAGTGAACGCACAATGTCTACACACAGTGTACACACAATGTCTACACACAGTGAACACACAATGTCTACACACAGTGAACACACAGTGTCTACACACAGTGAACGCACAATGTCTACACACAGTGTGCACACAATGTCTACACACAGTGAACACACAATGTCTACACACAGTGTGCACGCAATGTCTACACACAGTTTGCACACAATGTCTACACACAGTGAACACACAATGTCTACACACAGTGAACGCACAATGTCTACACACAGTGTGCACACAATGTCTACACACAGTGAACACACAATGTCTACACACAGTGTGCACACAATGTCTACACACAGTGTGCACACAATGTCTACACACAGTGAACATACAATGTCTACACACAGTGAACGCACAATGTCTACACACAGTGTACACACAATGTCTACACACAGTGAACACACAATATCTACACACAGTGTGCACACAATGTCTACACACAGTGTGCACACAATATCTACACACAGTGTACACACAATGTCTACACACAGTGAACACACAATGTCTACACACAGTGTACACACAATGTCTACACACAGTGAACACACAATGTCTACACACAGTGTGCACACAATGTCTACACACAGTGTGCACACAATGTCTACACACAGTGTGCACACAATGTCTACACACAGTGTGCACACAATGTCTACACACAGTGTGCACACAATGTCTACACACAGTGTACACACAATGTCTACACACAGTGAACACACAATGTCTACACACAGTGTGCACACAATGTCTACACACAGTGTGCACACAATGTCTACACACAGTGTGCACACAATGTCTACACACAGTGAACATACAATGTCTACACACAGTGAACGCACAATGTCTACACACAGTGTACACACAATGTCTACACACAGTGAACACACAATGTCTACACACAGTGTGCACACAATGTCTACACACAGTGTGCACACAATGTTTACACACAGTGTGCACACAATGTCTACACACAGTGAACACACAATGTCTGGAGTTTACCTGGAGAGAGTTTCGGGGGTCAACGCCCCCGCGGCCCGGTCTGTGACCAGGCCTCCTGGTGGATCAGCCCCTGATCAACCAGGCTGTTGCTGCTGGCTGCACGCAAACCAACGTACGAGCCACAGCCCGGCTGATCAGGAACTGACTTTAGGTGATTGTCCAGTGCCAGCTTGAAGACTGCCAGGGGTCTGTTGGTAATCCCCCTTATGTATGCTGGGAGTGCACACCAACGTAAAATCAATGCTCACAAATTAGTGCCTCGTTACTGAAGGGCTTTGGATCCAAGGATTTGGAGCACCATTTATCTTCTTTGGATTACCTGACAACCTCCCGTTCCCTTACGGATCTGGCGCTTCACTATGAATATAACAACAATAGTTGTAGATGTGAGGCAGAAGACAGTGAAAACTATCTGGTTAGAGAGAGAGAGAGAGAGAGAGAGAGAGAGAGAGAGAGAGAGAGAGAGAGAGAGAGAGAGAGAGAGAGAGAGAGAGAGAGAGAGAGTAGAGAGAGAGAATAGGGACTCTCAACTTTCTCTAGTTTTCACACACATCGTGTGACACAATAAAGTTCTACACACACTGAAAAATCTGACGAAAAATAAAGTTTACAACATGTGTTGTGTTCCCTTCATGATTGTTGCCAACACTAAGAACAACAACAAGTGGAACAACAAGAACAACAGGTGGAACAACAAGAACAACAACAGCAAGTGGAACAACAACAAGAACAAGTGGAACAACATGAGCAACAACAGTAAGTGGAACAACAACAAGAACAAGTGGAACAGCAAGAACAACAACAGTAAGTGGAACAACAAGAACAAGTGGAACAACAAGAACAAGTGGAACAACAAGAACAACAACAGCAAGTGGAACAACAAGAACAAGTGGAACAACATGAGCAACAACAGCAAGTGGAACAACAACAAGAACAAGTGGAACAACATGAGCAACAACAGCAAGTGGAACAACAACAAGAACAAGTGGAACAACAAGAACAACAACAGCAAGTCGAAGAACAATAATAGTAACAACAATAAAAATTGAACAACTGCAAATTGAGTAACAACAAAAGGAACAACAACAGTAAAAACAACAAGTGGAACAGCAACAAGACTAATAAGTGGAAAAACAAGAACAACAAGTGGAACAACAAGAACAACAACAACAAGTGGAACAACAAGAACAACGGCACCTTAACTACTGGGAACGGTTGAAGGTCTTTGATCTGTATTCCCTCGAACGCAGGCGACAGAGATACGTGATAATATACAACTGGAAGGTCCTGACTGATTGGTACCAAACCTGCACATGAAAATCACTCCCTATTAAAGTAAAAGACTCGATAGGAGATGCAACACCCCCCCCCCCCCCCCCCCGATGAAAAGCAGGGGTGTCACGGGTACACTGAGAGACAACATAATAAGCGTCCGGGGCCCAAGACTGTTCCATTGCCTCCCAGCATACATAAGGGGGATTACCAATAGACCCCTGGCTGTCTTCAAGAAGACACTGGACAAGCACCTAAAGTCAGTACCTGACCAACCGGGCTGTGGTTCGTACGTCAGTTTGCGTGCGGCCAGCAGTAGCAGCCTGGTTGATCAGACCCTGATCCACCATGAGACCTGGTCTCAAACCGGGCCGCGGGGGCGTTGACCCCCGAAACCCTCTCCAGGTAAACTCCAGGTAAACAAGTGGAACAAGAAAAAAAAACAAGAGGAACAAGACCAACAACAAGTGGAACAACAATATAAACAAAAACACTAAGAGAAGAACAACAAGAAAAACAACAAGTGAATCAGCAACAAGAACAATACCAATGGGAACAACAACAACAGGAACAACACCAACAGGAGCAAAAACAGGAACAAAAACACAGGAACAACAAAAACAACAACAGCAACAACAAGTGGAACAACAACAACAGAATCGCTTCATCCAGCATCTCTCCCACAAGAAAAAAAATTGGAACCACTCCTCTTTATCCTCCTTCGTGCGTGATTGAGAGTTTCCAGGTCCTGAAAATTGAATGAGGGTTTCCAGGTTTTGACAACTGTATGAAGGTTTCCAGGTCCTGATAACTGAATGAGGGTTTCCAGGTCCTGATAACTGAATGAGGGTTTCCAGGTTCTGACAACTGAATGAGAGTTTCCAGGTCCTGACAACTGAATGAGGGTTTCCAGGTTCTGACAACTGAATGAGGATTTCCAGGTTCTGACAACTGAATGAGACTTTCCAGGCCCTGACAACTGAATGAAGGTTTCCAGGTCCTGACAACTTAATGAGGGTTTCCAGGTCCTGATAACTGAATGAGGGTTTCCAGGTCCTGACAACTGTATGTGGGTTTCTAGGTCCTGATAACTGAATGAGGGTTTCCAGGTCCTGATAATTGAATGAGGGTTTCCAGGTCCTTTCAACAGAATGAGGGTTTCCAGGTCCCGATAACTGAATGAGGGTTTCCAGGTCCTGACAACTGTATGAGGGTTTCTAGGTCCTGACAACTGTATGAGGGTTTCCAGGTTCTGACAACTGAATGAGAGTTTCCAGGTCCTGACAACTGTATGAGGGTTTCCAGGTCCTGACAACTGTATGAGGGTTTCCAGGTCCTGATAACTGAATGAGGGTTTCCAGGTCCTGACAAGTGTATGAGTGTTTCCAGGTCCTGATAACTGAATGAGGGTTTCCAGGTTCTGACAACTGAATGAGAGTTTCTAAGTCCTGACAACTGAATAAAGGTTTCCAGGTCCTGAAAATTGAATGAGAATTTCCAGGTTCTGACAACTGAATGAGTTTCTAGGTCCTGACAACTGAATGACGGTTTCCAGGTCCTTTCAACAGAATGAGGGTTTCCAGGTCCTGACAACTTAATGAGGGTTTCCAGATCTTGACAGCTGAATGAGTTTCCAGGTCCTGACAACTGTATGGGGGTTTCCAGGTCCTCATAACTAAATGAGGGTTTCCAGGTTCTGACAACTGAATGAGTTTCCAGGTCCTGACAACTGAATAAAGGTTTCCAGGTCCTGTCAACTGAATGAGGGTTTCCAGGTTCTGACAACTGAATGAGACTTTCCAGGTCCTGACAACTGAATGAGGGTTTCCAGGTCCTGACTACTGAATGATTGTTTCCAGGTCCTGATAATTGAATGAGGGTTTCCAGGTCCTGGCAACTAAATAAGGGTTTCCAGGTCCCAATAACTGAAGGTGGGTTTCCAGGTCCTGGCAACTGAATGAGGGTTTCCAGGTCCTGATAACTATATGGACAAACCGACACGCGGATATAAACACATGCAGTGCACAGCGAGTGACATGTTTAGCATGAATCTGTGCCTGATCAAGCTCACTGTTGAGCGAAACGTCGTATTTACGAAATATCTCCTCCGTTACCTGGGTGGATACAACAGCTAACAGTGAGTCTTCATCAAGGCCACTCGCTACCTTCCAACACAGCCTCGTGTCTACATCAAGGCCAGTCGCAACCTTCCAGAACAGCAGCCTCGTGTCTACATCAAGGCCACTCGCTACCTCCCAACACAGCCTCGTGTCGGCTCACTCACCAAGCCAAGTTCCTCCCTGAATCGACGCCACCAGCAACTCAGATTTGCTTCCCACGGCTGAAAATTTGGATGTTCCATCACTGCAAATGGAATTCACTTCACCGGACGAAATTTTCAAGTCAGTATTGGGCTTAATTTCCGCAGGCAAGGATTACGAGGCGTCAAATTCGAAAGTGCCCTGGTCTCATTTTCCTTCACGGGGAGAAATCGTATTTCGTTTTTATGGATCCCTACAGAACAGAGTTCAGCTTCGAGAAGAATTTTTGAACGTAGAAAACGTGGAATCATTTTGTAATGGGTTAATATTCTGATGTTTGTTTTAATTAAACGCTCGCTCATGTCTGGCACACGTTAATTGCGATTTATATTTGTTCTGTACAGGAAAAAATAATTAATCATTCCTGTAACCTGCTGAAATGAGACCATTATACATGTACGTATATACCAAGATATGTTTGTGTATATGTACATATGGTGAGCATAGTGATGACACGTAGCTACACTTGCTAACAGTACTGTAGTGTTTATTACTAATGCTACCCTGGCTAACAATACTGTAGTGTTTATTACTAATGCTACCCTGGCTAACAATACTGTAGTGTTTCATACTAATGTTACGTAGCTACCCAGGCTAACAATACTGTAGTGTTTATTACTAATGTTACGTAGCTACCCTGGCTAACAATACTGTAGTGTTTATTACTAATGTTACGTAGCTACCCTGGCTAACAATACTGTAGTGTTTCATACTAATGTTACGTAGCTACCCTGGCTAACAATACTGTAGTGTTTATTACTAATGTTACGTAGCTACCCAGGCTAACAATACTGTAGTGTTTATTACTAATGTTACGTAGCTACCCAGGCTAACAATACTGTAGTGTTTCATACTAATGTTACGTAGCTACCCTGGCTAACAATACTGTAGTGTTTCATACTAATGTTACGTCGCTACCCTGGCTAACAATACTGTAGTGTTTATTACTAATGTTACGTAGCTACCCTGGCTAACAATACTGTAGTGTTTATTACTAATGTTACGTAGCTACCCAGGCTAACAATACTGTAGTGTTTCATACTAATGTTACGTAGCTACCCAGGCTAACAATACTGTAGTGTTTATTACTAATGTTACGTAGCTACCCTGGCTAACAATACTGTAGTGTTTATTACTAATGTTACGTAGCTACCCAGGCTAACAATACTGTAGTGTTTATTACTAATGTTACGTAGCTACCCAGGCTAACAATACTGTAGTGTTTATTACTAATGTTACGTAGCTACCCAGGCTAACAATACTGTAGTGTTTATTACTAATGTTACGTAGCTACCCTGGCTAACAATACTGTAGTGTTTATTACTAATGTTACGTAGCTACCCTGGCTAACAATACTGTAGTGTTTATTACTAATGTTACGTAGCTACCCAGGCTAACAATACTGTAGTGTTTATTACTAATGTTACGTAGCTACCCAGGCTAACAATACTGTAGTGTTTATTACTAATGTTACGTAGCTACCCAGGCTAACAATACTGTAGTGTTTATTACTAATGTTACGTAGCTACCCAGGCTAACAATACTGTAGTGTTTATTACTAATGTTACGTAGCTACCCAGGCTAACAATACTGTAATGTTTATTACTAATGTTACGTAGCTACCCAGGCTAACAATACTGTAGTGTTTATTACTAATGTTACGTAGCTACCCTGGCTAACAATACTGTAGTGTTTATTACTAATGTTACGTAGCTACCCAGGCTAACAATACTGTAGTGTTTCATACTAATGTTACGTAGCTACCCTGGCTAACAATACTGTAGTGTTTATTACTAATGTTACGTAGCTACCCAGGCTAACAATACTGTAGTGTTTATTACTAATGTTACGTAGCTACCCAGGCTAACAATACTGTAGTGTTTATTACTAATGTTACGTAGCTACCCAGGCTAACAATACTGTAGTGTTTATTACTAATGTTACGTAGCTACCCAGGCTAACAATACTGTAGTGTTTATTACTAATGTTACGTAGCTACCCTGGCTAACAATACTGTAGTGTTTATTACTAATGTTACGTAGCTACCCAGGCTAACAATACTGTAGTGTTTATTACTAATGTTACGTAGCTACCCAGGCTAACAATACTGTAGTGTTTATTACTAATGTTACGTAGCTACCCTGGCTAACAATACTGTAGTGTTTCATACTAATGTTACGTAGCTACCCTGGCTAACAATACTGTAGTGTTTATTACTAATGTTACGTAGCTACCCAGGCTAACAATACTGTAGTGTTTCATGCTAATGTTACGTAGCTACCCTGGCTAACAATACTGTAGTGTTTCATACTAATGTTACGTAGCTACCCTGGCTAACAATACTGTAGTGTTTCATACTAATGTTACGTAGCTACCCTGGCTAACAATACTGTAGTGTTTATTACTAATGTTACGTAGCTACCCAGGCTAACAATACTGTAGTGTTTCATACTAATGTTACGTAGCTACCCTGGCTAACAATACTGTAGTGTTTCATACTAATGTTACGTAGCTACCCTGGCTAACAATACTGTAGTGTTTCATACTAATGTTACGTAGCTACCCAGGCTAACAATACTGTAGTGTTTCATACTAATGTTACGTAGCTACCCTGGCTAACAATACTGTAGTGTTTCATACTAATGTTACGTAGCTACCCAGGCTAACAATACTGTAGTGTTTATTACTAATGTTACGTAGCTACCCTGGCTAACAATACTGTAGTGTTTATTACTAATGTTAGGTAGCTACCCAGGCTAACAATACTGTAGTGTTTATTACTAATGTTACGTAGCTACCCTGGCTAACAATACTGTAGTGTTTATTACTAATGTTACGTAGCTACCCAGGCTAACAATACTGTAGTGTTCATTACTAATGTTACGTAGCTACCCTGGCTAACAATACTGTAGTGTTTATTACTAATGTTACGTAGCTACCCTGGCTAACAATACTGTAGTGTTTATTACTAATGTTACGTAGCTACCCTGGCTAACAATACTGTAGTGTTTCATACTAATGTTACGTAGCTACCCTGGCTAACAATACTGTAGTGTTTCATACTAATGTTACGTAGCTACCCTGGCTAACAATACTGTAGTGTTTATTACTAATGTTACGTAGCTACCCAGGCTAACAATACTGTAGTGTTTCATACTAATGTTTCGTAGCTACCCTGGCTAACAATACTGTAGTGTTTCATACTAATGTTACGTAGCTACCCTGGCTAACAATACTGTAGTGTTTCATACTAATGTTACGTAGCTACCCAGGCTAACAATACTGTAGTGTTTCATACTAATGTTACGTAGCTACCCTGGCTAACAATACTGTAGTGTTTCATACTAATGTTACGTAGCTACCCAGGCTAACAATACTGTAGTGTTTATTACTAATGTTACGTAGCTACCCTGGCTAACAATACTGTAGTGTTTATTACTAATGTTACGTAGCTACCCAGGCTAACAATACTGTAGTGTTTATTACTAATGTTACGTAGCTACCCTGGCTAACAATACTGTAGTGTTTATTACTAATGTTACGTAGCTACCCTGGCTAACAATACTGTAGTGTTTATTACTAATGTTACGTAGCTACCCTGGCTAACAATACTGTAGTGTTTCATACTAATGTTACGTAGCTACCCAGGCTAACAATACTGTAGTGTTTATTACTAATGTTACGTAGCTACCCTGGCTAACAATACTGTAGTGTTTATTACTAATGTTACGTAGCTACCCTGGCTAACAATACTGTAGTGTTTATTACTAATGTTACGTAGCTACCATGGCTAACAATACTGTAGTGTTTATTACTAATGTTACGTAGCTACCCAGGCTAACAATACTGTAGTGTTTATTACTAATGTTACGTAGCTACCATGGCTAACAATACTGTAGTGTTTATTACTAATGTTACGTAGCTACCCTGGCTAACAATACTGTAGTGTTTATTACTAATGTTACGTAGCTACCCAGGCTAACAATACTGTAGTGTTTATTACTAATGTTACGTAGCTACCCTGGCTAACAATACTGTAGTGTTTATTACTAATGTTACGTAGCTACCATGGCTAACAATACTGTAGTGTTTATTACTAATGTTACGTAGCTACCCAGGCTAACAATACTGTAGTGTTTATTACTAATGTTACGTAGCTACCCTGGCTAACAATACTGTAGTGTTTATTACTAATGTTACGTAGCTACCATGGCTAACAATACTGTAGTGTTTATTACTAATGTTACGTAGCTACCCTGGCTAACAATACTGTAGTGTTTATTACTAATGTTACGTAGCTACCCAGGCTAACAATACTGTAGTGTTTATTACTAATGTTACGTAGCTACCATGGCTAACAATACTGTAGTGTTTATTACTAATGTTACGTAGCTACCATGGCTAACAATACTGTAGTGTTTATTACCAATGTTCCGATAAAATTAATAATTGTGAAGTTCTATGTAACATGACAGACAAATGAAATACACAACACTCACAATAATTGACACAACATTTACAGTAAGCAATACAAAACACAAATCTGATAATAAATAACACAATTACAATAAATAACACAATTACAATAAATAACACAATTACAATAAATAACACAATTACAACAAATAACACAACACTTACAATAAGCAACACAAACCAAAATAAACAACACAACAGTTACAATAAATAACACACTTAATAGAAATAATACAATGCATACAATAGCACAACACTAATAATAAGTAATACAACATTAACAATGAGTAATACAACATTCAGAACGAGTAACACATAAAAAGAATTAACAACACAAAATAATTAACATAACACTCACATTAAATAATAAAACACTTACAACAAATAACACAACACTTACAATAAGCAACACAAAACACAATGAATAATACAACACTTACAATATGAAACACAACACTTACATTAAGCAACACAAAACACAATAAATAACACAATACTTACAATAATCAAAACAACTTTCACTATAAATAAAATATAAAATATATCGCAAACTGAAAAAAAAAATTCAGCTTTGTGAATTAAAAAACATTAATGCAATTTAAATGAATAAAATTTGTTGCAGTATAAACATATAACAAATTATATAAAGGTTAGAGGTCCTAGTGTTATGTACGAAAGTTAGTGGTGTTAGTGTTACATATGAAGGTTAGTGATGCTAGTGTTATATATGAAGGAAAGTAGTGCTAGTGTTATATATGAAGACTAGTGGTGCTAGTGTTATATATTAAGTTTAGTGGCGCTAGTGTTATATATTAAGATTAGTGGTGCTAGTGTTATATATGAAGGTTAGTGGTGCCAGTGTTATATATGAAGGTTACTGGTACTAATGTTACATATGAATGCTAGTGGTGCAAGTGTTACATATGAAGGTTAGTGGTGCTAGTGTTATGTATGAAGGATAGTGGTGTTAGTGTTATATATCAAGGCTACTGGTGCTAGTGTTATATATGAAGGTTATTGGTGCTAGAGTAATATATCAATGTTAGTGGCGCTAGCGTTGTATATGAAGGTTAGTGCTGTTAGTGTTACATAAGAAATTTAGGGGTGCTAGTGTTATATATGAAGGTTAGTGGTGCTAGTGTTGTATACGAAAGTTAGTGGTGCTACTGTTGTATATGAAGGTTAGCGGTGTTAGTGTTGTATATGAAGGTTAGTGGTGCTAGTGTTATATATAAGAAGGCTTGTGGTGCTGCTGTTATATATGAAGGTTAGTGATGCTAGTGTTAAATATAAAGACTAGTGTTGCTAGTGTTATATATTAAGGTTAGTGGCGCTAGTGTTATATATGAAGGTTAGTGGTGCTAGCGTTATATATGAAGGTTAGTGGTGCTAGTGTTATATATTAAGGTTAGAGGCGCTAGTGTTATATATGAAGATTAGTGGTGCTAGTGTTACATAAGAAGGTTAGTGGTTCCAGTGTTATATATGGAGGTTACTGGTGCTAATGTTACATATGAATGCTAGAGGTGCAAGTGTTACATATGAAGGCTACTGGTGCTAGTGTTACATATGAAGGTTACTGGCGCTAGAGTAATATATTAATGTTGGTGGCGCTAGTGTTGAATATGAAGGTTAGTGCTGCTAGTGTTGCATAAGAAATTTAGGGGTGCTAGTGTTATATATGAAGGTTAGTGGTGCTAGTATTTTATACTAAAGTTAGTGGTGCTACTGTTGTATATGAAGGTTAGTGGTGCTAGTGTTATATATGAAAGTTAGTGGTGTTAGTGTTGTATATGGAGGTTAGTGGTGCTAGTGTTGTATATAATGGTTAGTGGTGCTGGTGTTGTATATGAAACTTAGTGGTGTTAGTGTTGTATATGAAGGTTAGTGGTGCTAGTGTTATATATGAAGGTTAGTGGTGATAGTGTTGTATATGAAGGTCAGTGGTGCTATTTCTATGTATTAAGGTTCGTGGTTCTAGTGTTGTATATGAAGGTTACTGGTGCTAGTGTTATATGTGAAAGATTGTGGTGCTAGTGTTACACATGAAGGTTTTTGGTGCTAGTGTTATACATGAAGGTTAGTGGTGCTAGTGTTATATATGAAGGTTAGTGGCGCTAGTGTTGTATGTGAAGGTTAGTGGTGCTTGTGTTATATATGAAGATTAGTTTTGCTAGTGTTATATAAGAAGGTTAGTGGTGTCAGTGTTATATATGAAGTCTTCTGGTGCTAGTCTTATATAGGAAGGTCAGTGGTGATAGTGTTGTATATGAAGGTTAGTAGTGCTAGTGTTATATATTAACGCTTGTAGTGCTAGTGGTATATATGAAGGTTAATGGTGCTAGAGCTATATATGAGGGTTAGTGGTGCTAGTGTTGTATACAATGGTTACTGGTGCTAGTGTTATATACGAATGTTACTGTTGGTGATAGTGTTATATATAAAGGCTAGTGAGGCTAGGGTGATATATTAAGGTTAGTGGCGCTAGTGTTGTATATAAACGTTAGTGGTGCTAGTGTTATATAAGAAGGTTTACGGTGCCCGTGTTATATATGAAGGTTAGTGGTGCTAATATTATATATGAAGGCTACTGGTGCTAGTGTCATACATGAAGGTTAGTGGTGCTAGTGTTACATATGAAGGTTAGTTGGGCTAGTGTTATATATAAAGGTTAGTCTTGCTAGTGTTATATATGAAGGCTAGTGGTGCTAGTGTTATATTTGAAGGTTAGTGGTGTTCTTGTTATACATTAATGTTGGTGGCGTTAGCGTTGTATATGAAGGTTAGTGGTGCTAGTGTTGTATATGAAGGTTAGTGGTGCTAGTGTTGCTTATGAATGTTAGTGGTGCTATTGTTGTACATGAAGCTTAGTGGTGCTAGTGTTGTATATGAAGGTTAGTAGTGCTAGTGTTGTATATAAAGGTTAGTGGTGCTAGTTTTATATATGAAGGTCAGTAGTGCTAGTGTTGTATATGAATGATAGTGGTGCTAGTGTTCTTTAAGGTTAGTGGTGCTAGTGTTATATGTTAAGGTTAGTGGCGCTAGTGTTATATATGAAGGTTAGCAGTGCTAGTGTTGTATATGAAGGTTAATGGTGCTAATGTTATATATGAAGGTTAGTGGTGCTAGTGTTATATATTAAGGTTAGTGTCGCTAGTGTTATATATAAAGGTTAGTGGTGCTAGTGTTACATATTAGTGTTTTAAAAGAAGGTCTGTGGCGCTAGTGTTGTATACGAAGGATATTGGAGTTAGTGTTATATGTGAAGGTGAGTGCGGCTAGTGTTATATATGAAGGTTAGTGGTGCTAGTGTTATATATGAAGGTTTTTCATGCTAGTGTTATATATGAAGGCTAGCGGTGCTAGTGTTATATATTAAGGTTAGTGACGCTAGTGTTATATATGAAGGTTAGTGGTGCCAGTTTTATATATGAAGGTTAGTGGTGCTAATGTTATACATGAAGATTAGTGGTGCTAGTATTGTTTATGAAGGGTAGTGGTGCTACTGTTATATATGAAGGTTAGTGATGCTGGTGTTATATATGAAGGTTAGTGGTGCTAGTGTTGTATGTGAAGGTTAGTGGTGCTAGTGTTGTATATGAAGGTTATCGGAGCTAGTGCCATATATGAAGGTTAGTGGTGCTAGTGTTGCATATGAAGGTTATCGGAGCTAGTGCCATATATGAAGGTTAGTGGTGCTACTGTTATTTAAGAAAGTTAATGGTGCTAGTGTTATATATGAAGCTTTCTGGTGGCGCTAGTGTTACATATTAAGGCTTTTAGTGCTAGTGTTATATATGAAGGTTAGTGGTGCTAGTGGCATATAAGAAGGTTAATGGTGCCAGTCTTATATACGAAGGTTAGTGGTGCTAATACTATATATGAAGGCTAAAGGTGCTAGTGTTATATACGAAGGTTAGTGGCGCTAGTGTTAGATATGAAGATTAGTGGTGCTAGTGTTACATATGAAGGTTAGTGGTGCTAGTGTTACATATGAAGGTTAGTGGTACTATTGTTATATTTTAATGTTAGTGGCGCTAGTGTTGTATAGGAAGGATAGTGGTGGTAGTGTTATATATGAAGATTACTGGTGCTAGTGTTTTATATGAAGGTTAGTGGTGCTAGTGTTATATATGAAGGTGAGTGGTGTTGTTGTTGTATATGAAGCTTAGTGGTGCTAGTGTTGTAAATGAAGGTTAGTGGTGCTAGTGTTGAGCATGAAAGTTATTTGTGCTACTCTTATATATAAAGGCTAGTGGTGCTAGAGTTGTATATGAAGGTTAGTTGTGCTATTTTTGTATATGAAGGTTAGTCGTGCTAGTGTTATATATGAAGGTTAGTGGTGCTAGTATTTTATATGAAAGTTAGAAGCGCTAGTGTTATATATGAAGGTTATGGTGCTAGTGTTTTATATTAAGGTTAGTGTTGCTAGTGTTGTTTATGAAGGTCAGTTGTGCTAGTGTTGTTTAAGGTTAGTGGTGCTAGTGTTATGTGCTAAGGTTAGTGGCGCTAGTGTTGCATGAGAAGGATAGTAGTGCTAGTGTTGTATATGAAAATTAATGGTGCTATTGTTATATATGAAGCTTAGTGGTGTTAATGTTTTATATGAAGGTCTGTGGCGCTAGTGTTGTATACGAATGTTAGTTGAGTTAGTCTTATATATAAAGGTTAGTGGTGCTAGTGGTATATATGAAGGTTGGTGTTGCCAGTTTTTTTTATGAAGGTCAGTGGAGCTCGTGTTATATGTGAAGGTTAGCGGGGCTAGTGTTTTATATAGTGGTGTTAGTGTTATATATGAAGGTTAGTGGTGCTAGTGTTTTATATGAAATTTAGTGGCACTACTGTTAGATGTGAAGGTTAGTGGTGCCAGTGTTATATATGAAGGTTAGTGGTGCTAGTGTTATATATAAAGGTTAGGGTTGCTAGTGTTACATATGAAGGCTAGTGGTGCTAGTGTTATACATTAAGGTTAGTGGTGCTAGTTTTATATATGAAGGCTTGTGGTGCTAGTGTTATATATGAAGGTTAGGGGTGCTAGTGTTACATATTAATGCAAGTGGCGCTAGTGTTGCATAGTAAGTTTAGTGGTGCTAGTGTTATATATGATGGCTAGTGGTGCTAGTGTTATATATGAAGATTAGTGGTGCTACTATTTTATATGAAGGTTAATGGCGCTAGTGTTATATGAGAAGGTTATTGGCGATAGTGTTTTATATGAAGGTTAGTGGTGCTAGTGTTACATGTGAAGTTATGTGGCCCTAGTGTTTTATATAAAGATTAGTGATGTTAGTGTTTTATATGAAGGTTTGTGGCTCTAGCGTTATATGTGAAGGTTAGTGGCGCTGCTGTTGTATAAGAAGGAGGTTAGTGGTGCTAGTGTTATATGTGGCTGTTAGTGGCGCTAGTGTTGTATGTGAAGGTTAGTGGTGCTAGTGTTGTATATGAAGGTTAATAGTGCTAGTGTTGTATACGAAGGTTAGTTGTACTAGCGTTATATATGAAGGTTACTGGTGCTAGTGTAATGCATGAAGGTTAGTGGTGCTAGTGTTGTATATATGAAGGTTAGTGGTGCTAGAGTTATATATGAAGGTTAGTGGTGCTAGAGTTATGTATGAAGGTTAGTGGTGCTAGTGTTATATGTGAAGGTTAGTGGTGCTAGTGTTATATATGAAGGTTAGTGGTGCTAGTGTTTTATATGAATGTTAGTGGTGCTAGAGGTAATCATAAAGGTTAGTGGTGCTAGTGTTATGTATGAATGAAATTGGGGCTAGTGTTATATATTAAGGTTAGTGGTGCTAGTGTTATATATGAAGGTTAGTGGTGCTGGTGTTGTATGTGAAGGATAGTGGTGCTAGCGTTGTTTATAGTTAGTGGTGCTAGTGTTATATGTTAAGGTTAGATGGCGCTAGTGTTGCATATGAAGGTTAGTAGTGCAAGTGTTGTATATGAAGGTTAATTGTGCTAGCGATATACATGAAGGTTAGTGGCGCTAGTGTTCTATATTAAGGTTAGTGGTGCTAGTGTTATATATGAAGTTTAGTTGTGCTATTGTTATATATGAAGATTAGCGGTGCTAGTCTTATATATGAAGGTTATTGGTGCTAATCTTATATAAGAAGGTTAGTGGTGCTAGTGCTATATATGAAGGTTAGTGGTGCTAGTGTTATATATGAAGGTAAGTGGTGCTAGTGTTACATATGAAGTCTTGTGGTGCTAGTGTTATATAGGAAGGTTAGTGGTGCTAGTGTTTTATATGAAGGCTAGTGGTGCTAGTGTTTTATATGAAGGTTAGTGGTGCTAGTGTTATATATGAAGGTTAGTGGTGCTAATGTTATATATGAAAGCCTGTAGTGCTAGTGTTACATATGAAAGTTAGTGGTGCTACTGTTACATAGGAAAATTAGTGGTGCTAGGGCTATATATGAAAGTCATTGGTGCTAGTGTTGCATATGAAGGTTACTGGTGCTAGTGCTTTATATGAAGGTTAGTGGTGGTACTGTGTTTTTTTGAAAGTTAATGGTGCTAGTGTTATATATTTAGGTTTCTGGTGGTGCTGGTGTTATATATTAAGGCTAGTGGTGCTAGTGTTTCATAAAACGGTTAATGGTGCCAGTGTTATATACGAAGGTTAGTGGTGCTAATGTTACATGTGAAGGTTAGTGGTGCTAGTGTTACATATGAAGGTTAGTAGTGCTATTGTTATATATGAAGATTAGCGGTGCTAGTCTTATATATGAAGGTTATTGGTGCTAATCTTATATAAGAAGGTTAGTGGTGCTAGTGCTATATATGAAGGTTAGTGGTGCTAGTGTTATATATGAAGGTAAGTGGTGCTAGTGTTACATATGAAGTCTTGTGGTGCTAGTGTTATATAGGAAGGTTAGTGGTGCTAGTGTTTTATATGAAGGCTAGTGGTGCCAGTGTTTTATATGAAGGTTAGTGGTGCTAGTGTTATATATGAAGGTTAGTGGTGCTAATGTTATATATGAAAGCCTGTAGTGCTAGTGTTACATATGAAAGTTAGTGGTGCTACTGTTACATAGGAAAATTAGTGGTTCTAGGGTTATATATGAAAGTCATTGGTGCTAGTGTTGTATACGAAGGTTACTGGTGCTAGTGCTTTATATGAAAGTTAGTGGTGGTACTGTGTTTTTTTGAAAGTTAATGGTACTAGTGTTACATATTTAGGTTTCTGGTGGTGCTGGTGTTATATATTAAGGCTAGTGGTGCTAGTGTTTCATAAAAAGGTTAATGGTGCCAGTGTTATATACGAAGGTTAGTGGTGCTAATGTTACATGTGAAGGTTAGTGGTGCTAGTGTTACATATGAAGGTTAGTAGTGCTAGTGTTATATATGAAGGCTAGTGGTGCTAGTGTTATATATGAAGGTTAGTGGTACTTCTGTTATATGTGAAGGTTAGTGGTGCTGTTGTTGTATATGAAGCTTAGTGGTGCTAGTGTTACATATGAAGGTTAGTGGTGCTAGTGTTATACATGAAGATTAGTGGTGCTAGTGTTATATATGAAGTCTTGTTGTGCTAGTGTTATATAGGAAGGTTAGTGGTACTAGCGTTATATATGAAGGTTAGTGGCGCTAGTGTTGTATGCGAAGGTTATTGGAGTTAGTGTTTTATACGAAGGTTAGTGGTGCTAGTGTTATATAAGAAGATTAGTGGTGCTCGTGTTATATGTGAAGGTTTGTGTTGCTAGTGTTATATATGAAGGTTTGTGGCGCTAATGTTGTATACGAAGGTTAGTGGCGCTAGTGTTGTATGCGAAGGTTATTGGAGTTAGTGTTTTATACGAAGGTTAGTGGTGCTAGTGTTATATATGAAGATTAGTGGTGCTCGTGTTATATGTGAAGGTTTGTGTTGCTAGTGTTATATATGAAGGTTTGTGGCGCTAATGTTGTATACGAAGGTTAGTGGTGCTAGTGTTATATATGAAGATTAGTGGTGCTCGTGTTATATGTGAAGGTTTGTGTTGCTAGTGTTATATATGAAGGTTTGTGGCGCTAATGTTGTATACGAAGGTTAGTGGTGCTAGTGTTATATAAATGCAGTCTGAAGGTTTATTTCTAGTCAATGTCAGATTTTCACCGGCATTCACCGTGAGGTGAATGTCTCTGTGATTGAATGCTCTGAAACATTACTTCAGTCCCTATTTTGGGGATTAAAGTATTCTTGACTGGTGACGACTTGCAGCTGTAATGACCCACGTGTAGTCAATCGGTTTTCAACTCCATTACTCATCCAACCAGTCCTTCCTTAGCTCATCTGAAAGCCTAGCCTTGAGGCACATATCTTTCCCCTTCTCTGAATGCTACATACTACGGCTGGCTGTCACTTAAGTACCTAATTATTGCTAGGTGACCTGGGACAACAGGTTTAAGGGGACTTTCTCATACGTTGAACCGTGTCTGAAACGCTACAGGCACGAACATTTAATCTCCTGCAATTGAGCAATGAGTGTATTTGACCTGCTTATGTTGCAGAGCTGCATGACCCTTTCGGGTTTAGCCCTTAGCATTTTAATAATAATAATAATAATAATAATGATAATAATAATAATAATACGTCTAATCGTACACAGGATTCGACCCACACCAGTTTAACTAGCACGCAGATACTTATTTATTGCTGGTTAAGAAGACTTGTCCAGTCACAGACATAATCGCTGGCTAACCATATTTTGGAGTCAGATCCCACTTTTATGGTGAATAATTGTCTCCATTAGGAACATGACCGAGTCTATATAAATGTAAATATATGATTATATAAATATATGATCAGAGGAAAAAATTGTAAATGCCGTTAGTGGTAGAATAAAAATAAGAGCTGTGATAACCACACATAAATTCGTAAAAAGCTAATAATAATAATAATAATAATAATAATAATAATAATAATAATAATAATAATAATAATAATAATAATAATAATAATAATAATAATAATGATGATAATAATAATAATAATAATAATAATAATAATAATAATAATAATAATAATAATAATATTAATAATAATAACAATAATAATAATAATAATAATAATAATAATAATAATAATAATAATAATAATAATAATAATAATAATAATAACAATAATAATAATAATAATAATAATAATAATAATAATAATAATAATAATAATAATAATAATAATAATAATAATCAGAAGAAGATTTATTTCTACAGATACGTGATACAACTTATACAGACCTAGTTGACATTACTGACATACTGTATAAAAATCCCCTTGTTATGCATAGCATTTCGGGCAACTTAGGTTAATCTTGTTCCCCAGGATGCGAACCACAACAGTCGACTAACACCAGGTACCTACTTACCGCTAGTTGAACAAGAACAGGTGTAAGGAAACATGCTCAGCATTTCACCCGTGCCGGGATCGATCCCCGAACCTTTGGTGTGTGAGCTAAGGACGCTATCAACCATGCCAGGAGAACCCAAGACGAACACCGACAACAAAGAAAAATGCAGTTTCTTGGCAGCATCACGAGGGAGACTAAAGACCCACGGTTGTAAACTGAGGAAATATCTGTGCATTAGGGATACTAGAGAATATTTATTGACACAGTGAATGGTAGACTGCTGGGAGGGTATCGCAGAGGAGGTTGTAAATGTTGCAACCTCTTCACAACTTTTAAAAATTGTGTAATTCTGGGTGTTTGAAAATGATGACCCGATTTGAATATATATTGCTCTTGAAATTGTGTCCATCTTTTGGAAACACCCTGTGGATTAAACAGTGAAGACCAACGCCCAATAGAGCCGCTTCTGTACCTAGTACTGGGTAATCACCCACAATAAAAGACACAGGAAGTGAAACAACCAGGATGAGGAGAGGACAAAGTGACCACAAGAAAAATTGAGAGATATGTCTCACACAGATCTGATTATCGTATGATAATTAAACGGAAACTTTGAAGTTTACTTAGGGTATAAGTCGTCCTCCCTCGTCTCATCCCGGCGTTTCCCGTCATCTGTCGTCGCATCCCGTTGCTTCCCGTGACCTTCGATGTGTCTCGTCATCTCCCTTCGATTCCCGTCGCATCCCATCGCCTCAGGCCGCCTCCCTCCGCGTTCCAACACGCCACTGAATCGGAGTGACAACGGGTCGATGAACCCGTCAAAGGGGTCCGAGTGAGCGACTAATTGACACTCTGGTGCGTCCAGAGGACTGATGATTGACGGAGGTGACGACGTGTCGTTTCTGCTGGCCTATTGACAGCCATACGTCAGTGCTGGAGATATTGCTCACAGTAGATGCTGCTGACGGATGGCAGCCACCGCTAGACAGTGTGTAATAATTGACCTGTCAGCTCTGTCCTCATTCCCGGTTAAATGAGATGGGACAAGTAGGTCTCAGTCTCGCCAGAGACTATAATTTACCACTCGTTACCACTCGTTTTCATCTCATTCTGAATGCGACCAAATTGAAGAAAGTTTTCTTTCACTCTGACAAGTGAGACCGTTGGCATAAATTTACACTTTCAACATAGTTTATTTTGAAGCAGCCATATATGTCAAAATAAAATATAAAAAAAAAAATCACAACCAAGCACTCCTTCAGCACTTTTTTTAGAAAAAAAAATTGCTAATATTTAACAAAATCTAAAATTAAATTGCTGGACACAGGAAGCTTTCCAGTTACCCAGACTAGTTATTTCAACCAGATCATGTACACCGAGAGGTGTATATCTCTCAGTGAAATTTGTTGAGAGTTAACATTAATCCCTATTTTATGAATCAAAGTATTCTTGACTGGTGGTGATCAGATGTGCAGCCTGAATCACCTTTGTGTAGTAGATAGGCTTTAAACCCAAATAATTAATCTAGTATCCAAAGAAAAAAAACCGTGATAGACAGTCTTGTTTAGAGCAGACAGATGCCATGTGTCCCAAAGACAATGTCTAGACTTTGACTTAGAGGTCGCTGTTACGAGACACATTACAACATGCATACTGTAGCCACCATTTTGTTACCATAATTTGTTACACAATTTGCATTTTGACCCAAACGTGTGTTCTTAAAACTTTTTCGTGAAATTTTAATTTTATCATTTAAATTAAGATAAATACGGTTCAAAAGCATTTACTAACGTAAAATGTATTTAACCATTTTAATTTTTTATGAGCTTTACATAGTTCATGAAAAAATTGTGAAGTATTAGCATATTAAAAATAGAACCAGAATGATAATAGCACAAACAAATCATAGTTACACGAACAGCCAAAAAGAGGGTTATTATTATAATAATAATAATTATTATTATTATTATTATTATTATTATTATTATTATTATTATTATTATTATTATTATTATTATTATTATTGTTGTTGTTGTTGTTATTTATGGAAATTATTATCATATTTTCGTGAAGGTCTAGAAAACATGTAGGTTATTCAACTCAATATGTGATGAAGGCTCAATCCTTTGTCAGCTAAGTCAGATATAAACACTCTCCTAACTGTCCTCACCAACCGTACTTGCCGAATGACAACAGCCCAAATGACCTACATTCGCACCACAACAAAGGATCATAGGCTTACTGGCCGGATATGTTGTCCATTCAGCTGTCATCACCAACGTGATTTTCTAAGGTAACAATGACAAAGGCCTGTATAATGGATTTCCATGGGATGAAAGTATTTTTTTTATATATTATTGACCTTCGGTGGGATGATTAAGCCACATGATATAGTCTGTAGGGTTAAAGCCTGATGTGCTCTTCAAAGAGCACATCAGGCTTTAATCCTACAGTCTCTCGCCACCAGCTCAATGTGTCAGGTATTATTCAGAACACAGCCTCCCTCGAGACTCATGAACTGAACCCATCATTTCTAGACTGATTACTTCAAACACCTTCTTCACATCTTCCATCTTCCCTCCTCCCTCTGTATTTTGCAATGATAAAGGCACTGGCTGGCGAAACATTTGCACAGTAAACATACCCTAGTACTGTACAAATGACTCATTAATCGACTTGTCTGATTTTCCAGATCATTTAAATGATAATAAGAGCCTGCTTCTGCTGGAGTCTGGGGTGCCCCAAGCCGCCTTCCCAGTTTCCTTTCTAATTGTAGCTTCCCAAGCATAATTTCGGCTGCCCTGAAACATCATTACTTATTACTACACCTACTGCTTCTGCTTCCAATACTAGAATTACCACTACCTAGGCAGCTACAGTGAAAAGCTTACTTCGTTTTTCTTCCTCTCTTTATCCAGTCCTCTTGTGTCAGTGTGACTTGTAAATAGTCCAAGTCGGACCGAAACGTTGTCATAAGCTTCTGTTTCCTGTTTGCGAGTTATTTGTGTATTATTTGTGAAAATTTCCTCATTCGCGGACGGAGGATCGAACCTCCACTACTACTTAAAGGTGACTGACCCACTCTACTTCATCGGCTAAATATACTAACATTAATAAAGGAAAAAAAGCAGATGCAGTGGAGCTTTTATCGTGATAACGTTTCGCTCTGTGTAGAGCTTTTTAAACACAAAGTCTGCAAGTTCAAAGAAGAGGGAAGTTACAGCAACGAATGAAGAGTAAAAAAATATATATTTGAACTTTGAACACAGCGAAAAAAAAATGATCATTCTTGGCATTAAATGAAAAATCTCCTTTTTTTATATATATTGACATTCACACGTGTTCTCGGGGAGAAAAGAACACGAAGAACAAAGGAAAAGTTACTCACAGGGCACGAGAAAAATGGCAACACTTTATTGAACATGTTTGGGGAGTTCACCCGACCCCTCAGGACACGAGCAGGTGAACAGGGCTGCGGTGAGGTGAACATTTGAACATTCTGTTGGGGAGAGACACCATCATCCCAAAAACCTTGAAGCTCCCCAGAACTACTGAACATAAAGCGGAATGCACGAATTACCAAATAACCCGCACATAGGAGAGAGAACAGCTATCGACGACGGTATTGTGCCTTTGTGTTCTATATGGCGGAATAGTTGACGATATCCACATCGCCCTACTGAGGTCTCCCAGTTTAAGCTGACAGATTTCATTCCCTCGTCTAAAGACTATTGTGTGTGAAGGATTATTACGGGGAAAACCATCCTGTTTGATGGAATATGACAGGAAAACTATCCTGAAATATGACAGGAAAAATCATCCTGCTTGATGGAATATGACAGAAAAAACCATCCTGGTTGATGGAATATGACAGGAAAACCATCCTGGTTGATGGAATATGACAGGAAAAACCATCCTGGTTGATGGAATATGACAGGAAAACCATCCTGAAATATGACAGGAAAAATCATCCTGCTTGATGGAATATGACAGGAAAAACCATCCTGGTTGATGGAATATGACAGGCAAACCATCCTGAAATATGACAGGAAAAATCATCCTGCTTGATGGAATATGACAGAAAAAACCATCCTGGTTGATGGAATATGACAGGAAAACCATCCTGAAATATGACAGGAAAAAATCATCCTGCTTGATGGAATATGACAGGAAAACCATCCTGAAATATAACAGGAAAATCATCCTGCTTGATGGAATATGACAGGAAAACCATCCTGAAATATGACAGGAAAATCATCCTGCTTGATGGAATATGACAGGAAAACCATCCTGAAATATGACAGGAAAATCATCCTGCTTGATGGAATATGACAGGAAAAACCATCCTGGTTGATGGAATGCGACAGGAAAATCATCCTGAAACTTGCAGCCAAAATGCTTTCAGCATAAAGCACATCACCTGAGAGCTGCGGTTACGAAACTCTCCACCAGACACAATTTCACTCACATTCTGAATATACATCGCTCCCTTAGCTAGCATTCCCTCCCATGAGAAGAACCTCCCTAGTGTAAGAAGGGTCTGCCTAGCTTTGAGAAAGACCTGCCTATTGTGGACCAACAGGCCTGCTGCAGCGTTCCTCAATTATGTTCCTACCTGATAATAGGACTTATGAAAACGTAGAGCACGTAAGATGACTTGTCTGATGTCTTACCTCATTGAAAATGGATCAGTCAATCACTTCAACATAGCCTTCAGTATATCCTTCAACATAGCCTTCAACATAGCATTCAACATAGCCTTCAACATAGCCTTCAACATAGCCTTCAACATAGCATTCAACATAGCCTTCAACATATCCTTCAATATCTCCTTCAACATAGCCTTCAACATAGCCTTCAACATAGCATTCAACATAGCCTTCAACATAGCCTTCAGCATAGCATTCAACATCGGAGACTTATATAGGATGGTTTACTGCTATGCACGAGTCCAGTAATATAAAAGGTCCCCAGATGATTCAGCTTTGTGGACATCTATAAGGTAGTTACTATACCACAAGACGAGCAGTCATCAGCAGTTTCGTTGGTATGAAGATGATATTTTTTTTTTCTAGATTTTGCCATGGAATTGTCTTGTCAAATATGCAACCCACATCCCTCCTAGGAACTTAGCGCCTAAAGGTTAACAGGAGTAATTCTGGATTTACATCTTCAATTTGAGTAGGTGTACAATGGAAAAAAAAAAAGGCCACTAAGTACAAATAAAGACACTAATAGCATCCCATCAACTGAACATTTTGCCCAGAGGTCAGGCACGGAGACAGACAAGTTACATGTGAGGTCACTTGTACCTGACCTCGCCTATCCGTCTCACAGGTAACTTATCACCTGACCTCACGCTGATCGCCCGTCTTATGAGCGAAACATTGTCTTCTATCAGTCTTTATTTCCAGCACCTTACTCATGTCTGCTCCACCTCACATATGTCTGCTCCACCTCACACATGTCTGCTGCACCTCACACACGTCTGCTCCACCTCACACATGTCTGCTCCACCTTACTCATGTCTGCTCCACCTCACACATGTCTGCTCCACCTCACACATGTCTGCTCCACCTTACTCATGTCTGCTCCACCTCACACATGTCTGCTCCACCTCACACATGTCTGCTCCACCTCACACATGTCTGCTCCACCTCACACATGTCTGCTCCACCTCACAATAAGGTGGCATCAACGTCGCTCTGTACCCAGTGTAAATATCGCTCTATAATAAGTGTTATAATCACATGTATATCACTTTCTTTAATAAAAATATTGTTATGTCCGGACTCTGAAAAGGTTTTAGATAGAAAAAAGCATATACTGTGTAAAATACTTTGTTGAAATTCACGCCCTTAATCCGGTTAAACCCTTAAGTGAGTGAGAGAGAGAGAGAGAGAGAGAGAGGGAGAGAGAGAGAGAGAGAGAGAGAGAGAGAGAGAGAGAGAGGGAGAGAGGGTGGGGGTGAAGGTAGTATCCCTGGCAATGTTAGGTAAGAACTTAGGAGTTCACACTGAGGCTGTCTGCTGAGGACTGTCTGCTGCTATCTCGATTAAAGTACTTTCGAATGTGTAATATATATACAGGTCAGTCAAGGGTAGTAAAAGGAGATGGTTCTCTCTCTTACCCCCTCCACTTCCCCCTCCACTTCCACCTCCACTTCCCCCTCTACTTCCCCCTCCACTTCCACATCCACTTCCCCCTCCACTTCCACCACCACTTCCCCCTCCACTGACCCCTCCACTTCCACCTCCACTTCCACATCCACTTCCCCCTCCACTTCCCCCTCCACTTCCACCTCCACTTCCACATCCACTTCCCCCTCCACTTTCCCCTCCACTTCCCCCTCTACTTCCACCTCCACTTCCCCCTCCACTTCCCCCTCCACTTCCACCTCCACTTCCACCTCCACTTTCCCCTCCACTTCCCCCTCCACTTCCCCCTCCACTTCCCCTTCCACTTCCCCCTCCACTTCCACCTCCACTTCCACCTCCACTTTCCCTTCCACTTCCCCCTCCATTTCCACCTCCACTTCCCCCTCCACTTACCCATCCACTTCCCCCTCCACTTCCCCCTCCACTTCCACCTCCACTTCCCCCTCCACTTTCCCCTCCACTTCCCCTTCCACTTCCCCCGACCACTGCCTTCATGAAACAGGGGGAGCAAGGAGAGGGGGGAGGGGGTAATGTACCACATCATACTGGAAAAATATCAATGAATTTACGAAAAAGATGGATGGAAGACTTGGGCTACATCTACCTCTACTTACTAATACTGTTCATATTATAACTATTCATCTTACTCTACTACCACTCACAGTACTGTGCATACCAGTGGTTCTACTTCTAGTTACCACTGGTTCTACTTTCGGACACTGTGGTGCAGGCGGAAAAGCACCATTGCTATGACATGATTGACCACATCTATTATTCTACCGTTACTACCTCAAGTGTTATTAACATATTTGGTTTATTGTCAACTGACCGTCTTGATGTAGTTGCTAAACAAACAACAGGATCTTCGTTGATGTCGATGTACCCTACAAAGTAACTATTTGATTCCCACACTTGCAAAGTATATGTCCAATTGATCTTCCAGTGACAGTATTATCATTGTGTTTATAATTTTAGCAGGTAATTTGTTTAATTCTGCTATATTTCTGTTTGCAAAAGGAAAAAAAACAAACGTTCGTGTTGCATCTCCTGTCTTGAAGTTTCACTCCATTTTTTGACTTGTTCCTTTCGTTAGTGCGGGGTTTTGGTAAATTTCGACTGTTGTTACTGTTATTGCTGGTGTGGTTCTTGCTTTTATTGCTGTTATTTTTGTTATTGTTGTCGCTGAGTTTCCTGGATTCACCGCGCTGACAGAACCTCATATAACATTTACGAGTGGTCAGTAGCGAGGGTATTGTTCCATTTTATTTATTTATTTATTTATGTGTGCGCCACTGAACCCGTGTGGGTGATGCAGAGTAAGAAGTGATGGAGGCTCGATCCAGTGTCATATAAACGCTAGACACTCTAGGGGTACTCACCTATCCTAGGTTCCCTACACATATGCTGCAATGTATGTAAGTATACTTACTTACTTACTTACTTACTTACTTACTTACTTGCCTAGTTGTCTGTATCAACACAAGAGTTTCGGTGCTGGACACACAAAACAAACAGAGATCTGCTTGCAGTGTACCCAGCCTGGGAGACCCAATGAGAAATAATTTATATTTTACGTAGGAGGAGAGGTGGGAGGGAACTGGGGCAGGGGTACAGGCAGAGGTATAGGAGGGGGACCTGAGAGTGGGTTGGGGTTCTGGTAGGGGTATTGGAAGGGAAAGGAGGGATGGTTTCGGCAGGCAAAAAACAACACAACGCTATGGAAAAGCGAAGGGCATTTGTGGGTGAAATTCTGAGTGACGGAGTAAAATCCACAGCTTGGTGGGGAGGTGAGGAGTTGGTGGGGAGGTGAGAGGTCGGTGGTGGGGAAGGTGCAGGGTGTGGGGAAAGGATGCGAGGGAAATGATGTTAGGAGCAAAGAGGGAAAATTATTATAGGATTTGAGGGGAGGAGCGGAGAGGCAGGGAAAAAACCCGGTTTAAGGCGGGGGAAAATGCAGGAAGCAGTGAAGAGGGAAGATAAGAGGCAGGGGAGAGGTAGAGAGGGCATAGAAGAGGCAGAGAAGAGATAAAAAAGGCAGAGGAGAGGCAGAGATGGGATAGTAAAGGCAAAGAAAGAATAGAAGAGGCAAGCAGCGAAAGACAGAGGCTGTCAAGGGTGGACAGAGCAAAAAAAAAAAAAAAGAATGAGTTACATAAGAAGGAAAGGTGAATAGACAGGAGAATAATAAGGTTTGTGATGTTAAATTTTCCAAATGAACGAATGTTACTGTTGTTGCCCAATGGAAGCTTTTGTGACTGCGTGCTTCTGTTTACCTGTTTATGTTCCTGCGTGCATGTAAATACACCTGCACACGCAAACACCGCCACACACACACACACACACACACACACACACACACACACACACACACACACACACACACACACACACACACACACACACACACACACACACACTTCAGCAGCTGCTATAATATAGTCAGCCTAGACTGTATTTCATACGGGCAAGGTTCATGGGATAATTACAGGTGTGTGCGGGAGGTCAGGTGTTGCATCTTAGTGCAAATTACTCTCACAAGAGGGTTTTGCTCTCTGAAGCAGAGTTGAAGGTGAGAGTCTGTGAGGAAAGATCGAGCAGTCAGGGAAGAGCAAGAAGTAAACAGAGCAAAAAAAAAAAAAGACTAAAATCAGGGCGACAAAGAAGTAAAAAGAAAACTGGAGAATAATTATACAAAAGGAAATCAATAGATAAACAAGAAACCATAAGGCAGAAAGTAAGAGAAGGCAGAAACAATCAGACAAGAAACAGTGAAATGCTCAGTGTGTACAGAGAAAACAGAGTACGAACATGATAATTAAGAAAAGACGTGTAGCAAGAACTGTTTAATAAAAATATTTCTAAACTGAGGGAGGTAGGTTGGTAGACAACAACCACCCAGGGAGGTACTACCGTCCTGTGGTAGTAGGTTGGTAGACAACAACCACCCAGGGAGGTACTACCGTCCTGTTGTAGTAGGTTGGTAGACAACAACCACCCAGGGAGGTACTACCGTCCTGTGGTAGTAGGTTGGTAGACAACAACCACCCAGGGAGGTACTACCGTCCTGTGGTAGTAGGTTGGTAGACAACAACCATCCAGGGAGGTACTACCGTCCTGTGGTAGTAGGTTGGTAGACAGCAACCATCCAGGGAGGTACTACCGTCCTGTGGTAGTAGGGTGGTAGACAGCAACCACCCAGGGAGGTACTACCGTCCTGTGGTAGTAGGTTGGTAGACAGCAACCACCCAGGGAGGTACTACCGTCCTGTGGTAGTAGGTTGGTAGACAGCAACCATCCAGGGAGGTACTACCGTCCTGTGGTAGTAGGTTGGTAGACAGCAACCACCGAGGGAAGTACTACCGTCCTGTGGTAGTAGGTTGGTAGACAACAACCACCCAGGGAGGTACTACCGTCCTGTGGTAGTAGGTTGGTAGACAGCAACCACCCAGGGAGGTACTACCGTCCTGTGGTAGTAGGTTGGTAGACAACAACCACCCAGGGAGGTACTACCGTCCTGTGGTAGTAGGTTGGTAGACAACAACCACCCAGGGAGGTACTACCGTCCTGTGGTAGTAGGTTGGTAGACAACAACCACCCAGGGAGGTACTACCGTCCTGTGGTAGTAGGTTGGTAGACAACAACCACCCAGGGAGGTACTACCGTCCTGTGGTAGCAGGTTGGTAGACAACAACCACCCAGGGAGGTACTACCGTCCTGTGGTAGTAGGTTGGTAGACAACAACCACCCAGGGAGGTACTACCGTCCTGTGGTAGTAGGTTGGTAGACAACAACCATCCAGGGAGGTACTACCGTCCTGTGGTAGTAGGTTGGTAGACAGCAACCACCCAGGGAGGTACTACCGTCGTGTGGTAGTAGGTTGGTAGACAGCAACCACCCAGGGAGGTACTACCGTCCTGTGGTAGTAGGTTGGTAGACAACAACCACCCAGGGAGGTACTACCGTCCTGTGGTAGTAGGTTGGTAGACAACAACCATCCAGGGAGGTACTACCGTCCTGTGGTAGTAGGTTGGTAGACAACAACCATCCAGGGAGGTACTACCGTCCTGTGGTAGTAGGTTGGTAGACAACAACCACCCAGGGAGGTACTACCATCCTGTGGTAGTAGGTTGGTAGACAGCAACCACCCAGGGAGGTACTACCGTCCTGTGGTAGTAGGATGGTAGACAGCAACCATCCAGGGAGGTACTACCGTCCTGTGGTAGTAGGTTGGTAGACAACAACCATCCAGGGAGGTACTACCGTCCTGTGGTAGTAGGTTGGTAGACAACAACCATCCAGGGAGGTACTACCGTCCTGTGGTAGTAGGTTGGTAGACAACAACCATCCAGGGAGGTACTACCGTCCTGTGGTAGTAGGTTGGTAGACAACAACCACCCAGGGAGGTACTACCGTCCTGTGGTAGTAGGTTGGTAGACAACAACCACCCAGGGAGGTACTACCGTCCTGTGGTAGTAGGTTGGTAGACAACAACCATCCAGGGAGGTACTACCGTCCTGTGGTAGTAGGTTGGTAGACAACAACCATCCAGGGAGGTACTACCGTCCTGTGGTAGTAGGTTGGTAGACAACAACCACCCAGGGAGGTACTACCGTCCTGTGGTAGTAGGTTGGTAGACAGCAACCACCCAGGGAGGTAATACCGTCGTGTGGTAGTAGGTTGGTAGACAGCAACCACCCAGGGAGGTACTACCGACCTGTGGTAGTAGGTTGGTAGACAACAACCACCCAGGGAGGTACTACCGTCCTGTGGTAGTAGGTTGGTAGACAGCAACCACCCAGGGAGGTACTACCGTCCTGTGGTAGTAGGTTGGTAGACAGCAACCACCCAGGGAGGTACTACCGTCCTGTGGTAGTAGGTTGGTAGACAACAACCACCCAGGGAGGTACTGCCGTCCTGTGGTAGTAGGTTGGTAGACAGCAACCACCCAGGGAGGTACTACCGTCCTGTGGTAGTAGGTTGGTAGACAGCAACCACCCAGGGAGGTACTACCGTCCCGTGGTAGTAGGCTGGTAGACAGCAACCACCCAGGGAGGTACTACCGTCCTGTGGTAGTAGGTTGGTAGACAACAACCATCCAGGGAGGTACTACCGTCCTGTGGTAGTAGGTTGGTAGACAACAACCACCCAGGGAGGTACTACCGTCCTGTGGTAGTAGGTTGGTAGACAACAACCACCCAGGGAGGTACTACCGTCCTGTTGTAGTAGGTTGGTAGACAACAACCACCCAGGGAGGTACTACCGTCCTGTGGTAGTAGGTTGGTAGACAACAACCACCCAGGGAGGTACTACCGTCCTGTGGTAGTAGGTTGGTAGACAACAACCATCCAGGGAGGTACTACCGTCCTGTGGTAGTAGGTTGGTAGACAGCAACCATCCAGGGAGGTACTACCGTCCTGTGGTAGTAGGTTGGTAGACAGCAACCACCCAGGGAGGTACTACCGTCCTGTGGTAGTAGGTTGGTAGACAGCAACCACCCAGGGAGGTACTACCGTCCTGTGGTAGTAGGTTGGTAGACAGCAACCATCCAGGGAGGTACTACCGTCCTGTTGTAGTAGGTTGGTAGACAGCAACCACCCAGGGAGGTACTACCGTCCTGTGGTAGTAGGTTGGTAGACAACAACCACCCAGGGAGGTACTACCGTCCTGTGGTAGTAGGTTGGTAGACAGCAACCACCCAGGGAGGTACTACCGTCCTGTGGTAGTAGGTTGGTAGACAACAACCACCCAGGGAGGTACTACCGTCCTGTGGTAGTAGGTTGGTAGACAACAACCACCCAGGGAGGTACTACCGTCCTGTGGTAGTAGGTTGGTAGACAACAACCACCCAGGGAGGTACTACCGTCCTGTGGTAGCAGGTTGGTAGACAACAACCACCCAGGGAGGTACTACCGTCCTGTGGTAGTAGGTTGGTAGACAACAACCACCCAGGGAGGTACTACCGTCCTGTTGTAGTAGGTTGGTAGACAACAACCACCCAGGGAGGTACTACCGTCCTGTGGTAGTAGGTTGGTAGACAACAACCACCCCGGGAGGTACTACCGTCCTGTGGTAGTAGGTTGGTAGACAACAACCACCCAGGGAGGTACTACCGTCCTGTGGTAGTAGGTTGGTAGACAGCAACCACCCAGGGAGGTACTACCGTCCTGTTGTAGTAGGTTGGTAGACAGCAATCACCCAGGGACGTACTACCGTCCTGTTGTAGTAGGTTGGTAGACAGCAATCACCCAGGGACGTACTACCGTCCTGTGGTAGTAGGTTGGTAGACAACAACCATCCAGGGAGGTACTACCGTCTTGTGGTAGTAGGTAGTTAGACAACAACCATCCAGGGAGGTACTACCGTCCTGTGGTAGTAGGATTTTAGACAGCAACCACCCAGGGAGGTACTACCGTCCTGTGGTAGTAGGTTGGTAGACAGCAACCCCCCAGGGAGGTACTACCGTCCTGTGGTAGTAGGTTGGTAGACAACAACCATCCAGGGAGGTACTACCGTCCTGTGGTAGTAGGTTGGTAGACAACAACCATCCAGGGAGGTACTACCGTCCTGTGGTAGTAGGTTGGTAGACAACAACCACCCAGGGAGGTACTACCGTCCTGTGGTAGTAGGTTGGTAGACAACAACCACCCAGGGAGGTACTACCGTCCTGTGGTAGTAGGTTGGTAGACAACAACCATCCAGGGAGGTACTACCGTCCTGTGGTAGTAGGTTGGTAGACAACAACCATCCAGGGAGGTACTACCGTCCTGTGGTAGTAGGTTGGTAGACAACAACCACCCAGGGAGGTACTACCGTCCTGTGGTAGTAGGTTGGTAGACAGCAACCACCCAGGGAGGTAATACCGTCGTGTGGTAGTAGGTTGGTAGACAGCAACCACCCAGGGAGGTACTACCGTCCTGTGGTAGTAGGTTGGTAGACAACAACCACCCAGGGAGGTACTACCGTCCTGTGGTAGTAGGTTGGTAGACAGCAACCACCCAGGGAGGTACTACCGTCCTGTGGTAGTAGGTTGGTAGACAGCAACCACCCAGGGAGGTACTACCGTCCTGTGGTAGTAGGTTGGTAGACAACAACCACCCAGGGAGGTACTACCGTCCTGTGGTAGTAGGTTGGTAGACAGCAACCACCCAGGGAGGTACTACCGTCCTGTGGTAGTAGGTTGGTAGACAGCAACCACCCAGGGAGGTACTACCGTCCTGTGGTAGTAGGCTGGTAGACAGCAACCACCCAGGGAGGTACTACCGTCCTGTGGTAGTAGGTTGGTAGACAGCAACCACCCAGGGAGGTACTACCGTCCTGTGGTAGTAGGTTGGTAGACAGCAACCACCCAGGGAGGTACTACCGTCCTGTGGTAGTAGGTTGGTAGACAGCAACCACCCAGGGAGGTACTACCGTCCTGTGGTAGTAGGTTGGTAGACAACAACCACCCAGGGAGGTACTACCGTCCTGTGGTAGTAGGTTGGTAGACAACAACCACCCAGGGAGGTACTACCGTCCTGTGGTAGTAGGTTGGTAGACAACAACCACCCAGGGAGGTACTACCGTCCTGTGGTAGTAGGTTGGTAAACAGCAACCACCCAGGGAGGTACTACCGTCCTGTGGTAGTAGGTTGGTAGACAACAACCACCCAGGGAGGTACTACCGTCCTGTGGTAGTAGGTTGGTAGACAACAACCACCCAGGGAGGTACTACCGTCCTGTGGTAGCAGGTTGGTAGACAACAACCACCCAAGGAAGTACTACCGTCCTGTGGTAGTAGGTTGATAGACAGCAACCACCCAGGGAGGTACTACCGTCCTGTAGTAGTAGGTTGGTAGACAACAATCACCCAGGGAGGTACTACCGTCCTGTGGTAGTAGGTTGGTAGACAGCAACCACCCAGGGAGGTACTACCGTCCTGTGGTAGTAGGTTGGTAGACAGCAACCACCCAAGGAGGTACTACCGTCCTGTGGTAGTAGGTTGGTAGACAACAACCACCCAGGGAGGTACTACCTTCCTGTGGCAGCAGGTTGGTAGACAGCAACCACCCAAGGAGGTACTATCGTCCTGTGGTAGTAGGTTGGTAGACAGCAACCACCCAGGGAGGTACTACCGTCCTGTGGTAGTAGGTTGGTAGACAACAACCACCCAGGGAGGTACTACCGTCCTGTGGTAGTAGGTTGGTAGACAGCAACCACCCAGGGAGGTACTACCGTCCTGTGGTAGTAGGTTGGTAGACAACAACCACCCAGGGACGTACTACCGTCCTGTGGTAGTAGGTTGGTAGACAACAACCACCCAGGGAGGTACTACCGTCCTGTGGTAGAAGGTTGATAGACAACAACCACCCAGGGAGGTACTACCGTCCTGTGGTAGTAGGCTGGTAGACAGCAACCACCCAGGGAGGTACTACCTTCCTGTGGTAGCAGGTTGGTAGACAGCAACCACCCAAGGAGGTACTATCGTCCTGTGGTAGTAGGTTGGTAGACAGCAACCACCCAGGGAGGTACTACCGTTCTGTGGTAGTAGGTTGGTAGACAACAACCACCCAGGGAGGTACTACCGTCCTGTGGTAGTAGGTTGGTAGACAGCAACCACCCAGGGAGGTACTACCGTCCTGTGGTAGTAGGTTGGTAGACAACAACCACCCAGGGACGTACTACCGTCCTGTGGTAGTAGGTTGGTAGACAACAACCACCCAGGGAGGTACTACCGTCCTGTGGTAGAAGGTTGATAGACAACAACCACCCAGGGAGGTACTACCGTCCTGTGGTAGTAGGTTGGTAGACAGCAACCACCCAGGGAGGTACTGCCGTCCTGTGGTAGTAGGTTGGTAGACAACAACCACCCAGGGAGGTACTACCGTCCTGTGGTAGTAGGTTGGTAGACAACAACCACCCAGGGAGGTACTACCGTCCTGTGGTAGTAGGTTGGTAGACAACAACCACCCAGGGAGGTATTACCGTCCTGTGGTAGTAGGTTGGTAGACAGCAACCACCCAGGGAGGTACTACCGTCCTGTGGTAGTAGGTTGGTAGACAACAACCACCCACGGAGGTACTACCGTCCTGTGGTAGTAGGTTGGTAGACAACAACCACCCAGGGAGGTAATACCGTCGTGTGGTAGTAGGTTGGTAGACAGCAACCACCCAGGGAGGTACTACCGTCCTGTGGTAGTAGGTTGGTAGACAACAACCACCCAGGGAGGTACTACCGTCCTGTGGTAGTAGGTTGGTAGACAGCAACCACCCAGGGAGGTACTACCGTCCTGCCAAGTGAGTGTGAAACAGAATGGTAGGATTGCTGGTGTCTTTTCTTCTGTCTCATAAACATGCGAGATTTCAGGTACGTCTTGCTACTTCTACTGACACTTAGGTCACACTACACTTGCATGTACAAATATATATATATATATATATATATATATATATATATATATATATATATATATATATATATATATATATACTTCTGTGTTTTCTTCTATTTTCTTACTAGTTCTTGG
>NC_091317.1:4134890-4239890 GCF_038502225.1 Cherax quadricarinatus
ATATCATAAAGAGAAACCTCACCACAGCCCGTTGCCCAGCTCAACGGGAACCCCAAGTGCAGAGGTCTGACGGAAGTCTAAAGCGTCCTGATGGAGCCACTATGCTACCTTGGAAGGATGGAAAGCAGATTGCCTGGGACTACACATGTGCCGCCACATTGGCAGACACCTACTTGCCATACTCCGTAGTGGAAGGGGGTGGAGCAGCCAGCCACAGGGAGACTCAGAAGATCCGCAAATATGAAGACCTTCCCCCTTGCTATAACTTCATCCCAATAGGGTCAGAGACCCTTGGAGCATGGGGCAAGTGTGCTCTAAAGTTCCTAATAGAGCTGGGTGAAAAGCTCATCATAGAAACAAAGGACCACAGGGCGACCAGCTTCCTCTTCCAGAGACTCAGTGTTGCGATCCAGAGAGGAAATGCCTGCAGCATTCTGGGCACGCGGCCCACCGCCGGGGAGCTGGACGAAGTATTCGAGATGTAGCTCTGAGTTACCTATGTTGTTTTACTTTGTATCGTAATTTTGTGAATGTTCTGTCAATGTATTTTGTCTTTAAATAAAGTATATATATATATATATATATATATATATATATATATATATATATATATATATATATATATATATATATATATATATATATATACATACAGTGGTCCCTCGTTGTTCGTAATTAATCCGTTCCTGGAGCCGTTACTATAAACGAAATTTACGATTTACGAATCAATTTTCCCCATAAGAAATAATGTAAATACAATTAATCCGTTCCTGACACCCAGAAGTATTAAAACAAAAAAAATTTTTAACATGAAATATGCATGTAATACATAAACAATACAATGGGAAATGATGAATGAAACATTAACAGCATAACACTTACCTTTATTGGAGATTCTTCTTAGTGTATGGGAGACTGGAGGAGGAGAGAGAGTGGATTGTTTATAGTTTGGAAGGGGAATCCCCTTCCATCAGCACCTCAGGTACCATTTGCTTTTCTGGGGTTGCTTCTCTTCTCTGTTTCTTAATGCCACTAGGACCACCTTGAGAGTCACTGGAGTCCTGTCTCACAAAATCACTGTGGAGAGAGCTCTGTTTCTGGCGTCTCTTTAACACTTCCCTAAAATGGCCCAAGACTTTGTCACTGTACATGTTGCCAACCTGGCTTGCAACAACCTTGTTAGGGTGATGTTTCTCCATAAAGCTTTCCATCTTACCCCACATAGTAAAAATCTCTTTAATTTCTGAAGAAGGCACCTTCTTCCATCTCTCTTCCTCCTCCTCTGCAGCAAGATTCTGAGCTGAGATGTGTTGCTCTTCCTGCTGAAGCTCTTGCAGCTCCTCAGTGGTGAGCTCTTCATTGTGGTCTTCCACCAATTCTTCCACATCCTCCAAACTCACATCCAACCCCATGGAACTCCCCAGTGCCACAATTGATTTTACAACAGACATAGGCTCATTAGGGTCAATCCCAAATTCTTCAAAATCCCTCTTGTCGACACAATCTGGCCACAATTTTCTCCAGGCAGAGTTCAAAGTCCTGGTAGTCACTCCCTCCCAAGCCATACCTATAAGGGTTATGCAGTGGAGGATGCTGAAGTGTTCTCTCCAAAATTCCCTTAGGGTCAAGTGAGTGTCTGTGGTCACAGTCAAGCACCTGTGAAACATTGCTTTTGTGTAGAGTTTTTTAAAGTTTGCAATAACCTGCTGGTCCATGGGTTGGAGGAGAGGAGTGGTATTCGGGGGCAAGAACTTTACTGTGATGAACCCAAACTCCTCGAAAATTAGGTCATCCAAGTTTGGAGGATGAGCAGGTGCATTGTCCATTACTAGCAGGCACTTGAGATCCAATTTCTTTTCCAGGAGATACTCCTTCACACTAGGGCCAAACACTTCATTGAATCACTCGACGAAAATTTCCCTCGTGGCCCATGCCTTACTATTAGATTTCCAAAACACACACAATTTACTCTTCATAACATTGTTTTTCCTGAACACTCTGGGATTTTCAGAATGGTACACTAGTAATGGCTTCACTTTGAAATCCCCACTAGCAATAGCACAGAACATTAGCGTCAGCCTGTCTTTCATAGGCTTGTGTCCTGGCATTGCCTTTTCCTCTTGTGTAATGAAGGTCCTCTTTGGCATTTTCTTCCAAAAGAGGCCTGTTTCGTCACAATTGAACACTTGTTCAGGTTTCAGTCCTTCAGCCTCTATGTACTCCTGGAATTCATGCACATATTTTTCAGCCGCCTTGTGGTCCGAACTGGCAGCCTCACCATGCCTTACCACACTGTGTATGCCAGTACGGTTCATAAATCTCTCAAACCAGCCTTTGCTGGCCTTAAATTCACTCACTTCACCACTATTTGCAGGCAATTTCTTTACCAAATCTTCATGCAACTGCCTAGCCTTTTCACAAATAAACGAAGTCATAAGAGTATCTCCTGCTAATTGTTTCTCATTTATCCACACCAATAATAACTTCTCAACCTCTTCCAGTACTGGTGATCTCATTTTTGTCAGCATAGTTACTCCCTTTGCAACAACAGCATCCTTTATTTCATTTTTCTTGGCCACTATGGAACATAAGGTTGTGTAGGGTTTCTTATACATCCTGGACAGTTCGGCCACACTTGTACCACTTTCATATTGTTCAATGATGGTTTTCTTAAATTCAATAGTATTTCTCACCTTCTTTACCACAGGCTTGGCACTAGGAGCTTTCTTTGGAGCCATGGTAGCTTATTTAGTACTTGCAAGCACTAAAATAAATGGAATATTATGAAATATTTCGCTGGAGCACGTGAGGGGACCTTCGCTCACTGGTAAACAATGCCAGACTGGCTGCCGCCCTGGCTCACGCCGTGGGTACGCGTCCCGGACGAACTACGACTCGCGAGTCAACCTATGAAAAGCGAGTCCATGTTTATACGAAAATACCTCTATGATTGGCGAATTTTACGATTGCCGGGAACTACGAAAAGCGGGGGACCACTGTATATGCAAAACAACTACGGAGGGAGTAGAATGATAGATCTAGGCCTCTCGTATTGCAATCAACACGTCATCAGGAGCATGCAAAACTGCAGAAAAGAGGAGGATGTCCAAGAAAGTATGTTCCCAGAGGACCGTCTTCAGTGGATTGAGTGAGGGAGGGATAGAGGAGGGTGCAAGAAATGCCCCCAGGCACAACAGTACCTACAGCCAGAAGGATGAATACTGTAGTAGCCTAAACGATATTAACGAGGCAATAATAAAAAATTCGATCATATTCCGCTATGACATCAAAAACTTTATACTCATAAATATATTGTCAGTGATATAGAAGTTTCTGGCAATTATAAGGTACCCTTCCAAGGGACAAAGTGTCCATTTAAAGTGGCGAGAAAACGATATGTAGAAGGGAGAGTTCTAAAAGTTATGTAAAGGAAACAGGGCTTATTAATATAAACTCATTTAAAGGGGGAGGCATCTGTAATAACAAGAAAGACGGCCACAGATATTCAACCCACATAATTCTGAGACAAACTCTGGTTCAACCTTCAGAAACTGCAGGGAAAATAGGCCCTAATTCCTGGGTGTGCCACTTTATTTAAGACAATCTAATGCATTCATATAAGAGCCAAATGTTAGACTGTGTATTATTGCCTCAACTAAAAACGTATCTAATTTGAACAGCTCATAACCGATATTGTATAATGACTGCCTCTCATGCTTAATAATTGCCGATTCTACAATATTCCTTTCAAGTCAGGAGGAACAAGGGAAGATGACTCTTGCTTCCCGCCAATTTGCCAGGTTATTACAAGCTTTAATGTGGTTGAAAATCGCGTTCGACTCTTGTGCTATACAAAGGAGGATGACAAAGATGATCCCATGTATCAGAAACCTTCCCTATGAGGATAGACTAAGGGCCCTGAAACTGCACTCTCTAGAAAGACGTAGAATTAGGGGGGATATGATTGAGGTTTATAAGTGGAAGACAGGAATAAATAAAGGGGATGTAAATAGTGTGCTGATAATATCTAGCCTAGACAGGACTCGCAGCAATGGTTTTAAGTTGGAAAAATTCAGATTCAGGAGGGATATAGGAAAGTACTGGTTTGGTAATAGAGTTGTGGATGAGTGGAACAAACTCCCAAGTACCGTTATAGAGGCCAGAACGTTGTGTAGCTTTAAAAATAGGTTGGATAAATACATGAGTAGATGTGGGTGGGTGTGAGTTAGACCTGATAGCTTGTGCTAACGGGTCGGTTGCCGTGTTCCTCCCTTGAGTCAATGTGACCTGACCTGACTAGGTTGGGTGCATTGGCTTAAGCCGGTAGGGACTTGGACCTGCCTCGCATGGGCCAGTAGGCCTTCTGCAGTGTTCCTTCGTTCTTATGTTCTTATGTTCTTATGAATAACGGTGCTGGGACATTCTCACCTCCAATGGTTTTCCCGTTTGTCCCAAATAAGAGAGATTGCAACCGTTGCAACCAACTCTGTAAACACCACCAACACGTTGTTGGGGTGCATTCTTCATCAGGATGCTTCTAACAGTCCGTGACTTTTTAAATACTACATGTATATTAAATCTTCTATGAGCATTCGGCAGGATAGATAAATTCTGGTTATATTGGAGGACCAGCACATTCTTGGTTTGAGGTGTTATCCTAGGTTCTGTTCTATAATAAGTTTTCTTAGCTGCCAGCAAGACAGATTCCACAAATACCTTAGGATACAGCAGTTTCATGCCAATGTCAAATATTTTCCTAATTTCTTCATCTAGGAACTCCGGACTGTACACTCAATAGGCTCTCAAAAACATAGTAAGAAATACATGCCTTTTGACTCTAGTCTCATGGTTGGTATGAGCACACAGTGGTGGTCTTCCTATATACTGTAAACTTAATTAAACTTCCTCTCAACCCCGTATATAAACACATCTAAGAATGGAAGTTTACAGTCCACCTCTTTCTCTACGGTAAATTTAATAGACGTGACTAAAGCGTTAAGTCTTGGTAAAATTGAATCAAAGGCCATATCATTTGGCCAAAGACATAAGATGTCATCCACATATTTGAACCATTTACCTCTACACGGCAGGATATCTTTCAACAGTCTAGCCTCGAAAAATTCCATATACAGATCGCTTAATAAGGGGGACAACGAATTGCCAATCGCCATTCCTTATTTTTGAGCATAATATTTCCCCTCAAACTCAAACTTGCAATCAACTACACACAGCTTAATCAATTCAATAATGATATTTTTTATCAAAAGACAAAGAGAACTCATCTAATTCTTCTTCCAAATAAGATATCAAGTTGGGAACAGTGACTCTCGTGAACAACGCAGTGACATCAAATTTTCCAGTTCCTGATGATGTGTTCATTGCAACACGAAAGGCCTAGAGCTATCATTCTACTCCCCCATGGTTGTTTTGCATCCTGTATCGCTTGGTTTGCGATATTTACATATGCATATATATATATATATATATATATATATATATATATATATATATATATATATATATATATATATATATATATATATATTATATATATATATATATATATATATATATATATATATATATATATATATATATATATATATATATATATATATATATATATATATAGTATATATATATATATATATGTCGTGCCGAATATGTAAAACTGGTCAATTAGCAAGAACTCATTTGAAATTAAGTCCTTTCTAAAATTTTCTCTTATACATTTAAAGATATATTTTTTTTCATTAATGTTAAAGTAAAAATCTTCAGTTTTGCTCCAAAAGAATCTTAGAAAACTTACCTAACCTTATTATAACAAGAACAATTTAGTTTAGCCTAACCCAACTAAATATATTTTAGATTTGTTTACAATAATTTAATACTAAACAAACACAGTGAAATATATTTTTTTCGTTAGGTTCAGAATGACTTTGGCGAAATTATTCCATACACAAATTTTCGCTTGCCCTATATGGCAAGATGAGCGTTGCTATTTAAGCCAAGATCGCAAGTTCTGCCTACTACGCACGATATATATATATATATATATTTATATATATATATATATATATATATATATATATATATATATATATATATATATATATATATATATATATATATATACCGAGAGAAATCGGACGGGTCAAATGCGGCAAATGAAAAACAGAATCCATCAGCTTCACCAGTGTACAGAGAGGCTCCAAGAGTGGCACAGTGGGTGAGCTGATGGCTTGTATTTTCATTTGTCACATTCGAGCCTCGAAAATATTATATATTGAATCTTGGTTTTATTCTTCACGCTCTAACTCCACCCGGAAACTTTCGGTGTAACAGTGACACCAACACTCGTTATCTCTGCCTGCTTCGGGTATTATAAGAACATAAGAACATAAGAATGGAGGAACACTGCAGAAGGCCTACTGGCCCATACGAGGCAGGACCTCTACCCAAAGCTACCCAAGAATATCGTTTGTGGTCGAATCCCACTTGTCGGCTCTAAGATATCTATTGTGGGGAAAATAAACAAAAAAATGAAACCTGTACGAGTACTGTATATTTCTGCATATCACTTGGGCCCTCCTCAGAAAAATATTAAATACGTAAACATTAAAGAGAAACATATTTAAAGGAATAATAAACATAGTATCAAAATACCCAGTGAGCTGAAATGTTAAGATACACAAATCTGCATTATTTAACAACATGTAAACACTTTTTGGGTAAATTAATTTCAGGTGAAACCCGTGTATATTAGGAATGATATTTTCATAAATATTTTATTAGTGACAGCAGTCAGTGAACCAGTAAAATATACAACACCACCAGAGAAACCGTCAACATTTTGCTGTAGAGAAATGAAACTGAAGATTTACTCATTTATACACGAGATATACAAACTGAGCCAGCTGGCTGGTAGGAAACTAAGTATATATATGTGAGTATGAAGGCAAAAAAGCAAGCAAGCAAGCAAGCAAGCAAGCAAGCAAGCAAGCAAGCATGAAAAAAGTAAATAGGTACAGTTAATGAGCCTCCCTCTCACTCCATGATTCATTGAATGGAAGGTTAGGAAACTGGGTCGTGTGAGTGCGCACGTGTGTACTGTGCGCCTGAGGCCGCCCACATAAAGGACGTTGGGCCGCCCACGCTGAGAATGGGTGTGAGGCCCCCCATGCTGCGAGTGGTCGTCAGGCCGCCCACATTCAAGTGAACAGGAGAAGAAATGGTGCGTCAGTTTTAAGGGAAAGCAGCAGCAGCAGCAGCAGAAGCAGCAGCAGCAGCAGCAGCAGCAGTAGCAGCATCAGCAGCAGCAGCAGCAGCATCAGCAGCAGCAGCAGCAGCAGCAGTAGCAGCATCATCATCAGCAGCAGCAGCAGCAGCATCAGCAGCAGCAGCATCAGCAGCAGCAGGAGCAGCAGCAGCAGCAGCAGCAGCAGCAGCATCATCATCATCAGCAGCAGCAGCAGCAGCAGCAGCAGCATCAACAGCAGCATCAGCAGCAGCAGCAGCAGCAGCAGCAGCAGCAGCATCAGCAGCAGCAGCAGCAGCAGCAGCAGCAGCAGCAGCAGCAGCAGCAGCAGCAGCATCATCATCATCAGCAGCAGCAGCAGCAGCAGCAGCAGCAGCAGCAGCATCAGCAGCAGCAGCAGCAGCAGCAGCAGCAGCAGCAGCAGCATCAGCAGCAGCAGCAGCAGCAGCAGCAGCAGCAGCAGCAGCAGCAGCAGCAGCAGCAGCATTATCATCATCATCATCATCATCATCATCATCATCATCATCATCATCATCATCATCATTATCATACGGCGCTAAACCAACCCCACTCATACTGCTCCCTCTCACTCATATATATATATATATATATATATATATATAGATATATATATATATATATATATATATATATATATATATATATATGTCGTGGCGAATAGGCAAAACTGGTCACTTGGCAAGCCCTTTCTAAAATTTTCTCTGATACGTTTAAAGATATATATTTTTCATTAATGTTAATGTAAAAATTTATAATTTTGCTCCAAAAGAATCTTAGAAAACTAACCTAACCTTATTATAACAAGCGCAATTTATTTTAGCCTAATTCAGCTAAATATATTTTAGATACTTTTCCAGTAATTTAATACTTACTAAACAAACACAATGAAATATATATTTTTCGTTAGATTCAGAATGATTTATGCGAAATTATTGCATACACAAATTTTCGCTTGTCCTATGTGGCAAGATGAGCGTTGCTATTTAAGCCAAGATCGCAATTTCTGCCTATTCGGCACGACATATATATATATATATATATATATATATATATATATATATATATATATATATATATATATATATATATATATATATATATATACATATATATATATATATATATATATATATATATATATATATATATATATATATATATATATATATATATATATATATATATATATATGAGAGAGAGAGAAGTAAGGCGTAAACTCCCTCGGTAACGATTCCTATAGTAGAGTTGAAGGTGCGAAGACTCACAAGCTAACACAAACCAGGAACTCTGATGGTATGTGGTCATGTGAAAAGAATCTCCTCTTGTCTTCTTTGAGGTATAAATCTCAAGGTTTTATTCTCCAGCCGGTCACATGCGAATGGATGGTGGATAACTAAGATTTTTGTATGTTTTATTGATCATGTTACTTGAACTGTTTATCTAGTGTGTTTAGTATGCTTTACATATCTACATTATTACCTGTGTTTATGCAGCTAATGTACTGTGTGTGTGTTTATACACCTAGTGTGTTACGTGTTACACATAGTGTGTTACTTGTGTTACAAATAGTGTGTTACTTGTGTTACACACAGTGTGTTGCTTGTGTTACACACAGTGTGTTGCTTGTGTTACACTTAATGTGTTACTTGTGTTACACATAGTGTGTTACTTATGTTACACACAGTGTGTTGCTTGTGTTACACTTAATGTGTTACTTGTGTTACACCTAGTGTGTTACTTGTGTTACACTTAATGTGTTACTTGTGTTACACATAGTGTGTTACTTGTGTTACACACAGTGTGTTGCTTGTGTTACACTTAATGTGTTACTTGTGTTACACATAGTGTGTTGCTTGTGTTACACTTAATGTGTTACTTGTGTTACACATAGTGTGTTACTTGTGTTACACTTAATGTGTTACTTGTGTTACACTTAATGTGTTACTTGTGTTACAAATAGTGTGTTACTTGTGTTACACACAGTGTGTTGCTTGTGTTACACATAGTGTGTTACGTGTGTTACACATAGTGTGTTACTTGTGTTACACTTAATGTGTTACTTGTGTTACACATAGTGTGTTACTTGTGTTACACTTAATGTGTTACTTGTGTTACACATAGTGTGTTACTTGCGTTACACTTAGTGTGTTACTTGTGTTACAAATAGTGTGTTACTTGTGTTACACACAGTGTGTTGCTTGTGTTACTCTTAGTGTGTTACTTGTGTTACAAATAGTGTCTTATGTTACACATAGTGTGTCACTTGTGTTACACATAGTGTGTTACTTGTGTTACACATAGTGTGTTACTTGTGTTACAAATAGTGTGTTACTTTTGTTACACATAGTGTGTTACTTGTGTTACACATAGTGTGTTACTTGTGTTACAAATAGTGTGTTACTTGTGTTACACATAGTGTGTTACTTGTATTACACCTAGTGTGTTACCTGTGTTACAAATAGTATGTTACTTGTGTTACACATAGTGTGTTACTTGTGTTACAAATAGTATGTTACTTGTGTTACACATAGTGTGTTACTTGTGTTACAAATAGTGTGTTACTTTGTTACACATAGTGTGTTACTTGTGTTACACATAGTGTGTTACTTGTGTTACAAATAGTGTGTTACTTGTGTTACCCATAGTGTGTTACTTGTGTTACAAATAGTTTGTTACTTGTGTTACACATAGTGTGTTACTTGTTTTACACATAGTGTGTTACTTGTGTTACACATAGTGTGTTACTTGTATTACACATAGTGTGTTACTTGTGTTAAAAATAGTGTATTACTTGTGTTACACATAGTGTGTTACTTGTGTTACACATAGTGTGTTACTTGTGTTACAAATAGTGTGTTACTTGTGTTACACATAGTGTGTTACTCGTGTTACACATAGTGTGTTACTTGTGTTACACATAGTGTGTTACTTGTGTTACACCTAGTGTGTTACTTGTTTTACATCTACTATGTTACTTGTGTTACACGTAATGTGTCATCTCTGTTACAAATAGTGTGCTACTTGTGTTACACATAGTGTGTTACTTGTGTTACACATAGTGTGTCACTTGTGTTACACAGAGTGTTTCACTTGTGTTACACATAGTGTGTCACTTGTGTTACACAGTGTGTTACTTGTACTCACCTAGTTGTACTCACCTAGTTGAGGTTGCGGGGGTCGAGTCCGAGCTCCTGGCCCCGCCTCTTCACTGATCGCTACTAGGTCACTCTCCCTGAACCGTGAGCTTTATCATACCTCTGCTTAAAGCTATGTATGGATCCTGCCTCCACAACATCGCTTCCCAAACTATTACACTTACTGACTACTCTGTGGCTGAAGAAATACTTCCTAACATCCCTGTAATTCATCTGTGTCTTCAACTTCCAACTGTGTCCCCTTGTTACTCTGTCCAATCTCTGGAACATCCTGTCTTTGTCCACCTTGTCAATTCCTCTCAATATTTTGCATGTCGTTATCATGTCCCCCCTATCTCTCCTGTCCTCCAGTGTCGTCAGGATGATTTCCCTTAACCTTTCCTCGTAGGACATACCTCTTAGCTCTGGGACTAGTCTTGTTGCAAACCTTTGCACTTTCTCTAGTTTCTTCACGTGCTTGGCTAGGTGTGGGTTCCAAACTGGTGCCGCATACTCCAATATGGGCCTAACATACACGGTGTACAGGGTCCTGAATGATTCCTTATTAAGATGTCGGAATGCTGTTCTGAGGTTTGCTAGGCGCCCATATGCTGCAGCCGTTATTTGGTTTATGTGCGCTTCAGGAGATGTGCCTGGTGTTATACTCACCCCAAGATCTTTTTCTTTGAGTGAGGTTTGTAGTCTCTGGCCCCCTAGACTGTACTCCGTCTGCGGTCTTCTTTGCCCTTCCCCAATCTTCATGACTTTGCACTTCGTGGGATTGAACTCCAGGAGCCAATTGCTGGACCAGATCTGCAGCCTGTCCACTATGTTGTGTTACACATAGTGTGCTACTTGTGTTACTCCTAGTGTGTTGCTTGTGTTACAGCAAGTGTGTTACTTGAGCTACACCTAGTGTGTCATTTGTGTTACACATAGTGTGCCAATTGTGTTACACATAGTGTGTTACTTGTATTACACATAGTGTGTTACTTGTGTTACACATAGTGTGCCAATTGTGTTACACATAGTGTGTTACTTGTGTTACACATAGTGTGTCACTTGTATTACACATAGTGTGTTACTTGTGTTACACATAGTGTGTCACTTGTGTTACACATAGTGTGTTACTTGTGTTACACATAGTGTGTTACTTGTGTTACACATAGTGTGTCACATGTGTTACACTTAGTGTCACTTGTGTTACACTTAGTGTCACTTGTGTTACACATAGTGTGTCACTTGTGTTACACATAGTGTGTCACTTGTGTTACACATAGTGTGTTACTTGTGTTACACTTAGTGTCACTTGTGTTACACATAGTGTGTCACTTGAGTTACATATAGTGTGTCACTTGTGTTACACATAGTGTGTTACTTCTGTTACACATAGTGTGTTACTTGTGTTACACATAGTGTGTCACTTGTGTTACACATAGTGTGTCACTTGTGTTACACTTAGTGTTACTTGTGTTACACATAGTTTGTCACTTGAGTTACATATAGTGTGTCACTTGTGTTACACATAGTGTGTCACTTGAGTTACACATAGTGTGTCACTTGTGTTACACATAGTGTGTCACTTGAGTTACACATAGTGTGCCACTTGTGTTACACATAGTGTGTCACTTGAGTTACACATAGTGTGTCACTTGAGTTACACATAGTGTGTCACTTGTGTTACACATAGTGTGTCACTTGGGTTACACATAGTGTGTCACTTGTGTTACACATAGTGTGTCACTTGAGTTACACATAGTGTGTCACTTGTGTTACACATAGTGTGTCACTTGTGTTACACATAGTGTGTCACTTGAGTTACACATAGTGTGTCACTTGAGTTACACATAGTGTGTCACTTGAGTTACACATAGTGTGTCACTTGAGTTACACATAGTGTGTCACTTGTGTTACACATAGTGTGTCACTTGAGTTACACATAGTGTGTCACTTGAGTTACACATAGTGTGTCACTTGAGTTACACATAGTGTGTCACTTGAGTTACACATAGTGTGTCACTTGAGTTACACATAGTGTGTCACTTGTGTTACACATAGTGTGTCACTTGAGTTACACATAGTGTGTCACTTGAGTTACACATAGTGTGTCACTTGAGTTACACATAGTGTGTCACTTGAGTTACACATAGTGTGTCACTTGAGTTACACATAGTGTGTCACTTGAGTTACACATAGTGTGTCACTTGAGTTACACATAGTGTGTCACTTGTGTTACACATAGTGTGTCACTTGAGTTACACATAGTGTGTCACTTGAGTTACACATAGTGTGTCACTTGAGTTACACATAGTGTGTCACTTGTGTTACACATAGTGTGTCACTTGAGTTACACATAGTGTGTCACTTGTGTTACACATAGTGTGTCACTTGAGTTACACATAGTGTGTCACTTGAGTTACACATAGTGTGTCACTTGAGTTACACATAGTGTGTCACTTGTGTTACACATAGTGTGTCACTTGAGTTACACATAGTGTGTCACTTGAGTTACACATAGTGTGTCACTTGAGTTACACATAGTGTGTCACTTGTGTTACACATAGTGTGTCACTTGAGTTACACATAGTGTGTCACTTGAGTTACACATAGTGTGTCACTTGAGTTACACATAGTGTGTCACTTGAGTTACACATAGTGTGTCACTTGAGTTACACATAGTGTGTCACTTGAGTTACACATAGTGTGTCACTTGAGTTACACATAGTGTGTCACTTGTGTTACACTTAGTGTTACTTGTGTTACACATAGTGTGTCACTTGTGTTACACATAGTGTCACTTGTGTTACACATAGTGTATCCACTATATCTATTCACTGTAATCATAGTAGTCAATAGGTTGGGTATACAGAATTTTCTGACTCGAAGCCAAGTTGCAAGTTTTACCTGCAAGCTTCTTTAATTAACTCTTCTTTAGTCAGAATTTTTAAGTTTTTACAGAAATACTTATTAATGTGTGTGTGTGTGTGTGTGTGTGTGTGTGTGTGTGTGTGTGTGTGTGTGTGTGTGTGTGTGTGTGTGTGTGTGTGTGTGTGTGTGTGTGGGTGTGTGTACTCACCTATTTTTGGTTGCAAATTCACAAACAAGAACATGAAATCTGACAAATAATTTTTGTTGTTCGTCTCGTCCAGCCTCGATCAGAACCCCAAAAAAACACAATTGTAAAAATCCATCCAGGAAAAAAAAAAAGCACAAAGACAGGTATAGTTTTTTTCCTTGCAGTTCCTCACCTGTTAACATTATTTTTCATTTGATAGACACCTGACACACCCTGACAGACGCTTGACAAGAGCATGAAAAACGCATGACACTTGCGTGACAGCGCTGACCAGCGGATCTTTCAGCACTGTCAGTGTAACTGTGCATCACTATGACAGCTTACTCACTTGATATATCTTTGTGTCAAGCTGGAACCTTGTACACAGCGAGTATGACTATGTCAGACTGACAACTTACACACCGCAAGTAAATCCTCGTCAAGTTTACAGCTCACGCATGCGAATGCGTTGAACAGCTTACACACTGGTGTCAGATTTATGTGCTGGCCTGCTGGACGTTCAACACAGATGGGCGAGCGTTGGGACGCTGCAGTGTGATGAGTGTGTTTGTTGATATACAATGAAATCTCTATTTTGGGAAACTGTACCGCCATGGTGTCCCCTCTGTTGAGGTGTTAATCTCTAACAATAGATGCAGAATGAATCTATCACTCAATCACTCACTTAAATTCATTCACTGAAGAGTCAAAGTCAGATCCTGGAGTAGACAACACGCGGAGCTTGTCTCCTATGACATATAAATAAGAGCGACACACACCTTCAGCTATACCAATTCTGCCTTTAGGAATTTGAAATTTGAATCTGTTAAGACCTCCCCACACCCCCTACCCTCTCCACATCACTCATCCCTCCCTCCACCCCTCCCACCATTCATCTTACATACTACACTAATGTGTTTTAATCAATTATCGATACCTTCCCATTCACCCCCTTCCGATCCATCCCTCATCTCTCCATCACTTTACTCATCCACCCCCTTCTCACCCACCCCCTCTCACCCACCCCTCTCTCATCCACCCTTACTGATTACTACCACTCCATCCGACATTCCCACACACTCATCCCCAAAAGCCACACCACTCCCCAGTTTCATTTATTATATCCCAGTCTACCCATAGTTTCCTTCAATTCATCTTTCCGACCCACCCACGCCAGCATAACCCTCACTTACATCTACACACATTCACACACACACAAACACACTCGATGTCCGAGTAGCTCGGACATCGAGGATCTCACATACGAAAGGCTTCTTGGAGCTAGTGATCATGTGGCTCTGTGCTTTGATTACATAGTTGAGCTACAAGTGGAGAGGGTAGCAGGAATAGGACTGGAAAACCAAAACTACAAAAGAGGGGACTACACAGGCATGAGGAACTTCCAGCAAGACATTCACTGGGAGAGAGAATTGGCAGGAAAACCAGTAAAAGAAATGATGGACTATTTGACAATAAAATGCAAGGAGGCAGAGGAGAGGTTAGTTCCCAAGGGAAATAGAAATAATGGGAAGACCAGAACGAGTCCTTGGTTGGTCCAAAAGTGTAGGGAGGCAAAAACTAAGTGTACTAGAGAATGGAAAAAGTACAGAAGACAAAGGATCCAGGAAAATAAAGAGATTAGCCGAAGAGCCAGAAACGAATATGCACAGAAAAGAAGGGAGGCTCAGCGAAAATATGATAAAGACATAGCATCAAAAGTCAAGTCTGACCCGAAGCTGCTATATAGCCCCATCAGGAGGAAAACAACAGTCAAGAACCAGGAAATCAGGCTGAGGAAGGAAGGTGGGGAGTTCACAAGAAACGACCAAGAGGTATTTGAGGAGCTCAACATTAGAGATAAAGAAGTATTTACTGTGGAGACAGGAAGGACTCCAGGAATTCAGAATAGCGAGGTACATCAACAAGTGCTGGATGAAATACACACAACCAAGGAGGAGGTGAAGAAACTGCTATGTGAACTTAATACCTTAAAGGCGGTGGGACCAGGCAACATCTCTCCATGGGTACTTATAGCGGGAGCAGAGATGCTGTGTGTGCTACAAACAAAAATCTTCAACACATCCAGTGAAAGTGGGCAGCTACCTGAGGTATGGAAGATGGCAAATGAAGTCCCAGTTTTTAAGAAAGGAGACAGACACGAGGCATTAAACTACAGACCTGTGTCATTAACGTGTATAGTACTCAAAGTCATGGAGAAGATCATCAGGAGGAGAGTGGTGGAGCACCTAGAAAGACACACGCTTATAAACGACAACCAGCACGGTTTCAGGGAAGGTAAATCCTGTGTCACAAACCTACAGGAGTTTTATGACAAGGTAACAGAAGTAAGACAAGAGAGAGAGGGGTGGATAGACTGCATTTTCTTGGACTGCAAGAAGGCCTTCGACACAGTTCCTCACAACCGGTTAATGCAAAAGCTAGAGGATCAGGCACGCATAACAGGAAATGCACTGCAATGGGTAAGAGAATATCTGACAGGGAGGCAACAATGAGTCATGGTACGTGACTAGGTGTCAGAGTGGGCGCCTGTGACAAACGGGGTTCCACAGGGGTCAATCTTAGGACTTGTGCTGTTTTTGGTATATCTGAATAACATAACGGAAGTGATAGAGAAGTGTCCTATTTGCAGATGATATGAAGTTAATGAGAATTAAATCGGTCGAGGGTCAGGCAGGGCTACAAAGAGACCTGGACAGGTTACAAGCGTGGTCCAGCAACTGGCTCCTTGAATTTAACCCCACCAAATGCAAAGTCATGAAGATCGTGGAAGGGCAAAGAAGACTGCAGACAGAGTATATGCTTGATGGCCAAAGACTGCAAACCTCACTCGAGGAAAAAGATTTTGGGATGAGTATAATACCGAACACTTCTCCTGAGGCGCACATCAATTAGATAACTGCTGCAGCATATGGGCATCTGGAAAACCTAAGAATAGCGTTCCGATACCTGAGTAAGGAACCGTTCAAGACTCTGTGCACCATATACGTCAGGCCCATATTGGAGTATGCAGCAACAGTCTGGAATCCACAGCTGGTCAAGCACGTCAAGAAATTAGAGAAAGTGCAAAGGTTTGCAACAAGACTAATTCCAGAGCTAAGGGGATTGTCCTATGAAGAAAGGTTAAGGGAAATAGGCCTAACGACACTGGAGGACATGAGAGTCAGGAGAGACATAAAATACGACATAAAATATGTCATATTAAATACTGCGAGGAATTGACAAGGTGGACAAAGAGAGGTTGTTCCAGGGATGGGACACAGAAACAATGGGCCACAATTGGAAGTTGAAGACTCCTGTGAGTCAAAGGGATGTTAGGAAGTATTTCTTCAGTCACTGAGTTGTCAGGAAATGGAACAGCCAAGAAAGTGACATAGTGGAGGCAGGAACCATACATAGTTTAAGACGAGGTTTGATAAAGCTCATGGAGCAGGGAGAGGGAGGACCTAGCAGCAATCAGTGAAGAGGCGTGGCCCGGATCTATGACTCGACCCCTGCAACCACAAATAGGTGAGTACAGAATCGTTGAGTACATTCACACACACATTCACATACACACACGACATGACGTAAGGAATAGACTCCGAAGTGTCCCTATTTGCAGATGATGTGAAGCTGATGAGAAGAATTCAATCGGTCGAGGACCAGCCACAACTACAAAGCGATCTGGCCAGGCTGCAGGCCTGGTCCAGCAACTGGCTCCTGGATCTCAACCCCACTAAATGCAAAGTCATGAAGTTTGGGGAAGGTCAAAGAAGACCACAGATGGAGTACAGCCTAGGGGGCCAGAGCTTACAAACTTCCCGTAAGGAAAAGGATCTTGCAGTGAGTATAACACTGGGCACATCACCTGAGGCGCACATCAACCAAATAACTCCTTCAGCATACAGCGCCTGGCAAACTTAAGAACATCATTCCGACATTTTAATAAGATATCATTCAGAATCCTGTACACTGGAAGTTGAAGACTCAGATGAATCACAGAGATGTTAGGAGGTATTTCTTCAGTCACAGAGTTGTCAGGAAGTGGAATAGTCTGGGAAGTGATGTAGTGGAACCAGGATCCATACATAACTTTAAGAAGAGGTATGATGAAGCTTATAGAGCGGGAAAAGTGACCGAGTAGCAACCAGTAAAAAGCTGTGAGTATAACTAGGTGAGTACAGATTACATAATAGGAACACTTTAGTCTGGAGGACCCAAGGTGGTAATTGCAGTGATGTATAACCCACCACAGAACAGCAAGAGGCCAAGGCAAGAGTATGATGAGAGTAATAGAGTGATAGTTAACACACTGGCTGAAGTGGCCACAAGGACTCATGCAAGCAGGGTAAACCTACTGATTATGGGTGACTTCAACCACAAGGAAATCGACTGAGAGAACCTGGAACCATATGGGGGCCCAGAAACGTGGAGGGCTAAGATGATGGAGGTGATACTGGAAAATCTCAGTATCACGTGCCAACACGTAAGGGACACTACCAGAGAGAGAGAGAGAAAAGAATGAACCAGCGAGACTGGACCTAGTATTCACCTTGAGTAGTGCAGATATTGAGGACATCACATATGAAAGATCCCTTGGGGCCAGCGATCATGTGGTTTTAACCTTCGAATAAACAGTAGAGTTACAAGTGGAGGGAGAAGCATTAAGGCCAAGGCGAATGAAGCCGAACTACAAGAAAGGGGACTATGCGGGAATGGGGAATGAGGAACTTCCTGAACGAGGTCCAGGGGGACAGAGAACTGGCAGGGAAGGCAGTAAATGAGATGATGGGATATGTAACAACAATATGCAAGGAAGATGAGGAGAGGTTTGTACCCAAGGGTAACAGAATTAACGAGAAAGCCAGGATGACCACTTGATTTCCCCAAAGGTGTAGGGAGGCCAAAACCAAGTGTGCTAGAGAATGGAAGAAGTGTAGAAGGCAATGGACCCAGGAGACTAAGGAGAGCAGTCGTAGAGCCAGAAATGAATATGCACAAGTAGGAAGGGAGGCCCAACAACAATACGAAAATGACATACCAGTGAAAGTCAAATATGTCCCGAAGCTGTTGTACAACCACATCAGGAGGAAAACATCAGTCAAGGACCAGGTAATCAGGCTGAGTAAGAAAGGAGGGGAGGTCTCAACATGAGATTCAAAGAAGTGTTCACATAGGAAACAGAAGGGACACTCTAGAAAGACAGAGAGGCGGGGTACACCATCAAGTGTTGGACACAGTACATACAACCGAGGAAAAAGTGAAGAGCTTGCTAAGTGAGCTAGATACCTCAAAAGCGATGGGGCCGGATAACATCTCTCCATGGGTCCTGAGAGAGGGAGCACAGGTACTGTGTGTAACACTAACAACAATCTTCAACACATCTATCGAAACAGGGCGACTACTTGAAGTATTGAAGACAGCAAATGTAGTCCCAATTTTTAAGAAAAGGAGACAGACACGAATCATTAAACTACAGACCAGTGTCACTGACATGTATAGCATGCAAGGTCATGAAGAAGATTATCAGGGGAAGAGTGCTGGAGCACCTAGTGACAGCCAGCACGGTTTCAAGGACGGGAAGTCCTGTGTCACAAACCTACTGGAGTTCTATGACAGGGTGACAGCAGTAAGACAAGAGAGAGAGAGAGAGAGAGAGAGAGAGAGAGGTGAGTAAACTGCATCTTCTTGAACTGTAAGAAGGCGTTTGACACAGTTCCACACAAGAGATTAGTGCATTAGCTGGAGGACCAGGCAGGGATAACAGGAAAGACACTACAATGGATCAGGGTATACCTGTCAGGAAGACAACAGCGAGTCATGGTATGTGGTGAGGTGTCAGACTGGGCGCCTGTAACGAACAGGGTTCCACAGGGAAATCAGTCCTAGGACCGGTGCTGTTTCTGGTGTTTGTAAACAATATGACGGAAGGAATAGTCTCCGAAGTGTCCCTGTTTGCGGATGATGTGAAATTGATGAGAAGAACTCAATCAGGCGAGGACCAGGTAGAGCTACAAAGGGATGTGGACAGGCTGCAGACCTGGTCCAGAAACTGGCTCCTGGAGTTCAACCCACTAAGTGCAGAGTTATGAAGATTGGGGAAGAGCAAAGAAAACTACAGACGGAGTACAGTCTAGGGGGCCAGGGACTACAAACCTCACTCAAGGAAAAGAATCTTAGGGTGAGTATAACACCAGGCACATCTCCTGAGGCACACATCAACTAAATAACTGCTGCAGCATATGGGCGCCTAGCAAACCTAAGAACAGCATTCAGACATCTTAATAAAGAATCGTTCAGGACCCTGTACACCGTGTACGTTAGGCCCATATTGGAGTATGCGGCACCAGTTTGGAACTCACGCCTAGCCAAGCACGTAAAGAAACTAGAGAAAGTGCTAAGGTTTGCAACAAGATTAGTCAAGGAGCTAAGGGAAATCAATCTGACGACATTGGAAGAGAGGAGAGATAGAGGGATATGATAACGACATATAAAGTCCTGAGAAGAATTGACAAGGTGGACAGAGACAGGATGTTCCAGAGATTGGACACAGCAGCAAGGGGTCACAGTTAGAAGTTGAAGACTCAGAAGAATCACAGGGATGTTAGCATGTATTTCTTCAGTCACAGAGTTGTCAGAAATTGGAATAGTCTGTGAAATGATGTAGTGGAGACAGGATCCATACAAAGCTTTAAGAAGAGGTATGATAAAGCTCATGGAGCAGGAAGAGTGACCTAGTAGCGACCAGTGAAGAGGCGGGACCAGAAGCTGTGACTCGACCCCTGCAACCACAACTAGATGACTACACACACACACACACACACACACATAACACCAGGCACATCTCCTGAAGCGCACATCAACCAAATAACTGCTGCAGCATATGGGCGCCTAGCAAACCTCAGAACAGCATTCCGACATCTTTATAAGGAATCATTCAGGACCCTGTACACCGTGTACGTTAGGCCCATATTGGAGTATGCGGCACCAGTTTGGAACCCACACCTAGCCAAGCACGTAAAGAAACTAGAGAAAGTGCAAAGGTTTGCAACAAGACTAGTCCCAGAGCTAAGAGGTATGTCCTACGAGGAGAGGTTAAGGGAAATCAACCTGACGACACTGGAGGACAGGAGAGATAGGGGGGACATGATAACGACATACAAAATACTGAGAGGAATTGACAAGGTGGACAAAGACAGGATGTTCCAGAGATTGGACACAGTAACAAGGGGACACAGTTGGAAGCTGAAGACACAGATAAATCATAGGGATGTTAGGAAGTATTTCTTCAGCCACAGAGTAGTCAGTAAGTGGAATAGTTTGGGAAGCGATGTAGTGGAGGCAGGATCCATACATAGCTTTAAGCAGAGGTATGATAAAGCTCACGGCTCAGGGAGAGTGACCTAGTAGCGATCAGTGAAGAGGCGGGGCCAGGAGCTCGGACTCGACCCCCGCAACCTCAACTAGGTGAGTACAACTAGGTGAGTACACACGCACACACACACTCACACACACACTCACACACTCACACACACACACTCACACACACACACATACACACACACACACACACACACACACACACACACACGCACACACACAAACACGCACACACACAAGGTGGACAAAGACAGGATGTTCCAGAGATTGGACACAGTAACAAGGGGACACAGTTGGAAGCTGAAGACACAGATGAATCACAGGGATGTTAGGAAGTATTTCTTCAGCCACAGAGTAGTCAGTAAGTGGAATAGTTTGGGAAGTGATGTAGTGGAGGCAGGATCCATACATAGCTTTAAGCAGAGGTATGATAAAGCTCACGGCTCAGGGAGAGTGACCTAGTAGCGATCAGTGAAGAGGCGGGGCCAGGAGCTCGGACTCGACCCCCGCAACCTCAACTAGGTGAGTACAACTAGGTGAGTACACACACACACACACACACACACACACACACACATAAACACATACACACATACACACATACACACATACACACATACACACACACACACACACACACACACACACACACACACACACACACACATACACACATACGCACAAACACACACACACACACACACACACACACACACACACACACACACACACACACACACACACACACACACACACACATACGCACATACACACACACACACACACAGACGATACAGGAGAAAGGGATTACATAGGTACACTTCAGTATGGGGAGCACAAGGTGGTCATTGCAGTGATGTATAATCCACCACAGAACTGCAGGAGGCCAAGAGAGGAATATGAAGAGAGCAACAGAGCAATGGTGGACACACTTGCTGAGGTGGCAAGAAGAGCTCACTCCAGCAGAGCAAAGTTGCTGGTTATGGGTGATTTCAACCACAGGGAGATTGACTAGGAAAACCTGGAGCCACGTGGGGGTCCCGAAAAATGTAGAGCCAAGATGGTGGATGTGATGCTGGAAAACCTCATGCACCAACATGTTAAGGACACTACCAGAGTGAGAGGGGAGGATGAACCAGCAAGATTGGACCTTGTGTTCACCCTGGGCAACTCAGACATTGAGGACATCAAGTATGAGAGTCCCCTAGGAGCTAGCGACCACGTAGTTCTGTGCTTTGAATACATAGTAGAGTTGCAAGTGGAGAGAGTAACAGGAGGTGAAAGAGAAAAGCCAGACTATAAAAGAGGGGACTACATAGGTTTGAGGAACTTCCTGCAAGAGGTTCCGTGGGACAGAGAACTGGGAGGAAAGCCAGTAAATGAAATGATGGAATATGTAACCACAAAATGCAAGGAGGCAGTGGAAAGGTTTATTCCCAAGGGCAAAAGAAACAATGGGAAGACCAGAACGAGCCCCTGGTTTACCCGACGGTGTAAGGAGGCAAAAACAAAGTGCAATAGAGAATGGAAAAAATACAGAAGGCAGAGAACACGTGAAAATAGGGAAATCAGTCGCAGAGCCAGGAACTAGTATGCGCAGGTAAGGAGGGAGGCCCAACGACAGTATGAAAATAACATAGCATCGAAAGTCAAGACTGACCCGAAACTGTTGTATAGCCACATCAGGAGGAAGACAACAGTCAAAGACCAGGTGATCAGACAGAGGACAGAAGGTGGAGAACTCACAAGAAATGATCAGGAGGTATGTGAGGAGCTAAACAGGAGATTTAAGGAAGTTTTTACAGTAGAGACAGGAAGGGCTCTGGGAAGACAGCACAGAAGGGAACATCAAGAGGGAATGTACCAACAAGTGTTGGATGACATACGAACAACCGAGGAGGAGGTGCAGAAGCTGCTAAGTGACCTTGATACCTCAAAGGCGATGGGACCGGACAACATATCCCCGTGGGTCTTTAGAGAAGGAGCAGAGATACTGTGCATGCCCCTAACCACAATCTTCAACACATCCCTTGAAACTGGGCAACTACCTGAGAAATGGAAGACAGCAAATGTAGTCCCCATATTTAAGGAAGGAAACAGAAACGAGGCACTAAACTACAGACCTGTGTCTCTGACATGTATAGTATGCAAAGTCATGGAGAAGATTATCAGGAGGAGAGTGGTGGAACACCTGGAACGGAACAAGATTATAAATGAAAACCAGCTTGGGTTCATGGAAGGCAAATCCTGTGTCACAAACCTTCTGGAGTTTTAGGACAAGGTAACAGAAGTAAGACACGAGAGAGAGGGGTGGCTTGATTGCATTTTCCTGGACTGCAGGAAGGCCTTTGACACAGTTCCTCACAAGATATTAGTGCAGAAGCTGGAGGATCAGGCGCATATAACAGGGAGGGCACTGCAATGGATCAGGGAATACCTGACAGGGAGGCAACAACGAGTCATGGTACGTGAAGAGGCATCACAGTGGGCGCCTGTGATGAGCGGGGTCCCACAGGGGTCAGTTCTAGGACCACTGCTATTTTTGATATATGCGAACGACATGATGGAAGGAATAGACTCTGAAGTGTCCCTATTCGCAGATGATGTGAAGCTGATGAGAAGAATTAAATCGGATGAGGATGAGGCAGGACTGCAAAGAGACCTGGACAGGCTGGAGACGTGGTCCAGAAACTGGCTTCTCGAATTCAACCCTGCCAAATGCAAAGTCGTGAAGTTTGGGGAGGGGCAAAGAAGACCGCAGACAGAGTATAGGCTAGGTGGACAAAGACTACAGACCTCACTCAGTGAGAAAGACCTTGGGGTGACCATAACACCGAGCACGTCACCGGAGGCACACATCAACCAAATAACTGCTGCAGCATACGGGCGCCTGGCAAACCTGAGAATAGCGTTCCGATACCTTAATAAGGAATCGTTCAAGACACTGTACACTGTGTATGTTAGGCCCATACTGGAGTATGCAGCATCAATCTGGAACCCACACCTGGTCAAGCACGTCAAGAAGTTAGAGAAAGTACAAAGGTTTGCAACAAGGCTAGTTCCAGAGCTCAGGGGAATGTCGTACGAGGAAAGATTGAGGGAAATCGGACTGACGACACTGGAGGACAGAAGGGTCAGGGGAGACATGATAACGACATACAAGATACTGCGGGGAATAGACAAGGTGGACAGAGACAGGATGTTCCAGAGAGGGGACACAGAAACAAGGGGTCACAATTGGAAGCTGAAGACTCAGACGAGTCACAGGGACGTTAGGAAGTATTTCTTCAGTCATAGAGTCGTCAGGAAGTGGAATAGCCTAGCAAGAGAAGTAGTGGAGGCAGGAACCATACATAGTTTTAAGAAGAGGTATGACAAAGCTCAGGAAGCAGAGAGGGAGAGGACCTAGTAGCGATCAGTGAAGAGGCGGGGCCAGGAGCTGAGTCTCGACCACTGCAACCACAATTAGGTGAGTACTATTAGGTGAGTACACACACACACACACATACACACACACACACACACACACACACACACACACACACACACACACACACACACACACACACACACACACACATACACATTCATTCTCTCCACACACTCCATGCCTTGGAAAAGATGTTTATTCCACTCAAGTCCCTGTGAAAGAAACTTGAGGAAGCGAGAGTAAAGATTTGCTCAGAGCAACATTAGCAGGCAGGGCCCATGGCTGGCAGTTTTCCCTTGCACCAGGAGGACGCTATGAAAGGACTTACACGAAGGGAATTAAGGAGGCTAATGCTGCATGAACCTCTTTTTTCAGTGAGAGAGCTGCTATGGAGAGCTACAATTTCGAACCTGAGGCAAGAATAGTTTACAGAAGCAGAGAGAGAGATAGAGGGAAGGGGGGTGAAAATACACGTATAATATTCTAAAATTATTTTAAAACTTTTCTTGTTTATTTGAAATATTTTTTGATGCAACACCTTGTAAAGGCAATATAAAGTATAAATAAAAATAAATATTAAGTGTCCAGAAAGTTTCATTAGCAAGAAAGACTTACCAGGAATTCCTCGGTAATAACATGGTGGCTTCCTGAAGGTTCTTGAAACCCGAGGAAACAGGTGAACAAATCTGGAAAATTGCACCACCCTCAGGCACTTCATGACACACTTCACCTACTTCCTTCCACCTTCCGTCCGTATCTCAGCCCCAGGATCTCCGAGCTTGCATAAGACTACCTAGCTTGAAGAATAAAAGCCACACTACCGTGGATGAAGCATTTCACAAGTTACCCATTAACAATGGGCCACAGAGTTGATTAATGAAAGGAGGGTCGAAGAAGTGGTAGAGGTGATAGTAGTAGTAGTAGTTACAGTAGTATCATATACTCTATATCAACTACTGAGATAGATTTAGTGGTAGTTAAACAGAAGCTAATCCTTCTTGGCCGGTCGACAGCCTCGACATGAACCGTGATGGATCTACCAATGACTTCACTTCATTATAGTACTCACATGTACTTGATAATGACGCAAGACGGAGCCAAACCTCATCCACTTTACATTTCCAAATACGTGGTTTGAAAAGTTCGTATCAGTCTCACCTTTATGTCTGTGCCTCATCTCTGTGAGCTCCTGCGTGGGTAGATCCTCATGGCTGCTGTTGGTCTTGGTGCTGAGAGAAGAGCAACCGTTACCCATCCCTGGCAGGTGGTGTAGCGACGTCGCCTGCAAAACACACACAACACTTGCATTATTAAGTGAATCCATTCAAAGTCGATGTCTTACATGTAATCTGTTAATAGTTAAAAGAATCATCGTCTCGGATTACGTCTCCTAAACTGAAAAACAGACTTTCTATTAATATTAATATTATTAAGAATTCATATGAAAGTAATATGCTTACCTAAAGAACGCAGAAGCTTTTAAGATTTATCTACGATCAGATAACTTTGTGAAATAGAAAGAAAATGGCAGAAAACCCACCAGAGCTCAGAATCTTTAACAGGCTCTCGGTTTACTTTCATATGACAGAATGGTAGTATCTTCCAACTACCTCGTAGACTTAAATATTCAATAGTTAAGGGGGACGATTTCGAAAGCAATATTTTGTACACATTCTTCATAAGAAGCTTCGTAACAGATATACATATATACTTTAAAAGGTATTTTGCAAACGATGGAGATTCTAAAGTTGAAAGAATGTCTTGCGATATAAGGTCTCTAAAGAGGGTCTTGCGAGATAAGGTCTCCTAAAAGTCTTGCTTGACAAGGTCTATAGGGAAAGTTCTGTGAAATAAGACCTTCAGAGAAACTTCTTGGGGAGAACAATAACCTTAAACTCTGGACGTATGGGAGACACATCGCTGTAAGTTGTGTGAGAAAGAGAATGTTGAAAGAAAGATGTTTAGGAAAGTATTTTTTTAAGGTAACTGTATCGGTCAGAAGTTGAAAGCCTGACGTTTGTGCGACGGGAGACACAAACAGGCAACTGGTGTAACAAAGCGTTTTCCTGAAGAAGTATTTATTTTAGGCCCTTCAATGGTAATGGGGAAGAGAGAGGAGGTTGCCTTGATGCTGGTGAAGGGGCAGGGGGGTTCCCTTGATGCTGGTGAAGGGGTGGGGGGGTTACCTTGATGCTGGTGAAGGACTTTTGATCTGAGGATTTGGGGATGCCCTTCCTCTCCTCGGATCATCCTTCATTACCTAACAATCTCCTGTTGCTGTACAGCTCGTATGAGTTCAGAGTTTCCCTATGAATAATAATAATAATAATAATAATAATAATAATAATAATATTATTATTATTATTATTATTATTATTATTATTATTATTATTATTATTATTATTATTATTGTGTATCCTCGATGGGGAAGAAGCCTCAAGAGGTTGTGTGAATTTTGATAAATTAGACACATGTGCAACACTTGGGTATCTTTAATGAGGAAACGTCTCGCCACACAGTGGCTTCATCAGTCCATACAGAGGAGAATGGTGAAGAACAGGAGGAGTTTCTGGTTATCAGTCTCTCAGCCTTGAATCGATGTAATCAGTCCATCAATCTTGAAAGAATACAGCATATGTGCGAAGATGTACCTTGTATACTGTAGACAGGTGGGGTGCATCAGTCCTAGGTCATGCCTAAAGGTTAGGCAGGGAATTCTTCACTTGCCTAACCTTTAGGCATGACCTACTTCCACATTTGGATTTGTCAAGTGTGATAACACCTACGACTGCTTCACCTCACCTGTCTACAGCATATAAGCCACTTGCTCGCACATATGCTGTATTCTTTTCAAGGTTGATGGACTGATTACATAGACTCTAGGTTGAGGGACTGATTACCTCAAACTCCTCCTGTTGCTCACCATTCTCCTTTGTAAGGACTGATGAAACCACTGTGTGGCGAAATGTTTCCTCATTAAAGATACCTAAGTGTTGCACATGCGTCTAATTTATCAACTTGTCGGTTCTCTGAACCGTTTATCTACATTCCTGAATACTGTCCTTTTCTTCTTTCTCCAAATTTTCATTTTTATATCACTCGTTACAAAAGAACGCCTCATCCGATCGGCTTCAAGTTTTCAACACTGGTGTACGGTAACTAGGGCAAGATTCTAGGAACAAAAGACATGTGCAAGTATCCTATGACCAAACTTATTGAGCCCATTCTCAGCCTAGCAACTACACGAGGGTCACAAATTCTGATATTTCACCCCTGCAACCACGACCCTCTGCAACTACGACCCCTGCAACCACAACCCCAGCAAACTACGACCTCCTGCAACTACGACCCCTGCAACTAAGACCCCTGCAAAGTACGACCTCTGCAACCAAGGAAGGAAGGTATCGCCAAATCCTTGGATCAAGAACTTTTCGCCAGCCTGGAGTTTGCACTATCCTGACTCTGGCTACAGCCAATCAGAACTAAGTTTGTTCCACTGGCGCGAAGACACAGCCAACTAGAATCGCGATTTGAAAACTTTGAATTTGAATTTAAATTTAGCGTCAAGGAACCAAAGGTCAAAACCAACCAGCCACTCAGCAGCCGTAACGTCACTCCGCATTGGCCAATCAGAAGGTACGGGGAAGTCGACGTCACAGTCTGGGGGGAGGGAATTATTATTATTATAATCAAAAAGAAGCGCTAAGCCACAAGGACTATACAGCGGGGGGAGGGAATGAGCACGAAATATGCTGTGTCAGTAGTGCGCAGATGAGGTGGGGTTGTGTACTCCTCTAGTTAGTATTTTTTTTCAATTTTGTTGTAAATTACTGGTTATTTACAGTTATCGATGCATTTACGATATGGTATAGCCACTGCAATCTACGTGTGAGACTCTATGATGTGTGTGAATCTTTAATATATTTTGATTTTCTCCCCGTCAAGCGTAAATCACGACTGCCATTTTTATTTTATCCTCTTGGAAAGTGGCTGTGACAGACACTGGTATGTATTACGGCCCTGTATGACCCGTACGGGTTTAGTGCATAGCGATTTCTGTTATCGTTAAAAGCAAGGACAAAGATTCAGTAAGATTGTTATAAATTTTGAGAAGCCTTCCGCCACCTTGAACTGCCGAGGGTTAAAAGGCGCTTCATACAAGGAATTTGAGCAACCATCTGCTTTAGTGAATGCTTCCGTACCCCAGTGTATGAACCCCTACGGATTTAGCGCGACCCATTATGTGCTTATCAGTGTCTTGCCCCTTGATTGATGGGGGGTAGGGGGTTGCCTTGTTGCTGGTGAAGGTTTTTTGATACAAGATCAAAGCTTCCTTAAAGGGAGATTCTTGATGCTTTTAATGGGCTCTTGATCCCATCGATTCACCCCTCATACCTGCCATTCCTTAGGTTCGTTAAACGCTCGAAATTAAAACCAAACATAACTGTGTAGTAAAAAAAAGACATATACACCTGAGGTACAAAAAAAATACTTGACTCCAAGTCAGACTTAGAGAAATAACTTAGGAAAGCTACTCACTAAGCTGGAGCGGTTCCAGGGGTGTTACAGATGGGACTTAGGGTAGTTGGGGATGGGGGGGGGGGGATCTGACTGTAAGAGTGAACTAGAGCACTTGTCTTTAGTTATTATTTTCTGGGGAACGAAGGAGGGAAGCTGATGGAATTTTAAGACCTTCTTGGCCACCCTTCCTTCTTTGAAGTTTGGTAGTATTTTGTCTCCCAGGTGAATCGGTCTCAGTAAACTGAAACAGCTACTTAATGTGATCTTTAGGTCTGGAGAATGGCTAGAGATATGTATTTTAATGGTACAGCTCTCAACCGATGGGACCCTGGTTCGATTTCCTGGTACTACGAGATAATGCAAAAATATTTCGGTTCGCCGAAGCTGTCAATCGCGTCAGTTAATTGGTAGCACCAAGTAATTATGAGTGTCCGGTACATATTGATAGTGTTAGAAAGGTAGAGTCAGTGGGCATAATTATTACATTATCTTAGGGATGGAGGTTAAACCCGAAGGTGTGTCAATTCTGGGGAATGGTAAATAGTAGGATTTGATGTAAGGAAAGGAAGGTTGCTCAGTTTTTTAATCTAAGAGAATATGCAGTACAGTTTGTAATATATTCGTAGTACAGAGAGTGTTCAATATGTACTGAAGATTTCTGTGGTCGATTTTTTTTTTTTCATATATAAACGAACGTGCTGGTGATGGGTGCTTTTCCTTGGTCACTCAGGTTTGATCTGGCCAGTAACTGGATGGGATACCACGTGGATACAGACTTGTCTTGCAACCCATCTTTGGAATGCATTACTTTTTTTCATGCTACTTTGTATACCTAGTTTCCTGGAAGGTCCTAAACATCTGCTACTTAATGCAGGATGAACTAACCCAAACATTTGTCTTAAGATATTATGTTTAATGAACTCATCAAATTGTTCTGTATTTATACTTATTTTATAGGTTCCCAAATATTCTATTAAGGGAGAAAAGACCCAAACTACTTTACACTGATTCTAAATTTCAGATTCATTAAGCTTTCTAGCAGCAAATAGCTATGGTGTAAAATCAGTTTTAAGACTTCATATCTTCTTTCCAGAAAATTTTCTTGCTAGTTCTGCTCTACTTGAGGAAGACAACAACAAGACCCTTGATTGTGTAAGAATCATCTGACAAAGTTTTCACTTAAGTTAATGGACACCTTGAAACAGAATTGCAAAATATTACATTTATGGTGACATCTTAAGCCATATTTTTTGGAAACCTAATTAATTTGCAGGTATATTTTTTCCTCGTATAGGTTAATATCTTCCAACTTAACTTTTTTATATGCCATTTCAGCTTAGTATAATTTTTTGTTTGCCCTTCCAGCCATGTAATTTTCCTTTTCAGCCTATTATATTTTTTTTCTTTTCATATCTCTATATATTTTGTTCCCCTTTCCAGACTTACATATTTTTCTCTTTTTTTTCAGTCAAATATATTTTTTTTTCCTTCACAGCCTAATGTATTTTTCCCTTTTAAAGCTAAAATATGTTTATCATTTCTTCATTTTTAGCCTAACATACTTTACACACATATATATATATATATATATATATATATATATATATATATATATATATATATATATATATATATATATATATATATATATATATATATATATATATATATGTAGTTTGCTTCACACAGTTAAATAATATTGCCCTAATTATACTTTATAGCTCAAAATAATCTAAAAATATCATACAGCCTTTCAATTTTTACCAATTTCACTATTTCATTCAGAATAACTTTTTTTATGATTACCTTTATAACCCGCCATAATCATTGTTAGTAATTGATTTCTGTACAGCTTAACTTTTTCCTTCCAATATTTAATTTTTATAGTTGTATCCCTGGTGGCTTAGTCTACAAACTATTTTTCCTTGCAACTCTTTATAAAAGTATGGTAAGTTTTACTTTTGTTATTTATCAGTGATTCATTTTAGCATATTTTTTTTGTACCTCTACTTTTTCTGATACCAGTATATTGTACTCATAAAATTCGGATGCAGTAAGATTTTTGAGAATTTTAGCATATGATGGAATCCTATTGTCAGTATAATTTGTCTAACACTGGAGAAACGTAGTTTCAGCTTCTTAATTTGTTTAATTAATTAGTAACAATTACTAGAAGTTGAATGATACATAATGTAAAGTTAATGGCAACAGTATCGGTATATAATACCGACAAGAGACATGTTCAACACCTGAGTGTGTGCTCTGGAGACGTCTGCTCTGGAGACGTCTGCTCTGGAGACGTCTGCTCTGGAGACGTTTTGCCAACCAGTCGCTTCATTAATTCAATGCAGAGGTTATTTGAAGGTGTTGAAACCGAAGACAGTGGAAAACTAAGTAATCAGTTCCTCGGCCTTGACAACATACGCTCTAATCTTGATTCATAGACTGTGGTGAACACATTGATCTAGGCAGAGACTGATTATCTCGTCTTCTACTGTCTCCAGTCTCAGCATCAAATAACCTCGGTAGTGAACTGAGAAAACCACTGGTTGGCAGATAATCTTCAGAATAGATACCCAGATGTTGCAAGTCTAATCAATCAGGAATGAAGTTAAATACTTTCATGTTTTCAGCCACTGACCACCACTCACAACCCAGTTGATCATGCATACATCAGTGGCAATGATATTAGCTATTCATCCCTTAGAGGGTGAAAAAAGAAATGCCCAACAGACAGAACTTATGTGGCAAAGCACAGTGTATAATCAGAAGTGTTTTGAATGTAAATATTGAAGGTAAATATTTGAATTACATCTTTCAACAAACCGGACGTATCCCACTCAAGTAGGGTGTCAAAAAAAAAAAAAAGTTTTTCTTATACGGATTTAGCGCTTGCCCATGAATATAATAATACGGAGTTTAAAAATATATATAGTAAACGGTGGAGAAATATACTGCATATTTAAGGTGGAGTAAGATAAATGACTAAGTTTTTTGTGTTTTTAAGAAATTTAAAATAAATGTATGGGAAGGATAAAGTAGTATGGAAGAGTATAGAGAATATAGGATGACAGATTTTGTCAGTGGTTACAGAAACGAAATAGTGCATGCAAAAATTCTCAGTAGACATTAAAGGGCTTATTAATTAAAGGCATTGGCCCTTGAAAGCGAGAAATAATAGAAAATACTAGTGAGTACAGTAGAGAGAGAGAGTGAAGGGCAAGGATGCATGTACTGGGTGAATGGCTGTAGCTTCATCTCCTCTCAAGGAAGGTTCCTTGATGTTGGCGAGGGGCTCTTGATTTTGGGAATTGGATCTGTGCTCCAGTTCCCCGAATTAAGCCTGAATGCCTTCCACATCCCTCCCCCCCAGGCGCTGTATAATCCTCCGGGTTTAGCGCTTCCCCCTTGATTATAATAATAATAATGTAGCCTCGTCTGTTTACGGACTTGGTCAAGAAAAATTACTTAGATTGTTTTGGTGTGAACACTTGACTGTGTCGACAGTTCTACTCAGTCAAAGATAATGGATATATTTTTGCCGAGGGACTGGATTTACTCTCCACATTACATCATTAGGGAAAGCACTAAAGTCACAGGGGTCATACAATGCCTGGGGGAATGGGAGGGAATCAGGTTTACTTTAGGGAAAGGGAAGATTGGCAGAACATGGATGAAGAGCGAGGCGAGGTTCTGACCAGAGCTTTGGTAAGATAGGGAAGGAAGAAGGATGGGTAAGGATGGAGGTATGATAAAGGGATGGGGGGGAGGTTGGGGGTTTAAAGGTAAGTGGCCTAACCACTTTGGTGCAATTTAAATAAGTGTGTGTGTGTGTGTTGTGTTTTTCATGAAAAAGTTGAATTCATAAGATAGGTATACTTCCTGCCCAACTACACACCGCTATACCAGCCACTGGCATCTAGGTACCTCCATTGAGGGGGGTACCCCTCAAGGGAGGTTCGTTGATGCTGGTGAGGGGCTCTTGATCTACGGAATTGGATCTGCTCCAGTTCCCTGAACTGAGCCTGAATACCTCCCATCCCCCCCCACATGCGCTGTATAATCCTACGGGTTTAGCGCTCCCCCATGATTATAATAATGAGGGTGGTACCGTTCCCATTTCTCAGTGACAATTGCTGTGAGATTTTTTCACGGTAGTTATTGTACTTTTCACAGTTCTCAGTCGTTAATATACTTGAAAGCAAGTGCCAGACCCATGAGGGTTATAAAGCTCTACTCGGTCAAATGATGCATCTATCAGCAAGATAGTTTGATTCACTGCAGTTGGACTACTCTCAGTTCTGTGCCAAGGAAAATTGCTGTTTTTTTTTTTTGTTTTTTTTTTTCATCAGGGAAGTTGATGGTCTCTGTCCCTGGTTCTGCTCGGTCAAGAAAAGTGGCCTTAGGTTCTTTGAGAGATCTGGTCTGTCAGTAGTTGTAAAGTTAAGGTAATGGACCAGCTTCTTTGTCAAAGAACTTTCACTGTTCAAATTTCTGCTGTTGAGGACAATGTCTATAGGTTATGTCAAGAGAGTTGGACTCGCTACAGATCTACCAGTCAAGGAAAATGGTTGTAGGTTCTTGCAGTGAGGGAACTGGATTCTGTTCACAGCTTTCAGTTCTCAGTCTGGAAAATAACTCTAGTCTCAACAAGGGAATCAGAGTACTCTGACAGTTCTGTCCATTCAGGGTTGTATACTGTATATATTAATACATTCAGAGGGAAGCCTTTTCAAGGGGGGCTCCTTGGTGCAGTGAAGAGGCTCTTGGTCTGAGGAATTAGACCAGTTGGTCTCCTTCCTCAGACCGAACCTAATTACCCCCCAATCCCCCCTTCCCTATCCCATCCTCCCTTTTTTCTTTCCTCCTCCTGCCCGCCCTTCCCTTATTCTCTTCCTTGTTATGGCCTTTGGGATTCTTCCCACATGCACACTAGTTCCTAGGTAGGGGAAAGGGTACTGGGGTCCATCCCATTCCGTTGAGGTTCTTGGCGGTGGTGTAGTTTGCCGTGGAATCTGGATCACCTGAGAATGTCCCGATCCCACTCTGATCTCCCGTGGGGGTGGCTTTGGATGTCTTTCGGGCGACAGGTGTATCTCTGATGGCCACCTTTCGGATTCTGGGGGTGGTGCACAAAGGAGGTATGCTTTGTGGCGGATATCTGGTCGTCCCCTCTTTTGTCCACCAAGGTAGCTCGGCAGATGTGAGGTTGCTATCCCGGATTGTTGGTTTACTGGCATGAAGGGTAGGGTATGGCACGGGTTCCATGTCGCATCTACGCTACTTGCGGTGCAAAGGTCCTCTTGGGCGCAGAGGGAGATTTCTGTCCCTTTCATTCCTCCTAGGAACTATTCCTCCCCGTTCCCCCCTTTTTTTTATTCTTTTTCTTATTTTTATTTTCTTTTCTTACTTTTTTCTTAAAAACAAAAAAAAAGAACCTAACCATGGAGGACCCAGTCCATGACCCCGCTACCCCCAGGTCCCTTCTTGATACTGCACCCCATTCTGACCCTGCCTCGTTTTTTGACCACACTTCAGACACTTCTAATGCCCCTGTACCTCTTGCTGGTGCTGTTTCATCACCCGCTTCAGGTACCGGGCTTTCGACTGACTCCTTCGATTTGTCTGACCTCCACTCTCCTTTGACTATGCTTCCGGCCTCTCCCTCTATGGTGTGGCAATTTTCGAATCACCAGCCCGTCCCACATCGGACCAACTCCGGTCCCAGTCCTGAACACCAATGACAATTGCCTGATACTTCTTTGCCACCTTCTCGTTCTACTCAGAAAAGACCGACATGTCATGCACTCCCTTTCCGCGCTCAGTTTTGGAATGCACAATGGACTAAATTCTTTACAACCGACTTCCTCTATTGCCTATCTTTCTGACCATAGTATTGGCAAGGCACTCCTATGCCATGTTGGTAGAGATATTTCCTTTCACGCTCTCAAGAGTAAAACACACATTATCACTGTCCAGAATGCTACCCAAGCTCATGATCTTTCTCTTCTTTCATATATCAATACTATTCCTGTCACTATCGAAAAACATCATTCCCTCAATTCTTGTAGTGGTACTGTCATTCTGCCCCATACCATAGCTCAACAGAATTTCCAGACATGTGGCAGTGACATTCTCGAGCAGCTGGAACTTCAAGATCTCCCAATCCTCAAAGTAGACACTTGTGTCCTTCCTGCCCACAGGCATGAGTGACTATGGGATGGGTAGCCACAGAGGAGGCTGCAGAAGATGGGTCCTCAGAAGTGAGGGGACGTTTAGAAACACGAGAATAAGAAATACAGGGTAGTCTCCCTTGGAGGCGTAGATGAGAAACTGCCATAGCATAAGGGAGATCTTCTGCCTCTTTGAGGCAACAGATTTCTCGCTCATTTAAGTAAACCTGGCAATGGCGAGAGTAAGAAGGGTGAGCCTCATGACAATTAAGGCAAGAAGGAGGTCGACTACAAGACGTATTAGAATGGCACCACAGACTGGGCATTCAGCTATAGATCTACAATATTTCGCTGGGTGACCAAATCGCCAACAATTTCTACACTGTTGTGGTGTAGGTATCACCTTTCGAACTTGTAAACGATGTCCTGCTACATAAACAGAGGATGGAAATTCATGGCTGTCAAAAGTTAATCGAGCCACATTGCCTGTGGGCAGGAAGGACACAAGTGTCTACTTTGAGGATTGGGAGATCTTGAAGTTCCAGCTGCTCGAGAATGTCACTGCCACATGTCTGGAAATTCTGTTGAGCTATGGTATGGGGCAGAATGACAGTACCACTACAAGAATTGAGGGAATGATGTTTTTCGATAGTGACAGGAATAGTATTGATATATGAAAGAAGAGAAAGATCATGAGCTTGGGTAGCATTCTGGACAGTGATAATGTGTGTTTTACTCTTGAGAGCGTGAAAGGAAATATCTCTACCAACATGGCATAGGAGTGCCTTGCCAATACTATGGTCAGAAAGATAGGCAATAGAGGAAGTCGGTCTCCCAATCGATCTCCCAATCCTCAAAGTAGACACTTGTGTCCTTCCTGCCCACAGGCAATGTGGCTCGATTAACTTTTGACAGCCATGAATTTCCATCCTCTGTTTATGTAGCAGGACATCGTTTACAAGTTCGAAAGGTGATACCTACACCACAACAGTGTAGAAATTGTTGGCGATTTGGTCACCCAGCGAAATATTGTAGATCTATAGCTGAATGCCCAGTCTGTGGTGCCATTCTAATACGTCTTGTAGTCGACCTCCTTCTTGCCTTAATTGTCATGAGGCTCACCCTTCTTACTCTCGCCATTGCCAGGTTTACTTAAATGAGCGAGAAATCTGTTGCCTCAAAGAGGCAGAAGATCTCCCTTATGCTATGGCAGTTTCTCATCTACGCCTCCAAGGGAGACTACCCTGTATTTCTTATTCTCGTGTTTCTAAACGTCCCCCCACTTCTGAGGACCCATCTTCTGCAGCCTCCTCTGTGGCTACCCATCCCATAGTCACTCATGTCTCTAATTCTTTTCCTGTCCTGGGCTCAGAAGTCCCTACTTCAACACCTCAGTTTGTTCTCACTTCATGTGCTCCCTCACAAGCCTCGGTATCCACAAGACCTCGTACGACACCTCCTCCCAATCGCCCCTCTACTTCTCAGAAGTCGAAGAAATCCCCAGTGCTCAAATCTCCTTTAGCCCCTTCTTCCCTTCTTCCACCTCCACATTTTACCTTTCCAGTCTCTGTCCCTGGTTCTTCCCTTCTCACAGGCTCTGTTACAAGTGTGGAGGTTTACCCTCCTCATGCTGTGCCTTCCTCCCCTATCCCCTCCCAAGTTTCTTCCTCTTCTGCCACCTCCCAGGTTTCTGCCTTTTCTGTCCCTTCCCACACTTCTCCAGTTCCCTCCACCCTTTCGTCCCCCCCCCCTACTTTGGTACAATCCATTACTGTCCCAATCTTTACTCACTCTCCTCCTTCCATCTCCATTATTGTCTCCCATACAACGTTTTTGATTTCTGAAACACTTGAAGCTATTTCAGAATGTATTGCCGAGACTAAACCTTCAATGGACACTGATCCACCCCCTGTTCCTTCTCTTTCCTCTCCTCCATCTGCGCAACTCCTTTCTTCGCAGTGCTCCATTCCTTCACTACTCGAACATTTTCCGCTGCCACCACATGTGAACTTTTCTAACCCCTCTAGTCCATAGGTACCCTTACCTGTGGATTTCTGGTATCTTTATCATTGTCAATCATGGCCTATTTACAGTGGAATAGCCACGGCCTCGGGGGTAATCGGCCTGAGCTTCAAATGTTGCTCTACCGGTTTTCCCCTGTTGGTGTTTGATTACAAGGACCAAAATTACACTATGCTGTTATCTATCCCATCTCAGGCTATAATTTATTGTATTTTTTGGATCCTTTTTCTGATAGGACCTTTAATGAAAGTGCTCTTCTTCTACGCACTGATATTCCGTACCATCAGCTATTTATTTGTACTTTGCTGCACTACACTGCACCCCATATCCCGTTGCATAAGTGGTGCACAATCTGTTCTTTGTATCTCTCCTCGGGCATTATCTATCCCGGATGTTGCCTTTCTTGTTTCGTCCTTACCATCACCACTTCTGTTACTTGGCGATTTTAATGCCCATCATTTCCTTGGGGGGGGGGGGTCTCATTATGATTCCTGTGGCATTCAGTTGGAGGCTTTTCTCACTTCTCACCCCCTCCATGTTTTAAATACAGGTACTCCCACCCACTTTGATCCTTGTACTCATACTCTTGCATCGATCTCTCGGTCTGCTCTTCCTTCACTGCACTAGACTTCACCTGGTCTGTTCTCCTGGACTTACATGAGAGCTATCATTTTCCAATTATTCTTACTCCTCCTTCATGTTCACCACCTCTTCATAGCCCATGCTGGCAATTTAATCAAGTAAACTGGGACCTTTACTCGCAACTAACTGCTTTTGGTGAGGTTCCTTTATTGTCCTCCATTGATGAGCTTTTACACCTCTTCTCGTCCTCAGTTTTAACTGCAGCTTATCATTCTATACCCCAAACTTTAGGCAGGCATTCTCAGAAGTGCGTGCCTTGGTGGTCTCCTGCTTGTGCTCGTGCAGTACGTTCGTGGGGCAGGTACTGGTACAACAGAACCACTGAGAGACTTCTTCGTTTAAGCAGAAGCATGCAAGTGCATTTAGCATCCATGATGCTAAACGCACTTGCTGGCGAGATTATTTTTCCACCATCACCTCTACTTCCTCTATGAGTGCAGTCTGGAAATAAAGTACGGAACCTGAGTGGTAAATACTCTCCTGACCCGGCTCCTGTTCTGCAGGTTGCTGGTGTTGATACATCAAACCCTCTTGACGTTGCCATTGAAATTGGTAATCATCTGGTCCGTATTTCTCAGGGGCTCCATCTATGCCCCTCGTTTCTTTCCTCAAAGCCTGCCAGAGAGTTAGCACCCTTAAACTTTTCTTCTCTCAAAGAAGAATCTTATGTGCCTTTTACACTTCAAGAACTGGAGGCGACACTCTCAGCTTGCCGATCATCGGCAGCTGGGCCAGACGACATTCATATTTGGATGTTACAACATTTACATCAGTCAGCCCTTGCAGTCCTCTTACACTTTTTCAATCTTATTTGGTCACAAGAAGTTCTTCCTCAGTTGTGGAAATCTGCCATTGTTCCCCCTTTCCGCAAACCGGGTACTATGGGTCGTGATGCCTCCCACTATCGTCCCATTGCTTTTACCAGTGCAGTTTGCAAAGTGATGGAACATTTGGTAAATCTACATTTAATGTCCATTGTGGCTTAGTGCTTCTTTTTTATTATAATAATAATACATTTAATGTGGTATTTAGAGAGAGACAACAATTTCTCCACTTGTCAATTTGGCTTTTGTAATGGCCGTTATACCATAGACCCCTTACTACGCTTGGATACATATGTTCGTAATGCCTTTGCAAATACCCACTCGGTTATTACCATATTTTTTGACCTTGAGAAGGTATGACACAACTTGGAGGTATAATATTTTGGCCCAGGCCCACTCCTTAGGCCTCAGAGGCAATCTACCTTCCTTCTTTAAAAACTTCTTAACTGACAGACATTTCTGTGTTCGGGTTAATGATATGCTCTCCCCGGACTTTGCCCAAGCTGAAGGTGTCCCCCAGGGATGTGTTCTGAGCACAACACTTTTTCTCCTTGCTATGAACGATTTGGCCTCTCTTCTTGCATCCAATATTTGGTCATCACTCTAATTGATGACTTCGCTATTGCTTGTGCAGGCACTGACTGTCACCTCATTACAGTTTCTCTCCAGCATGCGGTCAACCATGTTTCCAATTGGGCCACCACGCATGGGTTTAAATTTTCCAATACTAAAACTCGCCAAATTACTTTCACTAGACGCTCCGTCATCTCCGATCATCCTTTGTACCTCTATGGCTCACGTATTCCTAAACGTGATATGGTCAGGTTTCTAGGCCTTCTCTTTGACCATAGGTTATCCTGGAAACCTCACATTACCTCTCTGAAGGCAATTTGTCACAGCCAGCTGAACCTTCTTAAAACCCTTGCTCATCTTTCGTGGGGAGCTGATCGTCAAACTCTCCTTTGCCTACATTCAGCACTCTCAGCCTCTCCTGCTACTCTCTTTAGCCTTAATCCCATCCATCACCAGGGATTACATTTATGCCTAGGTGCTTTTCGTTCTTTTCCTGTTGAGAGCCTCTATGTAGAAGCAAATATTCCATCCTTGTCTGATCGCCGTGATGCCCATTGCCTTCGTTACTGTGTTCACTCTCATGATCTCCACAATCCTTCCATTTATAGAATAGTCACCGATGTTAGTAGACATTATTTGTTCGTCGCCCATGTTTGTTCTGTCCCTTTTCTCTTCGCCTACATTCACTCTTGTCTTCCCTTCAGTTACCACCTTTCTATGTTCATGTAGCATCTCACTTTTCCCTACCCCCCTGGGAAGTTCCAGCTGTTCGAGTCTGTTCTTTTTCGCTCCCTTGCGTGAAAGCCCAACTACCTACGGTAGCCTCCCACTCTCTTTTTCTTGACCACTTCCGCTCTCATTCTCATGCCATCGCAGTGTACACAGATGGCTCTAAGTCTTCTGACAGCATCGGATTCGCAGCAGTGTTTCCGGACAGTGTCGTGCAAGGGCATTTACTATCCTTGGCTACCCCTCATGGAAGGTTCCTTGATGTTGGTGAGGGACTCTTGATTTAAGGAATTTGATCTGTGCTCCAGTTCCCCGAATTAAGCTTGAATGCCTTCCACATCTCCCCCAGGTGCTGTATAATCCTACGGGTTTAGCTCTTCCCCTTGATTATTATAATAATAATATCCTTGGCTAGCATTTTTACTGCTGAATTGTATGCCATTCTTGAAGCATGCCTGTTTCATCATTTCTGGTTGTTTCAGACTCCCTTAGTGCTTTACAGGCTATACGAAAATTTGATACACCTCACCCCCTAATTCTCCGTATCCAACTTTGGTTAAGTCGTATCTTTACCAAGCATAAAGATATTGTTTTTTATTGGGTCCCTGGTCATGTTGATGTACAGGGCAATGAACAGGCAGACACTGCTGCGCTGTCAGCAGTAAATGACCTTCCAGTTTCATGTAGAGGTGTTCCATTCACAGACTATTTTGCTGTAATAGCTACCCACCTTCACACCCGTTGGCAACAACGTTGGTCTGATCTGCTCAATAACAAACTTCGTTCTATTAAACAGAGTATAGGTTACTGGATGTCTTGTCATCAGTGTCGAGGTTAGGAGACTAGTCTCTCCCATCTTCGCATTGGCCACACTTGTCTTACTCGTGGGTATCTCATGGAGAGGCACCCTGCTCCTCTCTGTGAGAATTGTCAGGTTCCAGTACCGATTAACCACATTCTGTTAGACTGCCCTCTCTATCAACAAGCACACAGAATTTACCTCCAGAATTTACCTCCAGTCTGCTGCTCTCTCTTTACCTTCCCTTCTTGCTGATGGACCCTCCTTTAATACGGACTCTCTCATTGACAATTTTGACAACTGATTTACTCCACAAACTCTGATGATGATACCTTTAACGCTTCCCTCAGCCCTTTGTACCTCAATCTCTTGCTACCCTCTACCTCCGCACTATCCACTGACCTGCTGCTGTCCGTAACCTACTAATCATCCCTCTCCCTTTTGCCACCCGATACCCTTGCTTCCTTCCCTGCCCTGCAGGGCTGTATAGCCCTTGTGGTTTAGTGCTTCTTTTTTATTATAATAATAATCAGAGGGAAGCACTAATGCTGTAGGGGTCATATAGTCCTCGGAAAAATGCAAGACACTCAGGCTCTGCCCAGAGAAAGGGAGGGCAGATTCACTTCCATGCATCATGACTCCCCTGGGAAAATGGCTGCAGTATTATTCGCCAAATAGTTGCTGGCCTATATTCACGGTTTTTACTTGAAATGACTTAAACATATTTTGTCAAAGAAGTTTATAGGTTCTATCAACAATACTCAGTTGTAGAAAATGTCTAATTTTTCCATCAAGGGAGGTAATAGGCTATTTTCTGCAATTCTGCTAGAGGAAAATGGCTGGGGTCTGCAGTTATATAGTCAAAGAAAATGGTAGAGGTTTCTTTAGATGAGGGAGTTAATATACTGCCCCTTTTTCAGTTCAGTACAGATAAAACACCATAGTATTCTACGATGGAATTGGGCTTTGTTTATTGCTTTAGTCTGTCAAGGATTGGTTGTAGTTTCATGGATTTTCTTTTATTCTTGTCCTACTGTCACCGAAAATGGCTGTAAGATTCTTTAGAGGGAATTGGACTGTTCACAGTTATCCTCTTCAAGGGGGCCTCCTTATCTTGGCAAGAAGCCTCTTGGTCTGAGGAATTAAACCCTATGGTCTCCTTCCTCAAACCGAGCCTAAGTACCCCCAATCCTCCCTTCCCTATTCCATCCTCCCTATCCCCTCTTTTCTACCCCATTTCCTCCCCCTCCCAACCCTCCCCTTTCCCTATCCCATTTATAGTATCTAGGATCCTCCCCTCTGGCATTACAGTTTCTAGGTAGGGGAAAGTGTGCTGGGATTCATCCCACTCCATGGAGTCCCTCGGGGGTGGTGTAGTTTGCCATGGAATCTGAATTGTCTGGAAGTTCCCTGTTCCCTTCCCGTATCTCCGAGAAGTGGGCAGGGTGTCCTGCAGTTGATGGGTGTATCTCCAGAGGCTGCCTAACGGTTCTTGGAGGTGACAGCCGAAGGAAGTGTGCTTTGTGGCGGGTTTCTGACTGTCCTTTCTTTTGTCCAGCAAGGTGGCTCAGTAGATGTAAGGTTGCTATCCCGGAGTGCTGGTTTACTGGCGTGAAGGGTAGGGTATGCCATGGGTTCCATGCTGTATCTGCACTGCTCGTGGGTTCGAGACCCTCTCAGATAAGGGGAAGAACTTACAGAGTGTGACTGTCCCGCGGCTGTCCCTCTTTTTTTTCTTTCCTACTTTCTTTTTTTCCTTTAAAATAACAAGAAAGAAACACCACTGTCATGGAGTCTTCATTCTGTGATAACCCTCCTCCTCCCAGGCCCCTTTCTGTTCCCTCATCCTGTTCTGACCCAGCTTCATTATTTGGCCATTCTCTAGACTCTTCTCATACCCCTGTACCCTCTGCTGGTGCCAATTTGTCACCTGCTCCAGGTGCTGATGCACCACCTGTTTCTGTTAATCCCTTTTCGCACCATGTTTACAAGTACACAGTGGACTAAATTCTTTTCCCTACAACCGACATCTCCAACTGATTATCTTTCTGTCCATAGTATTGGTAAAGCTCTTTTACGACACATTGGCCAAAATATGTAATTTCACGCTCATCGAAGTGGTACGTGCGTCGTTACAATTCAAAATTCAGAACAAGTTTATGATCTTTCCCATATTACTTTCATAGATAATATTCCAATCACAGTTCATAAGCATGCTACTCTCAATTCTTGCAGTGGTACGGTGGTTTTACCGCATACCATTGAACAAAGCGATTTTCTGTCTTGCGGGGAAGATATTTTAGAGCAATTAGCCCTTCAGAACCTTCCTATTCTCAAAGTGGATACATACATCCTGTCCACTCACAGGCAGAGGCGCTTTCCTAGTAACATCACCCGCTTAGCCTTCAACTGCCATGAACTCTCGTCCTCCATTTATATTGTGGGCCATCGCCTTGAAATCTGTAAAGTAGTCCCTACTCCCCAACAGTGTCGGAAGTGCTGGCGCTTCAGACACTTACTAAATACTGCAGATCTGCGGCAGAGTACCCGGTCTGCAGTGCCCCAGATCATGCCGATACATCTTGCAGACTTCCCCCCACTTGTCTCAATTGCAATGAATCTCATCCTTCCTTTCCATGTCGTTATCAAGTCTATTGTAATGAACGAGAAATCCATTATCTTAAAGAGAGGAGAGTGAAGGCTTAATGCTATGGCTGTCTCTCAGCTCTGCTTTCAGGGAAATCTTCCTCATGTTCCTTATTCTCGAGTAACTCAGAGACCTCCAACCTTGATGGTCCTCCTGCCTACCACCTCCTTTGCTACCATGTCTTCTGGGGTCACCCCCGTTCCTAATTCTTTTATGGTGTTATCCTCTGAAACTCCTACCTCCATACCTCTTTCTACTTCTGCTTCTTTATCTCGCTCTTTAGTTTCTCAGACTGAGACCTCGCAAGCCTACTCCTTCGCGACTATCACCTGTGAAGTTGAATCTGTCTTCTACCTTGGTGCCTAGTTCTCATCCCCTTTCTAATTCTCACACGAAGGTGGAGGTTCATCCCCTCCTCGTGTAGTAACCTCTTCTCCTGTCCCCCCCCCCCAGTCTTCTTCCCTGGTTACCTTCCAACCTCCTTCCTCTCCTATTCCACTGCAGGACTCTTCTACCCCTCACCAGTGCATCTCTCCAGGTTTATACTCCCCGCCCCTATCAGACCTCCATGGTCTTCTCGATCTCTACTTGCTCTACCTCACCTGTCTCTGAAATCATGGTACTGGCATCTTCCTTATCCAGTGAAACCCTTGACGCTACCTCCAACTATATTGCGGAGACGAAACCTTTGATTGACATTGATGCGCTTCCTTTTGCCCCTTCTTATTCACGACCCTTGCAACAATCTTTTCCTTCACAGCATTCTGATTCCTCCTTCCTCATTCTGATTCCTTCACTGACCCTAATAGCCCGTAGATTTTACTCTTCTTCTTGTTGGCATACCTGTCTTTGTAAATAATGTCTTATTTACAATGGAATATTCGTGCCCTCAGAGGTAATTGGGGAGAGCTCCAAGTGTTGCTCTCCCAGTTTTCCCCAAAATGTGTTGGGTTACAAGAGCTCAAAATTCGTTCAGCTGTTATTTGTCCCATATCGGGCTTTGTGTTGTTACATTCTTCTGATCCCTTTCCTGATGAGTCATTTAATGAGAGCATGCTTTTTGTGCACATTGGTATACCGTATCAACAAGTTTTTGTACATTCGCTGCTGCCTTACACTGCAGCTCATATTTATTTGCACAGATGGTATACAGTCTGCTCTCTATATCTTTCCCCCTCCCATGCATTCTGTATCTTGGATATTGCGTTTTCGGTCTCTTCTCTTCCACTGCCCATCTTGTTAGGTGATTTTTAATGCTCACCATCATCTTTGGAGAGGGTCCCACTGTGACTCTCGTGGTGATCAGTTGGAGACCCTTCTTGCTTCTCATTCTCTTCGTGTTTTAAATACAGGTGTTCCTACCCATTTTGACTCTCACACAGTCTCTCTCTCTTCCATTGATCTTTCTATCTGTTCCTCGTCAATTGCACTTGATTACACTTGGTCTGCTCTCCCGAATTTACATGACAGTGATCATTTTTCTATTCTTCTTACTTCTACTGTGTATTCCCGATCACCTTGTAGCCCTCGTTGGCAATTTGCACGAACGAATTGGGACTTATACTCTCGTCTTACAACTTTTTGTGGGGACCTTATTTCGTCCTCTATTGATGAACTAGTGCACCAGTTTTCGACCTAAGTTTTGACTGCAGCGTTGCATTCTATTCCTCAAACTTCAGGCAGACATACTCAGACATGGGTGGTCTCTTGCATGTGGCCATGCAGTGTGTTTGAAAGGTGCTGTGTAGGGACGTTATCGATATAATTGGACCTCAGATCGTGGTTTCGATTTTAATCGAGCAAGGGCAGTTGCTCACCATGTCATACACAACGCTAAATGCACTTGTTGGAAAGTCTGTGTGTCTACCATTACCTCGTCTTCCCCTATGTGTAGGGTTTGAAAGAAGATACGGAAGTTGTGTGGCAAGTACACTCCGGACCCTGCTCTCGTTTTGTGGGTTGCTGGTGTTAGTGTTGCAGAGCCTCTTGAAGTTACCATGGAACTCGGGAATCATCTTGTCTGTGTCTCCCAAGGGCTTCACCTTTGTCCCTCATTTCCTGCATCTTCGTCTACCAAGGAGCAATTTCCTTTGGATTTCTCCTCTAATTGATTGGAGCCGTATAACGTACCTTTCACTCTCCTACAGCTAGAGTCCATGCTTTCCCCGTGCCAGTCATCGGCAGCTGGGCCTGATAATATTCATATCAGTATGCTAAAACATCTGCATTCTACTGCCCTTACAGTTCTTTTGCATCTTTTCAATCTTATTTGGATGCGAAGGGTTCTCTCTCAAGAATGGAAATTTGCCATTGTCCTACTGTCTCGCAAACCATGCACCTCGAGGCTTGATACCTCTCACTATCATCCCATTGCTCTGCAAGGTGATGGAAAGACTGGTGAATAGACATCTGATATGGTATTGGGAGACTTACAATAATCTTTCTCCTCACCAGTATGGCTTTCGCAAGTGCTGCTCTACTTTGAACCCCTTGCTCCACTTAGATACATATGTGTGAAATGCCTTTGCTAACAAACGCTCCATCCTAGCAGTTTTTTTCGATATTGAGAAGGCATATGGCACCACTTAGAGGTATAACATTTTAGCCCTAGCCCACTCTTTTAGGCCTCCGTGGTAATCTGCCAACTTTCCCTACTGCTTTCTTATCTGAGAGACATTTTCGTGTCTGGGTTGGTGCCTCACTTTCCTCAGACTTTGTTCAGGCTGAGGGTTTCCCACAAGGTTGTGTCCTTGGCACTACCCTTTTTCTCTTGGTTATAAATGCCCTACCTTCAGTTCTTCTATCGCATATTTGGTCATCACTTTATGTAGATGACTTCACTATAGCTTATGCAGACGCTGACTGTCACCTGGTAGTGGCCTCCCTTCAGAATGCGATTGACAGGGTTTCCCATTGGGCCACTTCTCAAGGATTTAAATTTTCTAGTACAAAAACCCATTTCATTACCTTCACTAGACGTCCTCTTGTCCCAAATATTCCATTGCATTTACATGGCTCACATATTCCAGAATGTGATACGGTCAAGTTTCTTGGCCTTCTCTTCGATCGCCGGTTGACATGGAAACAGCTCATTTCCTCTTCGAAGGCTGCTTGCTATGGTCGGCTGAATCTCCTGAAAATTCTTGCGCATCGTTCATGGGGTGTAGATCACTGGACTCTCCTCCATTTGCATTCCACCCTAGTCTTGTCCGAGCCGGATTGTGGAGACCAAGTCTATTCTGCAGCTTCTCCTACCACTCTAAGTTAGAGCCCCTTCATCATCAAGGTCTACATTTATGCCTTTGTGCCTTTCGTTCATCCCCTGTTGAAAGCCTCTATGCTGAGGCAAATGTCCCTTAGATGATTGTCGTGATGTTCATTGCCTTCGTTACTTTGTCGGCTCTCATGACTTTCGTGTACATATAGGTTAATCTCATACATTATTAAAAGCCCATTATTTGTTCGACGCCCCATCTTAATCCGATCGTTTTCTCTTTGTCTTCACTCACTCCGGTCTTCTCTCCACATGCCCACCTTGTATGTTCATTTAGCATCTGCCTTTTTCCTTTCCCCTTGGGAAGTTCCGACAGTTCGTGTCTGTTCTCCCCTACTGCCCTGCGCCAAAGCTCTCCTACCTACAACTGCTTCTCGCTCTCTTTTTCTTGATCGCTTCCGATTGCATGCTCATGCTGTTGATATTTATACAGATGGTTCTAAATCTTCTGATGGTGTTGGGTTCAAGGCAGTGTTCCCTGACGATGTTGTCCAAGGACATTTGTTAGACTCGGCTAGTATTTTTACTGCCGAGTTATATGCCATCCTCATAACTCTTCTCCGTATTACATATATGTCTCCTTCGACGATTGTGATCATTTCAGATTCACTCTTTGCATTCCAAGCCATTAAAAAATTTGATTCCCTCATCCATTAGTCCATTGTATTCAGCTATGGTTGTGCAGTGTGGCTAGTTAAAACAAAGACGTTTTCTGTTGGAAATGAACAAGCAGATGCTGCTGTTTACCTGGAGTTTACCTGGAGAGAGTTTCGGGGGTCAACGCCCCCGCGGCCCGGTCTGTGACCAGGCCTCCTGGTGGATCAGCGCCTGATCAACCAGGCTGTTGCTGCTGGCTGCACGCAAACCAACGTACGAGCCACAGCCCGGCTGATCAGGAACTGCCTTTAGGTGCTTGTCCAGTGCCAGCTTGAAGACTGCCAGGGGTCTGTTGGTAATCCCCCTTATGTGTGCTGGGAGGCAGTTGAACAGTCTCGGTCCCCTGACACTTATTGTATGGTCTCTTAACGTGCTAGTGACACCCCTGCTTTTCATTGGGGGGATGGTGCATCGTCTGCCAAGTCTTTTGCTTTCGTAGTGAGTGATTTTCGTGTGCAAGTTCGGTACTAGTCCCTCTAGGATTTTCCAGGTGTATATAATCATGTATCTCTCCCTCCTGCGTTCCAGGGAATACAGGTTTAGAAACCTCAAGCGCTCCCAGTAATTGAGGTGTTTTATCTCCGTTATGCGCGCCGTGAAAAGTTCTCTGTACATTTTCTAGGTCGGCAATTTCACCTGCCTTGAAAGGTGCTGTTAGAGTGCAGCAATATTCCAGCCTAGATAGAACAAGTGACCTGAAGAGTGTCATCATGGGCTTGGCCTCCCTAGTTTTGAAGGTTCTCATTATCCATCCTGTCATTTTTCTAGCAGATGCGATTGATACAATGTTATGGTCCTTGAAGGTGAGATCCTCCGACATAATCACTCCCAGGTCTTTGACGTTGGTGTTTCGCTCTATTTTGTGGCCAGAATTTGTTTTGTACTCTGATGAAGATTTAATTTCCTCATGTTTACCATATCTGAGTAATTGAAATTTCTCATCGTTGAACTTCATATTGTTTTCTGCAGCCCACTGAAAGATTTGGTTGATGTCCGCCTGGAGCCTTGCAGTGTCTGCAATGGAAGACACTGTCATGCAGATTCGGGTGTCATCTGCAAAGGAAGACACGGTGCTGTGGCTGACATCCTTGTCTATGTCGGATATGAGGATGAGGAACAAGATGGGAGCTAGTACTGTGCCTTGTGGAACAGAGCTTTTCACCGTAGCTGCCTCGGACTTTACTCTGTTGACGACTACTCTCTGTGTTCTGTTAGTGAGGAAATTATAGATCCATCGACCAACTTTTCCTGTTATTCCTTTAGCGCGCATTTTGTGCGCTATTACGCCATGGTCACACTTGTCGAAGGCTTTTGCAAAGTCTGTATATATTACATCTGCATTCTTTTTGTCTTCTAGTGCATTTAGGACCTTGTCGTAGTGATCCAGTAGTTGAGACAGACAGGAGCGACCTGTTCTAAACCCATGTTGCCCTGGGTTGTGTAACTGATGGGTTTCTAGATGGGTGGTGATCTTGCTTCTTAGGACCCTTTCAAAGATTTTTATGATATGGGATGTTAGTGCTATTGGTCTGTAGTTCTTTGCTGTTGCTTTACTGCCCCCTTTGTGGAGTGGGGCTATGTCTGTTGTTTTTAGTAACTGAGGGACGACCCCCGTGTCCATGCTCCCTCTCCATAGGATGGAAAAGGCTCGTGATAGGGGCTTCTTGCAGTTCTTGATGAACACAGAGTTCCATGAGTCTGGCCCTGGGGCAGAGTGCATGGGCATGTCATTTATCGCCTGTTCGAAGTCATTTGGCGTCAGGATAACATCGGATAGGCTTGTGTTAATCAAATTTTGTGGCTCTCTCATAAAAAATTCATTTTGATCTTCGACTCTCAGTCTGGTTAGCGGCTTGCTAAAAACTGAGTCATATTGGGACTTGAGTAGCTCACTCATTTCCTTGCTGTCATCTGTGTAGGACCCATCTTGTTTAAGTAGGGGCCCAATACTGGACGTTGTTCTCGATTTTGATTTGGCATAGGAGAAGAAATACTTTGGGTTTCTTTCGATTTCATTTATGGCTTTTAGTTCTTCCCGCGATTCCTGACTCCTAAAGGATTCTTTTAGCTTAAGTTCGATGCTTGCTATTTCTCTGACCAGTGTCTCCCTGCGCATTTCTGATATATTGACCTCTTTTAGCCGCTCTGTTATTCTTTTCCGTCGCCTGTAAAGGGAGCGCCTGTCTCTTTCTATTTTACATCTACTCCTCCTTTTTCTTAGAGGAATAAGCCTTGTGCATACATCGAGTGCCACCGAGTTAATCTGTTCTAGGCATAAGTTTGGGTCTGTGTTGCTTAGTATATCTTCCCAGCTTATATCGGTTAGGACTTGGTTTACTTGGTCCCACTTTATGTTTTTGTTATTGAAGTTGAATTTGGTGAATGCTGTGCATGAGCTTCCAATTTCCTATAGAGGTATTCCATTCAGAGGTTGTTTTCCAGTCATCTCTGCCCATCTTCGCGGCCATTGGCAACAACGGTGGTCAAACATGCACCATAAAAAATTGCACTCTGTTAAACAGCTTTTAGGTTTGTGGCCATCTTCTTACCACCGTTGCTGTACTCGGGCGACCTCACTCTCCCGTCTCCGCGTTGGCCATACTCGCCTTACCCATGGGTATCTCATGGACCGACGCCCTATTCGTCTTTGTGAGGTTGTCGGGTCCCTATTTCGGTTCTCCACTTTTTTGTAGATTGCCCGGTTTACCAGTGAGCTCGCAGGATTTACCTTCAATGACGCTGCCGCCCTACAGCTCTTACCCTATCTTCCCTTCTTGCAGACGGCCCTGCTTTTGACTTACAATCACTTTTTTACTTTGTCAGCAACTGTTTTACTATATGAACTTTGGCACATAGCCCTTGGCATCCCATCCAGCCCTTTTCTCCCCTCACCTCTGTTTCCCTCTCCACCTAGCTGTTTATAGCCCCAGCACTATATTCTACCCTGCAGTGCAGTATGACCCTTGTCGGTTTAGATCTTTGATTACAGTAATAATGGACTGAATGACCCCTCTCTGTTCCCGAAGCTCTACATGACTTTCGGGTTTATCGCTTCATCCCTCATTAAAATAAACAATCGACCAAACAAAGGAGAGTTCACTACACGTGCATGAAAAAAAACATATATAAGAATATAAGAACATAAAGAAGGAACACTGCAACAGGCCTACTGGCCTATGCGAGGCAGGTCCAATTCTCCCACCGGCTTAAGCCAATGCCTTGACCTAGTCAGGTCAGTCACATTCACTTAAGGGAGGAGCACGGCATCCGACCTAGTAGCACAAGCTAGTCAGATCCACTGTATAGCCCTTGTAGCTTAGCGCTTCTTTTTGATTATAATAATAATAATAGTCAGATCCAACTCACTCCCACCCACACCCACTCATGTATTTATCCAACCTATTTTTAAAGGTACACAACTCTATTACCAAGCCAGTGCTTTCCTACATCCTTCCTGAATCTGAATTTTTCCAATTTAAAACTGTTGCTGCAAATCCTGTCTATGTTACATATTTTTAGCACGCTATTTACATTCCCCTTTATTAATTCCTGTTTTCCATTTATACACCTCAATCAGATTCAGGGCCCTCAGTTTATCCTTATAGGGAAGATTTCTGATATATGGGATCAACTTTGTCATCCTCCTCTGTACGTTTTCCAGTGCATTTATAACCATTCTGTAATACGGTGACCAAAACTGGGCAGCATAATCTAAATGAGGCCTAACCAAAGATATATAGAGTTGAAGAACAACCTGAGGACTTCTATTATTTATACTTCTTGCTATGAAGCCAATGATTCTGTTAGCTTCATTGCGAATACTTATGCAGTGTTGTCTTGGTTTCAGATTACTGCTAACCAGAACTCCTAAATCCTTTTCGCAATCCGTAATACTAAGACCTACATTATTTAGTTCATATGTGGCATTGTTATTTTCCTGTCCAACATTTAGAATTTTGCATTTATCTATTTTAAAGTGCATCTGCCACTTCTCCGACCACTGCATCAGTCTATTCAAATCATCCTGGAGTGCTCTAGTGTCCTCATTAGAAGGAATTGGACAGCCTATTTTGGTGTCATCAACAAATTTGCTTATGTCGCTATTTATTCCCCCATCTATGTCGTTTATGTAGAGTGTGAACAACAACGGGCCCAACACTGACCCCTGTGGAATACAGCTTCTGACGTGCCCCCATTCTGATTTCTCCCCATTTATGCAAACTCTCTGCTGCCTGTTTGTCAACCATGTCTCTACCCAGGAAAAAATTTCTCCTGTTCCTTGTGCCTTAAGTTTTCTCAGCAGACTCTGATGTGGAACTCTATCGAAAGTCTTACTGAAGTCCATATACACAATATCATATTCATTACCATGATCTACCTCCTCAAACACCTTAGTGAAGAAAGTTAGTAAATTCGTAAGACAGGAACGCCCCTTTGTAAAACCGTGTTGAGATTCATTAATCAATTTATGTCTTTGAAGATGGCTACGAATTGCTTCAGCAATTATTGATTCCATAAATTTACCTGTCACCTGCCTTGTAAATAGGTATTACATTTGCCATTTTCCACTTGTCTGGCACTATGCCAGTTTGTAGTCATGTATTGAAAAGATTAGCCAAAGATATGCTAAGTTCCTCTTTACATTCCTTTAACACCCTTGCAAACAGTTCATCAGGGTCTGGGGATTTGTTAGGTTTTAATTTCTCTATTTGTGTGAGGACCATGTCACTAGTTACCCTAATCGTGCATAGTTTATTATCGTCCTGTTCTACATCGATCATACACGAGGTATGAATATACTTGGTAATACGTCATTCATATTTGAAGGGCTGACCGCCCCCCTCTCCCTCACGACTCTCTAGCGTCACATTCGCTTGTACTTGAAGCTGCTTGTGCAGGTACTCGCTCACTCTTGTGGGTTTAGCGCTTAGTTATGATTATAGTAATGCTTGTGCAGGCGACCGCTCGAGGGAAGTTCCTAGACGGTGGTGAGAAGCTTTTGATCTAGGGAATTGGAATCGCTTCCTTGTATTAAGCCTGAATACCTTCCATCCCCCCCTACCTCACAGGCGCTGTATAATCCCTACTGGTTTAGCGCTCCCCCATGATAATCTGAAGGGGCATCTTTTAAAGTGGTTCCCTAAATTTTTGCTCCTTCCCGAAGTTTCGTTTATAATATAAGAATGATTCATCGGATCGCCTTCAAACTTTGAAAGCTGGTTACTCCAGTGGGTCAAGGAACATAGTAATTTGGCATGTGCCCCTCTCCCCCCTCTCCAGTCCTCAAGGGAGGACTGTGCTGGATTTAGTCTCTCCTTGGATTAAACCCGAGTGTCTCCCAAACTCCAGGGGCTAAATGACCCCTACGGGTTTAGCACTTTCCCTGGATTAAAAATAAAACAAGGGGTGCAGGTGTTCTGTGATCAAAGTTATCGTACCCATTCCAAGATTCTTGTCACGGGTACGATAACTTAGAAGCATTTCCTGCCTGGCCTCAAAACATCGATGCCCCGTGGCCTGGGCTATAGCTTTCGCTTCACACGGCGAGGATCAGGGTTCGATTCCCGGTGAGGGTAGAAACATTGGGCGCGTTTTCTTACACCGGTTGCCTATGTTCACCCATCATTAAAATAGGTACCTGGGTGTTAGTCGACTGGTGTGGGTCGCATCCTGTGACAAAACTGACCTAATTTGCCCGAAATGCTCTGCATAACAAGCGGCTTTCTATACAGTAGTATGTCACTGATGTCAACTAGGACTGTATACCTTGTACATGTACTTGTAGAAATAAAGATATTTAAAATTAGCTTATACGTACATATCCACTTGACAAATTTACGTACATAGGCACATGCTTACATCCCATACACCTTCTCCATTGATAATAATAATAATAATAATAATAATAATAATAATAATAATAATAATAATAATAATAATAATAATAATAATAATAATAATAATAACATCCCATACATAAAATAATACATCCACAAACACATGGACTTATACACTGCACACAAGTTTACATACATATAACCAGTACATATATCCTGCACAATTATATATGCACAAGTATATACACGTGAACTCTGTCTGATCCTTGTGAGTTCAGCGCTTAGTTTTGATTGAAATATTAATAACATACACGTGGATTGCGTATGAATGTATGAACATGGGAAAAATCGTACGTTCGTACGTGTATACATATTTTTCATTAAAAATGGGAAATGATCTGTACTCCAATTTCCTAAATTCAGCCTGAATGCCTCCCGGCCCCACAGGTGCTGTATAATACCTACGGGTTTAGCGATCTATGATAAATTCATTAAAAAATTTGCGCATCACGTTAGTATGACGGTCCTGCGCTTGTAAAGGGGTTCCAGATAGAGAGGGCGCCGCTGGGATTACGAGATTCGTCTGTAAAAACTTGCATTTGTGGTCACAGTGGTGCGTATGCTAACCTTCCTAGCTGTATAAATGTACCTAGTAGGATTAATCTTATTGTAGCCAGCTGGCCCAGTGGCTAGCGCGTCGGTCTGGAGTTTTATGACTCTGACCGCGAGTTCTATCACTGTCGTGGTATGGTTTGTTTCCAATAGTGTCATTACGATTTCATGAGCCGAGATAGGGAGAAAAGTTTCTGGGATTGTACAGTGGCCGTAATACATCTAATGTATTATACCGACTTTGATTATACTTCCCTTAAGCACTCCTCACAGCCCATACTAGGTCTTGCATACTCTTTCTTCCTCCTTGGTCTCTTGTCAAGCATATTACACCTTTAATACACACTACCCTGCAGCGATATTTGATCCTTGTGGGTTTAGTGCTTAGATGTTATACTTGGAAAATGGGAGGTAATTTTGATCCAAGGGAACTGTAGCCATAATTCCTTTGATCAAATCTCTTCAGCTGGAGGAGGAAACTCTTGTGGACGTTGATGATTAAAAAGACTTAGTGGCTGTCATTATAGATTAATTAATATTAAAGATTCTCTCATCTATCTCTCCTCTTTACTCTTCTCCTGTTCACTTCTCTTTCTCCCTCCCTGTCTTACAACCACTCAATTATCGACCCCAAACTGCTGAGAATTTACTAATTGCCGCTGCTTTACCCTCATTGATGACAGCTATAACAGTTTGAACCAGTGAGGCGGACACTGACGCCTCTCGTCCCTCTCTCCTTAATGACCCATGTTACACCGAACTCTTATAATGTCTTACCTGACCCACTTGCTCCATATCTAGCGAAATTTACTCAGAATGACAGCGTATAACTAATCTAAATGTTCCTACGTCAAACTTTGCGCTTCCAGTTTCAGTTAAATAATTTTTGTTTTAAGTTATGTTAGGCTACATTTGCTTGGGTTAGGTTACGTTAGATTACTTAGTTCTAGGTTAGGATAAGTTAGCTTGAGCTAGGTTTAAAGGTTAGGTGGGAAATCGTGAACATTTACCACTTGTAGTGCAACGAGTTGGTAAAATGTCGACACCATCATATACTCGATTGTTTTGTACAGTTTAAATATATTTTCGTACAGCAAGCTATCACGAATAGTTGATTTCAGAATATAGGTTAGATAAATACATGAGTGAGAGGGGTTGGATTTGGGAGGGACTTGTACAACATGAGTTAATAGGATTATCTAAGTTTACTGGGCAATACTGTAAATGGGTTGGGCAAATATTTTTGTTATAGAGTCTGGGTTTAAGAATGACTTACCTAGTATGGGCCAGTAGGCTTGCCGCAGTGTTCCTCCTTTATCTCCTTATATCAAGGTATTAGGAACATTTTCGTGAAATTTCAGGTGATTTTTTAAAACTCGCCGGCCGTCTCATATTAATGCGGGGTGATGAAAAAAGAGGAAACACGTTCACCATTATTCATTCAGTGGCTGTCTTGTCAGAGACAGTGATTATCATTATACCTTTTATATGAAGCGTTGTATCCATTGGTGTCATTCAAGGAGTGGTGACTATACTCCTCTCTCTCTCTCTCTCTCTCTCTCTCTCTCTCTCTCTCTCTCTCTCTCTCTCTCTCTCTCTCGCTCGCTCGCTCGCGCGCACGCAAGCGCTCCAGCTACTCTTTATGATTGCATTTTAGTCATTAATTAAATTTTATTTCGTCCAATCAAGCGTGTCTAGTAATAAATTGCCAGTAACGTCATAGCTTCCTAACCACAGTGACGTCAGATGTTCCTAACGAAGCTGATGTCATAGCTTCCTAACCACAGTGACGTCAGATGTTCCTAACGAAGCTGATGTCATAGCTTCCTAACCACAGTGACGTCAGATGTTCCTAACGAAGCTGATGTCATAGCTTCCTAACCACAGTGACGTCAGATGTTCCTAACGAAGCTGATGTCATAGCTTCCTAACCACAGTGACGTCAGATGTTCCTAACGAAGCTGATGTCATAGCTTCCTAACCACAGTGACGTCAGATGTTCCTAACGAAGCTGATGTCATAGCTTCCTAACCACAGTGACGTCAGATGTTCCTAACGAAGCTGATGTCATAGCTTCCTAACCACAGTGACGTCAGATGTTCCTAACGAAGCTGATGTCATAGCTTCCTAACCACAGTGACGTCAGTTGTTCCTAACGAAGCTGATGTCATAGCTTCCTAACCACAGTGACGTCAGATGTTCCTAACGAAGCTGATGTCATAGCTTCCTAACCACAGTGACGTCAGATGTTCCTAACGAAACTGATGTCATAGCTTCCTAACCACAGTGACGTCAGATGTTCCTAACGAAGCTGATGTCATAGCTTCCTAACCACAGTGACGTCAGATGTTCCTAACGAAGCTGATGTCATAGCTTCCTAACCACAGTGACGTCAAATGTTCCTAACGAAGCTGATGTCATAGCTTCCTAACCACAGTGACGTCAGATGTTCCTAACGAAGCTGATGTCATAGCTTCCTAACCACAGTGACGTCAGATGTTCCTAACGAAGCTGATGTCATAGCTTCCTAACCACAGTGACGTCAGATGTTCCTAACGAAGCTGATGTCATAGCTTCCTAACCACAGTGACGTCAGATGTTCCTAACGAAGCTGATGTCATAGCTTCCTAACCACAGTGACGTCAGATGTTCCTAACGAAGCTGATGTCATAGCTTCCTAACCACAGTGACGTCAGTTGTTCCTAACGAAGCTGATGTCATAGCTTCCTAACCACAGTGACGTCAGATGTTCCTAACGAAGCTGATGTCATAGCTTCCTAACCACAGTGACGTCAAATGTTCCTAACGAAATTGATGTCATAGCTTCCTAACCACAGTGACGTCAGATGTTCCTAACGAAGCTGATGTCATAGCTTCCTAACCACAGTGACGTCAGATGTTCCTAACGAAGCTGATGTCATAGCTTCCTAACCACAGTGACGTCAAATGTTCCTAACGAAGCTGATGTCATAGCTTCCTAACCACAGTGACGTCAGATGTTCCTAACGAAGCTGATGTCATAGCTTCCTAACCACAGTGACGTCAGATGTTCCTAACGAAGCTGATGTCATAGCTTCCTAACCACAGTGACGTCAAATGTTCCTAACGAAGCTGATGTCATAGCTTCCTAACCACAGTGACGTCAGATGTTCCTAACGAAGCTGATGTCATAGCTTCCTAACCACAGTGACGTCAGATGTTCCTAACGAAGCTGATGTCATAGCTTCCTAACCACAGTGACGTCAAATGTTCCTAACGAAGCTGATATCATAGCTTCCTAACCACAGTGACGTCAAATGTTCCTAACGAAGCTGATGTCATAGCTTCATAACCACAGTGACGTCAAATGTTCCTAACGAAGCTGATGTCATAGCTTCCTAACCACAATGACGTCAAATGTTCCTAACGAAGCTGATGTCATAGCTTCCTAACCACAGTGATGTCAAATGTTCCTAACGAAGCTGATGTCATAGCTTCCTAACCACAGTGACGTCAAATGTTCCTAACGAAGCTGATGTCATAGCTTCCTAACCACAGTGACGTCAAATGTTCCTAACGAAGCTGATGTCATAGCTTCCTAACCACAGTGACGTCAAATGTTCCTAACGAAGCTGATGTCATAGCTTCCTAACCACAGTGACGTCAAATGTTCCTAACGAAGCTGATGTCATAGCTTCCTAACCACAGTGACGTCAAATGTTCCTAACGAAGCTGATGTCATAGTTTCCTAACCACAGTGACGTCAAATGTTCCTAACGAAGCTGATGTCATAGCTTCCTAACCACAGCGACGTCAAATGTTCCTAACGAAGCTGATGTCATAGCTTCCTAACCACAGTGACGTCAAATGTTCCTAACGAAGCTGATGTCATAGCTTCCTAACCACAGTGACGTCAAATGTTCCTAACGAAGCTGATGTCATAGCTTCCTAACCACAGTGACGTCAAATGTTCCTAACGAAGCTGATGTCATAGCTTCCTAACCACAGTGACGTCAAATGTTCCTAACGAAGCTGATGTCATAGCTTCCTAACCACAGTGACGTCAAATGTTCCTAACGAAGCTGATGTCATAGCTTCCTAACCACAGTGACGTCAAATGTTCCTAACGAAGCTGATGTCATAGCTTCCTAACCACAGTGACGTCAAATGTTCCTAACGAAGCTGATGTCATAGCTTCCTAACCACAGTGACGTCAGATGTTCCTAACGAAGCTGATGTCATAGCTTCCTAACCACAGTGACGTCAAATGTTCCTAACGAAGCTGATGTCATAGCTTCCTAACCACAGTGACGTCAAATGTTCCTAACGAAGCTGATGTCATAGCTTCCTAACCACAGTGACGTCAAATGTTCCTAACGAAGCTGATGTCATAGCTTCCTAACCACAGTGACGTCAAATGTTCCTAACGAAGCTGATGTCATAGCTTCCTAACCACAGTGACGTCAAATGTTCCTAACGAAGCTGATGTCATAGCTTCCTAACCACAGTGACGTCAAATGTTCCTAACGAAGCTGATGTCATAGCTTCCTAACCACAGTGACGTCAAATGTTCCTAACGAAGCTGATGTCATAGCTTCCTAACCACAGTGACGTCAAATGTTCCTAACGAAGCTGATGTCATAGCTTCCTAACCACAGTGACGTCAAATGTTCCTAACGAAGCTGATGTCATAGCTTCCTAACCACAGTGACGTCAAATGTTCCTAACGAAGCTGATGTCATAGCTTCCTAACCACAGTTCCTAACGATGCTGATGTCATAGCTTCCTAACGTGACGTCAGATGTTCCTAACGAAGCTGATGTCATAGCTTCCTAACCACAGTGACGTCAAATTCCTAACGAAGCTGATGTCATAGCTTCCTAACCACAGTGACGCAAATGTTCCTAACGAAGCTGATGTCATAGCTTCCTAACCACAGTGACGTCAAATGTTCCTAACGAAGCTGATGTCATAGCTTCCTAACCACAGTGACGTCAAATGTTCCTAACGAAGCTGATGTCATAGCTTCCTAACCACAGTGACGTCAGATGTTCCTAACGAAGCTGATGTCATAGCTTCCTAACCACAGTAACGTCAAATGTTCCTAACGAAGCTGATGTCATAGCTTCCTAACCACAGTGACGTCAAATGTTCCTAACGAAGCTGATGTCATAGCTTCCTAACCACAGTGACGTCAAATGTTCCTAACGAAGCTGATGTCATAGCTTCCTAACCACAGTGACGTCAAATGTTCCTAACGAAGCTGATGTCATAGCTTCCTAACCACAGTGACGTCAAATGTTCCTAACGAAGCTGATGTCATAGCTTCCTAACCACAGTGACGTCAAATGTTCCTAACGAAGCTGATGTCATAGCTTCCTAACCACAGTGACGTCAAATGTTCCTAACGAAGCTGATGTCATAGCTTCCTAACCACAGTGACGTCAAATGTTCCTAACGAAGCTGATGTCATAGCTTCCTAACCACAGTGACGTCAAATGTTCCTAACGAAGCTGATGTCATAGCTTCCTAACCACAGTGACGTCAAATGTTCCTAACGAAGCTGATGTCATAGCTTCCTAACCACAGTGACGTCAAATGTTCCTAACGAAGCTGATGTCATAGCTTCCTAACCACAGTGACGTCAAATGTTCCTAACGAAGCTGATGTCATAGCTTCCTAACCACAGTGACGTCAAATGGTCCTAACGAAGCTGATGTCATAGCTTCCTAACCACAGTGACGTCAAATGGTCCTAACGAAGCTGATGTCATAGCTTCCTAACCACAGTGACGTCAAATGTTCCTAACGAAGCTGATGTCATAGCTTCCTAACCACAGTGACGTCAAATGTTCCTAACGAAGCTGATGTCATAGCTTCCTAACCACAGTGACGTCAAATGTTCCTAACGAAGCTGATGTCATAGCTTCCTAACCACAGTGACGTCAAATGTTCCTAACGAAGCTGATGTCATAGCTTCCTAACCACAGTGACGTCAAATGTTCCTAACGAAGCTGATGTCATAGCTTCCTAACCACAGTGACGTCAAATGTTCCTAACGAAGCTGATGTCATAGCTTCCTAACCACAGCGACGTCAAATGTTCCTAACGAAGCTGATGTCATAGCTTCCTAACCACAGTGACGTCAAATGTTCCTAACGAAGCTGATGTCATAGCTTCCTAACCACAGTGACGTCAAATGTTCCTAACGAAGCTGATGTCATAGCTTCCTAACCACAGTGACGTCAAATGTTCCTAACGAAGCTGATGTCATAGCTTCCTAACCACAGTGACGTCAAATGTTCCTAACGAAGCTGATGTCATAGCTTCCTAACCACAGTGACGTCAAATGTTCCTAACGAAGCTGATGTCATAGCTTCCTAACCACAGTGACGTCAAATGTTCCTAACGAAGCTGATGTCATAGCTTCCTAACCACAGTGACGTCAAATGTTCCTAACGAAGCTGATGCTTCAACCACAGTGACGTCAAATGTCCTAACGAAGCATGTCATAGCTTCCTAACCACAGTGACGTCAAATGTTCCTAACGAAGCTGATGTCATAGCTTCCTAACCACAGTGACGTCAAATGTTCCTAACGAAGCTGATGTCATAGCTTCCTAACCACAGTGACGTCAAATGTTCCTAACGAAGCTGATGTCATAGCTTCCTAACCACAGTGACGTCAAATGTTCCTAACGAAGCTGATGTCATAGCTTCCTAACCACAGTGACGTCAAATGACGTTCCTAACGAAGCTGATGTCATAGCTTCCTAACCACAGTGACGTCAAATGTTCCTAACGAAGCTGATGTCATAGCTTCCTAACCACAGTGACGTCAAATGTTCCTAACGAAGCTGATGTCATAGCTTCCTAACCACAGTGACGTCAAATGTTCCTAACGAAGCTGATGTCATAGCTTCCTAACCACAGTGACGTCAAATGTTCCTAACGAAGCTGATGTCATAGCTTCCTAACCACAGTGACGTCAAATGTTCCTAACGAAGCTGATGTCATAGCTTCCTAACCACAGTGACGTCAAATGTTCCTAACGAAGCTGATGTCATAGCTTCCTAACCACAGTGACGTCAAATGTTCCTAACGAAGCTGATGTCATAGCTTCCTAACCACAGTGACGTCAAATGTTCCTAACGAAGCTGATGTCATAGCTTCCTAACCACAGTGACGTCAGATGTTCCTAACGAAGCTGATGTCATAGCTTCCTAAACACAGTGACGTCAAATGTTCCTAACGAAGCTGATGTCATAGCTTCCTAACCACAGTGACGTCAAATGTTCCTAACGAAGCTGATGTCATAGCTTCCTAACCACAGTGACGTCAAATGTTCCTAACGAAGCTGATGTCATAGCTTCCTAACCGTCACCTAACCACAGTGATGTCAAATGTTCCTAACGAAGCTGATGTCATAGCTTCCTAACCACAGTGACGTCAAATGTTCCTAACGAAGCTGATGTCATAGCTTCCTAACCACAGTGACGTCAAATGTTCCTAACGAAGCTGATGTCATAGCTTCCTAACCACAGTGACGTCAAATGTTCCTAACGAAGCTGATGTCATAGCTTCCTAACCACAGTGACGTCAAATGTTCCTAACGAATGTCATAGCTTCCTAACCACAGTGACGTCAAATAGAAGCTGATGTCATAGCTTCCTAACCACAGTGACGTCAAATGTTCCTAACGAAGCTGATGTCATAGCTTCCTAACCACAGTGACGTCAAATGTTCCTAACGAAGCTGATGTCATAGCTTCCTAACCACAGTGACGTCAAATGTTCCTAACGAAGCTGATGTCATAGCTTCCTAACCACAGTGACGTCAAATGTTCCTAACGAAGCTGATGTCATAGCTTCCTAACCACAGTGACGTCAAATGTTCCTAACGAAGCTGATGTCATAGCTTCCTAACCACAGTGACGTCAAATGTTCCTAACGAAGCTGATGTCATAGCTTCCTAACCACAGTGACGTCAAATGTTCCTAACGAAGCTGATGTCATAGCTTCCTAACCACAGTGACGTCAAATGTTCCTAACGAAGCTGATGTCATAGCTTCCTAACCACAGTGACGTCAAATGTTCCTAACGAAGCTGATGTCATAGCTTCCTCACCACATTGACGTCAAATAATCCTAACGAAGCTGATGTCATAGCTTCCTAACCACAGTGACGTCAAATGTTCCTAACGAAGCTGATGTCATAGCTTCCTAACCACAGTGACGTCAAATGTTCCTAACGAAGCTGATGTCATAGCTTCCTAACCACAGTGTCGTCAAATGTTCCTAACGAAGCTGATGTCATAGCTTCCTAACCACCGTGACGTCAACTGTTCCTAACGAAGCTGATGTCATAGCTTCCTAACCACAGTGACGTCAAATGTTCCTAACGAAGCTGATGTCATAGCTTCCTAACCACAGTGACGTCAAATGTTCCTAACGAAGCTGATGTCATAGCTTCCTAACCACAGTGACGTCAAATGTTCCTAACGAAGCTGATGTCATAGCTTCCTAACCACAGTGACGTCAAATGTTCCTAACGAAGCTGATGTCATAGCTTTCTAACCACAGTGACGTCAAATGCTCCTAACGAAGCTGATGTCATAGCTTCCTAACCATAGTGACGTCAAATGTTCCTAACGAAGCTGATGTCATAGCTTCCTAACCACAGTGACGTCAAATGTTCCTAACGATGCTGATGTCATAGCTTCCTAACCACAGTGACGTCTGATATTCCTAACGAAACTGATGCCATAGCTTTCTAACCACAGTGACGTCAGATATTCCTAACGAAGCTGATGTCATAGCTTCCTAACAACAGTGGAGGCAAATGTTTCTAACGAAGCTGATGTCATAGCTTCCTAACCACAGTGACGTCAAATGTTCCTAACGAAGCTGATGTCATAGCTTCCTAACCACAGTGACGTCAAATGTTCCTAACGAAGCTGATGTCATAGCTTCCTAACCACAGTGACGTCAAATGTTCCTAACGAAGCTGATGTCATAGCTTCCTAACCACAGTGACGTCAAATGTTCCTAACGAAGCTGATGTCATAGCTTCCTAACCACAGTGACGTCAAATGTTCCTAACGAAGCTGATGTCATAGCTTCCTAACCACAGTGACGTCAAATGTTCCTAACGAAGCTGATGTCATAGCTTCCTAACCACAGTGACGTCAAATGTTCCTAACGAAGCTGATGTCATAGCTTCCTAACCACAGTGACGTCAAATGTTCCTAACGAAGCTGATGTCATAGCTTCCTAACCACAGTGACGTCAAATGTTCCTAACGAAGCTGATGTCATAGCTTCCTAACCGCAGTGACGTCAAATGTTCCTAACGAAGCTGATGTCATAGCTTCCTAACCACAGTGACGTCAAATGTTCCTAACGAAGCTGATGTCATAGCTTCCTAACCACAGTGACGTCAAATGTTCCTAACGAAGCTGATGTCATAGCTTCCTAAACACAGTGACGTCAAATGTTCCTAACGAAGCTGATGTCATAGCTTCCTAACCACCGTGACGTCAAATGTTCCTAACGAAGCTGATGTCATAGCTTCCTAACCACAGTGATGTCAAATGTTCCTAACGAAGCTGATGTCATAGCTTCCTAACCACAGCGACGTCAAATGTTCCTAACGAAGCTGATGTCATAGCTTCCTAACCACAGCGACGTCAAATGTTCCTAACGAAGCTGATGTCATAGCTTCCTAACCACAGTGACGTCAAATGTTCCTAACGAAGCTAATGTCATAGCTTCCTAACCACAGTGACGTCAAATGTTCCTAACGAAGCTGATGTCATAGCTTCCTAACCACAGTGACGTCAAATGTTCCTAACGAAGCTGATGTCATAGCTTCCTAACCACAGTGACGTCAAATGTTCCTAACGAAGCTGATGTCATAGCTTCCTAACCACAGTCACGTCAAATGTTTCTAACGAAGCTGATGTCATAGCTTCCTAACCACAGTGACGTCAAATGTTCCTAACGAAGCTGATGTCATACCTTTCTAACCACAGTGACGTCAAATGCTCCTAACGAAGCTGATGTCATAGCTTCCTAACCACAGTGACGTCAAATGTTCCTAACGAAGCTGATGTCATAGCTTCCTAACCACAGTGACGTCAAATGTTCCTAACGAAGCTGATGTCATAGCTTCCTAACCACAGTGACGTCAAATGTTCCTGACGAAGCTGATGTCATAGCTTCCTAACCACAGTGACGTCAAATGTTCCTAACGAAGCTGATGTCATAGCTTCCTAACCACAATGACGTCAAATGTTCCTAACGAAGTCGATGTCATAGCTTCCTAACCACAGTGACATCAAATATTCCTAACGAAGCTGATGTCATAGCTTCCTAACCACAGTGGCGTCAAATGTTCCTAACGAAGCTGATGTCATAGCTTCCTAACCACAGTGACGTCAGATGTTCCTAACGAAGCTGATGTCATAGCTTCCTAACCACAGTGACGTCAGATGTTCCTAACGAAGCTGATGTCATAGCTTCCTAACCACAGTGACGTCAGATGTTCCTAACGAAGCTGATGTCATAGCTTCCTAACCACAGTGACGTCAAATGTTCCTAACGAAGCTGATGTCATAGCTTCCTAACCACAGTGATGTCAAATGTTCCTAACGAAGCTGATGTCATAGCTTCCTAACCACAGTGACGTCAAATGTTCCTAACGAAGCTGATGTCATAGCTTCCTAACCACAGTGACGTCAAATGTTCCTAACGAAGCTGATGTCATAGCTTCCTAACCACAGTGACGTCAGATGTTCCTAACGAAGCTGATGTCATAGCTTCCTAACCACAGTGACGTCAAATGTTCCTAACGAAGCTGATGTCATAGCTTCCTAACCACAGTGACGTCAAATGTTCCTAACGAAGCTGATGTCATAGCTTCCTAACCACAGTGACGTCAAATGTTCCTAACGAAGCTGATGTCATAGCTTCCTAACCACAGTGACGTCAAATGTTCCTAACGAAGCTGATGTCATAGCTTCCTAACCACAGTGACGTCAAATGTTCCTAACGAAGCTGATGTCATAGCTTCCTAACCACAGTGACGTCAAATGTTCCTAACGAAGCTGATGTCATAGCTTCCTAACCACAGTGATGTCAAATGTTCCTAACGAAGCTGATGTCATAGCTTCCTAACCACAGTGACGTCAAATGTTCCTAACGAAGCTGATGTCATAGCTTCCTAACCACAGTGACGTCAAATGTTCCTAACGAAGCTGATGTCATAGCTTCCTAACCACAGTGACGTCAAATGTTCCTAACGAAGCTGATGTCATAGCTTCCTAACCACAGTGACGTCAAATGTTCCTAACGAAGCTGATGTCATAGCTTCCTAACCGCAGTGACGTCAAATGTTCCTAACGAAGCTGATGTCATAGCTTCCTAACCACAGTGACGTCAAATGTTCCTAACGAAGCTGATGTCATAGCTTCCTAACCACAGTGACGTCAAATGTTCCTAACGAAGCTGATGTCATAGCTTCCTAAACACAGTGACGTCAAATGTTCCTAACGAAGCTGATGTCATAGCTTCCTAACCACAGTGACGTCAAATGTTCCTAACGAAGCTGATGTCATAGCTTCCTAACCACAGTGACGTCAAATGTTCCTAACGAAGCTGATGTCATAGCTTCCTAACCGCAGTGACGTCAAATGTTCCTAACGAAGCTGATGTCATAGCTTCCTAACCACAGTGACGTCAAATGTTCCTAACGAAGCTGATGTCATAGCTTCCTAACCACAGTGACGTCAAATGTTCCTAACGAAGCTGATGTCATAGCTTCCTAAACACAGTGACGTCAAATGTTCCTAACGAAGCTGATGTCATAGCTTCCTAACCACAGTGACGTCAAATGTTCCTAACGAAGCTGATGTCATAGCTTCCTAACCACAGTGATGTCAAATGTTCCTAACGAAGCTGATATCATAGCTTCCTAACCACAGCGACGTCAAATGTTCCTAACGAAGCTGATGTCATAGCTTCCTAACCACAGCGACGTCAAATGTTCCTAACGAAGCTGATGTCATAGCTTCCTAACCACAGTGACGTCAAATTTTCCTAATGAAGCTGATGTCATAGCTTCCTAACCACAGTGACGTCAAATGTTCCTAACGAAGCTGATGTCATAGCTTCCTAACCACAGTCACGTCAAATGTTCCTAACGAAGCTGATGTCATAGCTTCCTAACCACAGTGACGTCAAATGTTCCTAACGAAGCTGATGTCATAGCTTCCTAACCACAGCGACGTCAAATGTTCCTAACGAAGCTGATTTCATAGCTTCCTAACCACAGTGACGTCAAATGTTCCTAACGAAGCTGATGTCATAGCTTCCTAACCACAGTGACGTCAAATGTTCCTAACGAAGCTGATGTCATAGCTTCCTAACCACAGTCACGTCAAATGTTTCTAACGAAGCTGATGTCATAGCTTCCTAACCACAGTGACGTCAAATGTTCCTAACGAAGCTGATGTCATAGCTTTCTAACCACAGTGACGTCAAATGCTCCTAACGAAGCTGATGTCATAGCTTCCTAACCATAGTGACGTCAAATGTTCCTAACGAAGCTGATGTCATAGCTTCCTAACCACAGTGACGTCAAATGTTCCTAACGAAGCTGATGTCATAGCTTCCTAACCACAGTGACGTCAAATGTTCCTGACGAAGCTGATGTCATAGCTTCCTAACCACAGTGACGTCAAATGTTCCTAACGAAGCTGATGTCATAGCTTCCTAACCACAATGACGTCAAATGTTCCTAACGAAGCTGATGTCATAGCTTCCTAACCACAGTGACGTCAAATATTCCTAACGAAGCTGATGTCATAGCTTCCTAACCACAGTGGCGTCAAATGTTCCTAACGAAGCTGATGTCATAGCTTTCTAACCACAGTGACGTCAAATGCTCCTAACGAAGCTGATGTCATAGCTTCCTAACCACAGTGACGTCAAATGTTCCTAACGAAGCTGATGTCATAGCTTCCTAACCACAGTGACGTCAAATGTTCCTAACGAAACTGATGTCATAGCTTCCTAACCCCAGTGACGTCAAATGTTCCTAACGAAGCTGATTTCATAACTTCCTAACCACAGTGACGTCAGATGTTCCTAACGAAGCTGATGTCATAGCTTCCTAACCACAGTGACGTCAAATGTTCCTAACGAAACTGATGTCAATGCTTCCTAACCACAGTGACGTCAGATATTCCTAACGAAGCTGATGTCATAGCTTCCTAACCACAGTGACGTCAAATATCCCTAACGAAGCTAATTTCATAGCTTCCTAAGCACAGTGACGTCAGATATTCCTAACGATGCTGATGTCATAGCTTCCTAACCACAGTGACGTCAAATGTTCCAAACGAAACTGATGTCATAGCTTCCTAACCACAGTGACGTCAAATGTTCCTAACGAAGCTGATTTCATAACTTCCTAACCACAGTGACGTCAGATGTTCCTAACGAAGCTGATGTCATAGCTTCCTAACCACAGTGACGTCAAATGTTCCTAACGAAACTGATGTCATAGCTTCCTAAACACAGTGACGTCAAATGTTCCTAACGAAGCTGATGTCATAGCTTCCTAACCACAGTGACGTCAAGTGTTCCTAACGAAGCTGACGTCATAGCTTCCTAACCACAGTGACGTCAAATGTTCCTAACGATGCTGATGTCATAGCTTCCTAACCACAGTGACGTCAGATATTCCTAACGAAACTGATGCCATAGCTTCCTAACCACAGTGACGTCAGATATTCCTAACGAAGCTGATGTCATAGCTTCCTAACAACAGTGGAGGCAAATGTTTCTAACGAAGCTGATGTCATAGCTTCCTAACCACAGTGACGTCAAATGTTCCTAACGATGCTGATGTCATAGCTTCCTAACCACAGTGACGTCAGATATTCCTAACGAAACTGATGCCATAGCTTTCTAACCACAGTGACGTCAGATATTCCTAACGAAGCTGATGTCATAGCTTCCTAACAACAGTGGAGGCAAATGTTTCTAACGAAGCTGATGTCATAGCTTCCTAACCACAGTGACGTCAAATGTTCCTAACGAAACTGATGTCATAGCTTCCTAACCACAGTGACGTCAAATGTTCCTAACGAAGCTGATGTCATAGCTTCCTAACCACAGTGACGTCAAATGTTCCTAACGAAGCTGATGTCATAGCTTCCTAACCACAGTGACGTCAAATGTTCCTAACGAAGCTGATGTCATAGCTTCCTAACCACAGTGATGTCAAATGTTCCTAACGAAGCTGATGTCATAGCTTCCTAACCACAGTGACGTCAAATGTTCCTAACGAAGCTGATGTCATAGCTTCCTAACCACAGTGACGTCAAATGTTCCTAACGAAGCTGATGTCATAGCTTCCTAACCACAGTGACGTCAAATGTTCCTAACGAAGCTGATGTCATAGCTTCCTAACCACAGTGACGTCAAATGTTCCTAACGAAGCTGATGTCATAGCTTCCTAACCGCAGTGACGTCAAATGTTCCTAACGAAGCTGGTGTCATAGCTTCCTAACCACAGTGACGTCAAATGTTCCTAACGAAGCTGATGTCATAGCTTCCTAACCACAGTGACGTCAAATGTTCCTAACGAAGCTGATGTCATAGCTTCCTAAACACAGTGACGTCAAATGTTCCTAACGAAGCTGATGTCATAGCTTCCTAACCACCGTGACGTCAAATGTTCCTAACGAAGCTGATGTCATAGCTTCCTAACCACAGTGATGTCAAATGTTCCTAACGAAGCTGATGTCATAGCTTCCTAACCACAGCGACGTCAAATGTTCCTAACGAAGCTGATGTCATAGCTTCCTAACCACAGCGACGTCAAATGTTCCTAACGAAGCTGATGTCATAGCTTCCTAACCACAGTGACGTCAAATGTTCCTAACGAAGCTAATGTCATAGCTTCCTAACCACAGTGACGTCAAATGTTCCTAACGAAGCTGATGTCATAGCTTCCTAACCACAGTGACGTCAAATGTTCCTAACGAAGCTGATGTCATAGCTTCCTAACCACAGTGACGTCAAATGTTCCTAACGAAGCTGATGTCATAGCTTCCTAACCACAGTCACGTCAAATGTTTCTAACGAAGCTGATGTCATAGCTTCCTAACCACAGTGACGTCAAATGTTCCTAACGAAGCTGATGTCATACCTTTCTAACCACAGTGACGTCAAATGCTCCTAACGAAGCTGATGTCATAGCTTCCTAACCATAGTGACGTCAAATGTTCCTAACGAAGCTGATGTCATAGCTTCCTAACCACAGTGACGTCAAATGTTCCTAACGAAGCTGATGTCATAGCTTCCTAACCACAGTGACGTCAAATGTTCCTGACGAAGCTGATGTCATAGCTTCCTAACCACAGTGACGTCAAATGTTCCTAACGAAGCTGATGTCATAGCTTCCTAACCACAATGACGTCAAATGTTCCTAACGAAGTCGATGTCATAGCTTCCTAACCACAGTGACGTCAAATATTCCTAACGAAGCTGATGTCATAGCTTCCTAACCACAGTGGCGTCAAATGTTCCTAACGAAGCTGATGTCATAGCTTTCTAACTACAGTGACGTCAAATGTTCCTAACGAAACTGATGTCATAGCTTCCTAACCACAGTGACGTCAAATGTTCCTAACGAAGCTGATTTCATAACTTCCTAACCACAGTGACGTCAGATGTTCCTAACGAAGCTGATGTCATAGCTTCCTAACCACAGTGACGTCAAATGTTCCTAACGAAACTGATGTCAATGCTTCCTAACCACAGTGACGTCAGATATTCCTAACGAAGCTAATTTCATAGCTTCCTAAGCACAGTGACGTCAGATATTCCTAACGATTCTGATGTCATAGCTTCCTAAACACAGTGACGTCAAATGTTCCTAACGAAGCTGATGTCATAGCTTCCTAACCACAGTGACGTCAAATGTTCCTAACGAAGCTGATGTCATAGCTTCCTAACCACAGTGACGTCAAATGTTCCTAACGATGCTGATGTCATAGCTTCCTAACAACAGTGGAGGCAAATGTTTCTAACGAAGCTGATGTCATAGCTTCCTAACCACAGTGACGTCAAATGTTCCTAACGAAGCTGATGTCATAGCTTCCTAACAACAGTGGAGGCAAATGTTTCTAACGAAGCTGATGTCATAGCTTCCTAACCACAGTGACGTCAGATATTCCTAACGAAACTGATGCCATAGCTTCCTAACCACAGTGACGTCAGATATTCCTAACGAAGCTGATGTCATAGCTTCCTAACAACAGTGGAGGCAAATGTTTCTAACGAAGCTGATGTCATAGCTTCCTAACCACAGTGACGTCAAATGTTCCTAACGAAGCTGATGTCATAGGTTCCTAACAACAGTGGAGGCAAATGTTTCTAACGAAGCTGATGTCATAGCTTCCTAACCACAGTGACGTCAAATGTTCCTAACGAAACTGATGTCATAGCTTCCTAACCACAGTGACGTCAGATGTTCCTAACGAAGCTGATGTCATAGCTTCCTAACAACAGTGGAGGCAAATGTTTCTAACGAAGCTGATGTCATAGCTTCCTAACCACAGTGACGTCAGATATTCCTAACGAAACTGATGCCATAGCTTCCTAACCACAGTGACGTCAGATATTCCTAACGAAGCTGATGTCATAGCTTCCTAACAACAGTGGAGGCAAATGTTTCTAACGAAGCTGATGTCATAGCTTCCTAACCACAGTGACGTCAAATGTTCCTAACGAAGCTGATGTCATAGCTTCCTAACAACAGTGGAGGCAAATGTTTCTAACGAAGCTGATGTCATAGCTTCCTAACCACAGTGACGTCAAATGTTCCTAACGAAACTGATGTCATAGCTTCCTAACCACAGTGACGTCAGATGTTCCTAACGAAGCTGATGTCATAGCTTCCTAAGCACAGTGACGTCAGATATTCCTAACGATTCTGATGTCATAGCTTCCTAAACACAGTGACGTCAAATGTTCCTAACGAAGCTGATGTCATAGCTTCCTAACCACAGTGACGTCAAATGTTCCTAACGAAGCTGATGTCATAGCTTCCTAACCACAGTGACGTCAAATGTTCCTAACGATGCTGATGTCATAGCTTCCTAACCACAGTGACGTCAGATATTCCTAACGAAACTGATGCCATAGCTTCCTAACCACAGTGACGTCAGATATTCCTAACGAAGCTGATGTCATAGCTTCCTAACAACAGTGGAGGCAAATGTTTCTAACGAAGCTGATGTCATAGCTTCCTAACCACAGTGACGTCAAATGTTCCTAACGAAGCTGATGTCATAGCTTCCTAACAACAGTGGAGGCAAATGTTTCTAACGAAGCTGATGTCATAGCTTCCTAACCACAGTGACGTCAGATATTCCTAACGAAACTGATGCCATAGCTTCCTAACCACAGTGACGTCAGATATTCCTAACGAAGCTGATGTCATAGCTTCCTAACAACAGTGGAGGCAAATGTTTCTAACGAAGCTGATGTCATAGCTTCCTAACCACAGTGACGTCAAATGTTCCTAACGATGCTGATGTCATAGCTTCCTAACAACAGTGGAGGCAAATGTTTCTAACGAAGCTGATGTCATAGCTTCCTAACCACAGTGACGTCAAATGTTCCTAACGAAACTGATGTCATAGCTTCCTAACCACAGTGACGTCAGATGTTCCTAACGAAGCTGATGTCATAGCTTCCTACCCACAGTGACGTCAGATATTCCTAACGAAGCTGATGTCATAGCTTCCGAACCACAGTACTTATCGTTTACTAAATATTCTTCACTAATCCATCAAAGCTTCATAACAGACTATACTGATGTATTGGAATGGTTCTGTCGTTCTACATACATACATACCTATATATATATATATATATATATATATATATATATATATATATATATATATATATATATATTAAAGGGCCATGAGACTATTTTCCTTGAAAAGCTCTTATCATTTTATCAAAGCTTACTATAGACATTATCGTTCTGTCAAAGATTATTATAGAGTCAGACCTCTTGATGATTTTTATTCAATCAAAGTTTTTTCACGATTTTCATTTGATCGAAATTCTCTCCCAGTGTTGAAAGTTATGCTTTGAAGTGTATCTCAGTGTATACACGCTGAGAGTTGCATGTCTCAGTGTATGCACGCTGAGAGTTGCATGTCTCAGTGTATGCACGCTGAGAGTTGCATGTCTCAGTGTATGCACGCTGAGAGTTGCATGTCTCAGTGTATGCACGCTGAGAGTTGCATGTCTCAGTGTATACACGCTGAGAGTTGCATGTCTCAGTGTATACACGCTGAGAGTTGCATGTCTCAGTGTATGCACGCTGAGAGTTGCATGTCTCAGTGTATGCACGCTGAGAGTTGCATGTCTCAGTGTATACACGCTGAGAGTTGCATGCCTCAGTTTATACAAGCTGAGAGTTGCATGTCTCAGTGTATACACGCTGAGAGTTGCATGTCTCAGTGTATACACGCTGAGAGTTGCATGTCTCAGTGTATACACGCTGAAAGTTGCATGTCTCAGTGTATACACGCTGAGAGTTGCATGTCTCAGTGTATACACGCTGAAAGTTGCATGTCTCAGTGTATACAAGTTGCATGTCTCAGTGTATACACGCTGAGAGTTGCATGTCTCAGTGTATACACGCTGAGAGTTGCATGTCTCAGTGTATACAAGCTGAGAGTTGCATGTCTCAGTGTATACAAGCTGAGAGTTGCATGTCTCAGTGTATACAAGCTGAGAGTTGCATGTCTCAGTGTATACAAGCTGAGAGTTGCATGTCTCAGTGTATACACGCTGAGAGTTGCATGTCTCAGTGTATACACGCTGAGAGTTGCATGTCTCAGTGTATACACGCTGAGAGTTGCATGTCTCAGTGTATACACGCTGAAAGTTGCATGTCTCAGTGTATACACGCTGAAAGTTGCATGTCTCAGTGTATACACGCTGAAAGTTGCATGTCTCAGTGTATACACGCTGAAAGTTGCATGTCTCAGTGTATACACGCTGAAAGTTGCATGTCTCAGTGTATACAAGCTGAAAGTTGCATGTCTCAGTGTATACACGCTGAAAGTTGCATGTCTCAGTGTATACACGCTGAGAGTTGCATGTCTCAGTGTATACACGCTGAGAGTTGCATGTCTCAGTGTATACACGCTGAGAGTTGCATGTCTCAGTGTATACAAGCTGAGAGTTTAGTTCTTAATTTTGGGAATGTAAGTATCCTTGTCTGGTGGTGTACGCGTTACATGTTAACGATCCGCGTGTAGTCAATAGGCTTTAAACCCAATTAACCGACAATCCCCTCCAATTTTGGAGTCCTGGTCTGAGATCGTTCCAAGGGAAGAAGGGTTGTGGGTGGTGGGAGGGGAGTATGGGGGCGATCATCTCCCATTAACGGATTATAAACGACCTAAACTTAATATTCCAACTTCCTGACTTGAAGCTCGACTGTTCGCAAACTTTACTTTCTCGAGACTCGATGTGCAGCGTCTGAGAGCTAGTCTTCGGATCAACTTTCACCACTAAGTGTTAAATTACCCCCAGACAAAGTTAACTTCCTTGAATGAGGTTAAATTACTCGTCTTTTCTCCTCCCCTCATTGTCTCCCGGCAGACAGGAATGGCAGCGTCTGATTTACCAGAGATGCCAGTCTCTAAAGTCAGGTCTCTCTTCCTTCTACCGGTCTTAGTTTTCTTCTCGCATGTTGTGACTTGACAGTGGTCCAGTCAGGACCGAAACGTCGTCAAAAGTTTCATCTGAGTGCGGGTTATGTGTGAATTTAGTAGTTGGATGCTTAGTTCATTACGTTTATTCTTATCGACCTCAGGCAGGTTGTTAACGTTAAAGGGAACATGTACACCACCTCTTAAGGATGCATTAAGACACCTCTCGGTGTAAATACACTGAGATATACTCACCTCTCGATGTATATATACTGAGAAATTCAGACCCCTTGGTGAATATACTCTTACTTGAGTCATGGGAGCTGCTTGAGTCAGTAGAACTGCTTGAGTCAGTAGAACTGCTTGAGTCAGTACAACTGCTTGAGTCAAGAGAGTTGCTTGAGTCAGGAGAGCTGCTTGAGTCAGTAGAACTGCTTGAGTCAGTAGAACTGCTTGAGTCAAGAGAGTTGCTTGAGTCAAGACAGTTGCTTGAGTCGGGAGAGCTGCTTGAGTCAGGGGAGCTGCTTGAGTCAGTAGAACTGCTTGAGTCAAGAGAGCTGCTTGAGTCAGGAGAGCTGCTTGAGTCAAGACAGTTGCTTGAGTCAGGAGAGCTGCTTGAGTCAAGAGAGCTGCTTGAGTCAAGACAGTTGCTTGAGTCGGGAGAGCTGCTTGAGTCAAGAGAGCTGCTTGAGTCAGGAGAGCTGCTTGAGTCAAGACAGTTGCTTGAGTCAGGAGAGCTGCTTGAGTCAAGAGAGCTGCTTGAGTCAGGAGAGCTGCTTGAGTCAAGAGAGCTGCTTGAGTCAAGAGAGCTGCTTGAGTCAGGAGAGCTGCTTGAGTCAGGAGAGCTGCTTGAGTCAGGAGAGCTGCTTGAGTCGGGGGAACTGCTTGAGTCAGGGGAGCTGCTTGAGTCAGTAGAACTGCTTGAGTCAAGAGAGCTGCTTGAGTCAAGACAGTTGCTTGAGTCAGGAGAGCTGCTTGAGTCAGGAGAGCTGCTTGAGTCAGGAGAGCTGCTTGAGTCAGGAGAGCTGCTTGAGTCAAGAGAGCTGCTTGAGTCAGGAGAGCTGCTTGAGTCAGGAGAGCTGCTTGAGTCAGGACAGCTGCTTGAGTCAGGACAGCTGTTTGAGTCAGGAGAGCTGCTTGAGTCAGGAGAGCTGCTTGAGCCAGGAGAGCTGCTTGAGTCAAAAGAGTTGCTTGAGTCAGGAGAGCTGCTTGAGTCAGGAGAGCTGCTTGAGTCAGGAGAGCTGCTTGAGTCAAGAGAGTTGCTTTAGTCAGGAGAGCTGCTTGAGTCAGGAGAGCTGCTTGAGTCAGGAGAGCTGCTTGAGTCAGGAGACCTGCTTCAGTCAGGAGAGCTGCTTGAGTCAGTAGAGCTGCTTGAGTCAGTAGAGCTGCTTGAGTCAGTAGAGCTGCTTGAGTCAGTAGAGCTGCTTGAGTCAGGAGAGCTGCTTGAGTCAGGAGAGCTGCTTGAGTCAGGAGAGCTGCACGAGTCAGGAGAGCTGCTTGAGTCAGGAGAGCTGCACGAGTCAGGAGAGCTGCTTGAGTCAGGAGAGCTGCTTGAGTCAGTAGAGCTGCTTGAGTCAGGAGAGCTGCTTGAGTCAGGAGAGCTGCTTGAGTCAGGAGAGCTGCACGAGTCAGGAGAGCTGCTTGAGTCAGGAGAGCTGCACGAGTCAGGAGAGCTGCTTGAGTCAGGAGAGCTGCTTGAGTCAGGACAGCTGCTTGAGTCAGGAGTGCTGCTTGAGTCAGTAGAGCTGCTTGAGTCAGGAGAGCTGCACGAGTCAGGAGAGCTGCTTGAGTCAGGAGAGCTGCACGAGTCAGGAGAGCTGCTTGAGTCAGTAGAGCTGCTTGAGTCAGGAGAGCTGCACGAGTCAGGAGAGCTGCTTGAGTCAGGAGAGCTGCTTGAGTCAGGAGAGCTGCTTGAGTCAGGAGAGCTGCTTGAGTCAGTAGAGCTGCTTGAGTCAGGAGAGCTGCTTGAGTCAGGAGAGCTGCTTGAGTCAGGAGAGCTGCTTGAGTCAGGAGAGCTGCTTGAGTCAGGACAGCTGCTTGAGTCAGGAGTGCTGCTTGAGTCAGGAGAGCTGCTTGAGTCAGGAGAGCTGCTTGAGTCAGGAGAGCTGCTTGAGTCAGGAGAGCTGCACGAGTCAGGAGAGCTGCTTGAGTCAGGACAGCTGCTTGAGTCAGGAGAGCTGCTTGAGTCAGGAGAGCTGCACGAGTCAGGAGAGCTGCTTGAGTCAGGAGAGCTGCTTGAGTCAGTAGAGCTGCTTGGGTCAGGAGAGCTGCTTGAGTTAGGAGAGCTGCTTGAGTCAGGAGAGCTGCTTGAGTCAAGAGAGTTGCTTGAGTCAGGAGAGCTGCTTGAGTCAGGATAGCTGCTTTAGTCAGGAGAGCTGCTTGAGTCAGGAGAGCTGCTTGAGTCAAGAGTTGCTTGAGTCAGGAGAGCTGCTTGAGTCAGGAGAGCTGCTTGAGTCAAGAGTTGCTTGAGTCAGGAGAGCTGCGTGAGTCAGGAGAGCTGCTTGAGTCAAGAGTTGCTTGAGTCAGGAGAGCTGCGTGAGTCAGGAGAGCTGCTTGAGTCAAGAGTTGCTTGAGTCAGGAGAGCTGCTTGAGTCAGGAGAGCTGCTTGAGTCAGGAGAGTTGCTTGAGTCAGGAGAGCTGCACGAGTCAGGAGAGCTGCTTGAGTCAGGAGAGCTGCTTGAGTCAGGAGAGCTGCTTGAGTCAGGACAGCTGCTTGAGTCAGGACAGCTGCTTGAGTCAGGAGAGCTGATTGAGTCAGGAGAGCTGCTTGAGTCAGGAGAGCTGCTTGAGTCAAGAGAGCTGCTTGAGTCAGGAGAGTTGCTTGAGTCAGGAGAGCTGCTTGAGTCAGGACAGCTGCTTGAGTCAGGACAGCTGCTTGAGTCAGGACAGCTGCTTGAGTCAGGAGAGCTGCTTGAGCCAGGAGAGCTGCTTGAGTCAAGAGAGTTGCTTGAGTCAGGAGAGCTGCTTGAGTCAGGAGAGCTGCTTGAGTCAGGAGAGCTGCTTGAGTCAAGAGAGTTGCTTTAGTCAGGAGAGCTGCTTGAGTTAGGAGACCTGCTTGAGTCAGGAGAGCTGCTTGAGTCAGTAGAGCTGCTTGAGTCAGTAGAGCTGCTTGAGTCAAGAGAGTTGCTTGAGTCAGGAGAGCTGCTTGAGTCAGGAGACCTGCTTGAGTCAGGAGAGCTGCTTGAGTCAGTAGAGCTGCTTGAGTCAGTAGAGCTGCTTGAGTCAGAAGAGCTGCTTGAGTCAGTAGAGCTGCTTGAGTCAGGAGAGCTGCTTGAGTCAGGAGAGCTGCTTGAGTCAGGAGAGCTGCACGAGTCAGGAGAGCTGCTTGAGTCAGGAGAGCTGCACGAGTCAGGAGAGCTGCTTGAGTCAGGAGAGCTGCTTGAGTCAGTAGAGCTGCTTGAGTCAGGAGAGCTGCTTGAGTCAGGAGAGCTGCTTGAGTCAGGAGAGCTGCACGAGTCAGGAGAGCTGCTTGAGTCAGGAGAGCTGCACGAGTCAGGAGAGCTGCTTGAGTCAGGAGAGCTGCTTGAGTCAGGACAGCTGCTTGAGTCAGGAGTGCTGCTTGAGTCAGGAGAGCTGCTTGAGTCAGGAGCTGCACGAGTCAGGAGAGCTGCTTGAGTCAGGAGAGCTGCACGAGTCAGGAGAGCTGCTTGATTCAGTAGAGCTGCTTGAGTCAGGAGAGCTGCACGAGTCAGGAGAGCTGCTTGAGTCAGGAGAGCTGCACGAGTCAGGAGAGCTGCTTGAGTCAGGAGAGCTGCTTGAGTCAGGACAGCTGCTTGAGTCAGGAGAGCTGCTTGAGTCAGTAGAGCTGCTTGAGTCAGGAGAGCTGCTTGAGTCAGGAGAGCTGCTTGAGTCAGGAGAGCTGCTTGAGTCAGGACAGCTGCTTGAGTCAGGAGTGCTGCTTGAGTCAGGAGAGCTGCTTGAGTCAGGAGAGCTGCTTGAGTCAGGAGAGCTGCACGAGTCAGGAGAGCTGCTTGAGTCAGGACAGCTGCTTGAGTCAGGAGAGCTGCTTGAGTCAGGAGGGCTGCACGAGTCAGGAGAGCTGCTTGAGTCAGGACAGCTGCTTGAGTCAGGAGAGCTGCTTGAGTCAGGAGAGCTGCACGAGTCAGGAGAGCTGCTTGAGTCAGGAGAGCTGCTTGAGTCAGGAGAGCTGCTTGAGTCAGGAGAGCTGCTTGAGTCAGGAGAGCTGCTTGAGTCAGGAGAGCTGCTTGAGTCAAGAGAGTTGCTTGAGTCAGGAGAGCTGCTTGAGTCAGGAGAGCTGCTTGAGTCAGGAGAGCTGCTTGAGTCAGGAGAGCTGCTTGAGTCAGGAGAGCTGCTTGAGTCAGGAGAGCTGCTTGAGTCAGGAGAGCTGCTTGAGTCAGGAGAGCTGCTTGAGTCAGGAGAGCTGCTTGAGTCAGGAGAGCTGCTTGAGTCAGGAGAGCTGCTTGAGTCAGGAGAGCTGCTTGAGTCAGGAGAGCTGCATTAGTCAGGAGAGCTGCTTGAGTCAGGAGAGCTGCTTGAGTCAGGAGAGCTGCTAGAGTCAGGAGAGCTGCTTGAGTCAAGAGTTGCTTGAGCCAGGAGAGCTGCTTGAGTCAGGAGAGCTGCTTGAGTCAAGAGAGTTGCTTGAGTCAGGAGAGCTGCTTGAGTCAGGAGAGCTGCTTGAGTCAGGAGAGCTGCTTGAGTCAAGAGAGTTGCTTGAGTCAGGAGAGCTGATTGAGTCAGGAGAGCTGCTTGAGTCAAGAGAGCTGCTTGAGTCAGGAGAGCTGCTTGAGTCAGGAGAGCTCCTTGAGTCAGGAGAGCTCCTTGAGTCAGGAGAGCTGCTTGAGTCAGGAGAGCTGCTTGAGTCAGGAGAGCTGCTTGAGTCAGGAGAGCTGCTTGAGTCAGGAGAGCTGCACGAGTCAGGAGAGCTGCTTGAGTCAGGAGAGCTGCTTGAGTCAGTAGAGCTGCTTGAGTCAGGAGAGCTGCTTGAGTTAGGAGAGCTGCTTGAGTCAGGAGAGCTGCTTGAGTCAAGAGAGTTGCTTGAGTCAGGAGAGCTGCTTGAGTCAGGATAGCTGCTTTAGTCAGGAGAGCTGCTTGAGTCAGGAGAGCTGCTTGAGTCAAGAGTTGCTTGAGTCAGGAGAGCTGCTTGAGTCAGGAGAGCTGCTTGAGTCAAGAGTTGCTTGAGCCAGGAGAGCTGCGTGAGTCAGGAGAGCTGCTTGAGTCAAGAGTTGCTTGAGTCAGGAGAGCTGCGTGAGTCAGGAGAGCTGCTTGAGTCAAGAGTTGCTTGAGTCAGGAGAGCTGCTTGAGTCAGGAGAGCTGCTTGAGTCAGGAGAGCTGCTTGAGTCAAGAGAGTTGCTTGAGTCAGGAGAGCTGCTTGAGTCAGGAGAGCTGCTTGAGTCAGGAGAGCTGCTTGAGTCAGGAGAGCTGCTTGAGTCAGGAGAGCTGCTTGAGTCAGGAGAGCTGCTTGAGTCAAGAGAGTTGCTTGAGTCAAGAGTCAGGAGAGCTGCTTGAGTCAGGAGAGCTGCTTGAGTCAGGAGAGTCTGCTTGAGTCAGGAGAGCTGCTTGAGTCAGGAGAGCTGCTTGAGTCAGGAGAGTGCTGCTTGAGTCAGGAGAGCTGCTTGAGTCAGGAGAGCTGCTTGAGTCAGGAGAGCTGCTTGAGTCAGGAGAGCTGCTTGAGTCAGGAGAGCTGCTTGAGTCAGGAGAGCTGCTTGAGTCAGGAGAGCTGCTTGAGTCAGGAGAGCTGCTTGAGTCAGGAGAGCTGCTTGAGTCAGGAGAGCTGCTTGAGTCAAGAGAGCTGCTTGAGTCAGGAGAGCTGCTTGAGTCAGGAGAGCTGCTTGAGTCAGGAGAGCTGCTTGAGTCAGGAGAGCTGCTTGAGTCAGGAGAGCTGCACGAGTCAGGAGAGCTGCTTGAGTCAGGAGAGCTGCTTGAGTCAGGAGAGCTGCTTGAGTCAGGAGAGCTGCTTGAGTCAGGAGAGCTGCTTGAGTCAGGAGAGCTGCTTGAGTCAGGAGAGCTGCTTGAGTCAGGAGAGCTGCTTGAGTCAGGAGATCTGCTTGAGTCAGAGAGCTGCTTGAGTCAGGAGAGCTGCTTGAGCCAGGAGAGCTGCTTGAGTCAGGAGAGCTGCTTGAGTCAGGAGAGCTGCTTGAGTCAGGAGAGCTGCTTGAGTCAGGAGAGCTGCTTGAGTCAGGAGTGCTGCAGGTGTCGGGAGAGCTGTTTGAGTGAGGAGAGCTGCTTGAGTCAGGAGAGCTGCTTGAGTCAGGAGAGATGCTTGAGTCAGGAGAGCTGCTTGAGTCAGGAGAGCTGCTTGAGTCAGGAGAGCTGCTTGAGTCAGGAGAGCTGCTTGAGTCAGGAGAGCTGCTCAGGAGAGCTGAGTCAGGAGAGCTGCTTGAGGAGAGTTGCTGAGTCAGGACAGCTGCTTGAGTCAGGACAGCTGCTTGAGTCAGGAGAGCTGCTTGAGTCAGGAGAGCTGCTTGAGTCAGGAGAGCTGCTTGAGTCAGGAGAGCTGCTTGAGTCAGGAGAGCTGCTTGAGTCAGGAGAGCTGCTTGAGTCAGGAGAGCTGCTTGAGTCAGGAGAGCTGCTTGAGTCAGGAGAGCTGCTTGAGTCAGGAGAGCTGCTTGAGTCAGGAGAGCTGCTTGAGTCAGGAGAGCTGCTTGAGTCAGGAGAGCTGCTTGAGTCAAGAGAGTTGCTTGAGTCAGGAGAGCTGATTGAGTCAGGAGAGCTGCTTGAGTCAGGAGAGCTGCTTGAGTCAGGAGAGCTGCTTGTGTCAGGAGAGCTGCACGAGTCAGGAGAGCTGCTTGAGTCAGGAGAGCTGCACGAGTCAGGAGAGCTGCTTGAGTCAGGAGAGCTGCACGAGTCAGGAGAGCTGCTTGAGTCAGGAGAGCTGCTTGAGTCAGGAGAGCTGCACGAGTCAGGAGAGCTGCTTGAGTCAGGAGAGCTGCACGAGTCAGGAGAGCTGCTTGAGTCAGGAGAGCTGCACGAGTCAGGAGAGCTGCTTGAGTCAGGAGAGCTGCTTGAGTCAGGAGAGCTGCTTGAGTCAGGAGAGCTGCACGAGTCAGGAGAGCTGCTTGAGTCAGGAGAGCTGCACGAGTCAGGAGAGCTGCTTGAGTCAGGAGAGCTGCTTGAGTCAGGAGAGCTGCTTGAGTCAGGAGAGCTGCACGAGTCAGGAGAGCTGCTTGAGTCAGGAGAGCTGCTTGAGTCAGGAGAGCTGCTTGAGTCAGGAGAGCTGCACGAGTCAGGAGAGCTGCTTGAGTCAGGAGAGCTGCTTGAGTCAGTAGAGCTGCTTGAGTCAGGAGAGCTGCTGGAGTCAGGAGAGCTGCACGAGTCAGGAGAGCTGCTTGAGTCAGGAGAGCTGCTTGAGTCAGGAGAGCTGCTTGAGTCAGGAGAGCTGCTTGAGTCAGGAGAGCTGCTTGAGTCAGGAGAGCTGCTTGAGTCAGTAGAGCTGCTTGAGTCAGGAGAGCTGCTTGAGTCAGGAGAGCTGCTTGAGTCAGGAGAGCTGCTTGAGTCAGGAGAGCTGCTTGAGTCAGGAGAGCTGCTTGAGTCAGGAGAGCTGCTTGAGTCAGTAGAGCTGCTTGAGTCAGGAGAGCTGCTTGAGTCAGGAGAGCTGCTTGAGTCAGGAGAGCTGCTTGAGTCAGGAGAGCTGCTTGAGTCAGGAGAGCTGCTTGAGTCAGGAGAGCTGCACGAGTCAGGAGAGCTGCTTGAGTCAGGAGAGCTGCTTGAGTCAGTAGAGCTGCTTGAGTCAGGAGAGCTGCTTGAGTCAGGAGAGCTGCACGAGTCAGGAGAGCTGCTTGAGTCAGGAGAGCTGCTTGAGTCAGGAGAGCTGCTTGAGTCAGGAGAGCTGCTTGAGTCAGGAGAGCTGCTTGAGTCAGGAGAGCTGCACGAGTCAGGAGAGCTGCTTGAGTCAGGAGAGCTGCTTGAGTCAGGAGAGCTGGTTGAGTCAGGAGAGCTGCACGAGTCAGGAGAGCTGCTTGAGTCAGGAGAGCTGCACGAGTCAGGAGAGCTGTTTGAGTCAGGAGAGCTGCTTTAGTCAGGAGAGCTGCTTGAGTCAGGAGAGCTGCACGAGTCAGGAGAGCTGCTTGAGTCAGGAGAGCTGCTTGAGTCAGGAGAGCTGCTTGAGTCAGGAGAGCTGCTTGAGTCAGGAGAGCTGCTTGAGTCAGGAGAGCTGCTTGAGTCAGGAGAGCTGCACGAGTCAGGAGAGCTGCTTGAGTCAGGAGAGCTGCTTGAGTCAGGAGAGCTGCACGAGTCAGCTTCAATATTTATACACAACTTCTGTGAATATGAAGTCAAAGTTGTGAATTATTAAAAAAAATAAGCTTTATGTACGTGGATTACACTAATATTTATCTCAAACATCAATGTTTACTGGTCTACATTTTCGTAGACTCGTATGTGAAGAACATGGCCGACAAAATTCGGCGGTTTTTGCCTTGCTTCAGATTTCTTTTCGCGGATTTAACTTTCTGTGAAAGAAATTTAATATCACTAAAGGTAGGACCTGCATAACATATCCTCGAGTCTTTAAGATTCTACGACTCGACGACTCAAGGACTCGACGACTCAAGGACTCGACGACTCAAGGACTCGACGACTCAAGGACTCGACGACTCAAGGACTCGACGACTCAAGGACTCGACGACTCAAGGACTCGACGACTGAAGGACTCGACGACTCAAGGACTCGACGACTCAAGGACTCGACGACTCAAGGACTCAACGACTCAAGGACTCGACGACTCAAGGACTCGACGACTCAAGGACTCGACGACTCAAGGACTCGACGACTCAAGGACTCGACGACTCAAGGACTCGACGACTCAAGGACTCAACGACTCAAGGACTCGACGACTCAAGGACTCGACGACTCAAGGACTCAACGACTCAAGGACTCGACGACTCAAGGACTCGACGACTCAAGGACTCGACGACACAAGGACTCGACGACTCAAGGACTCGACGACTCAAGGACTCGACGACTCAAGGACTCGACGACTCAAGGACTCGACGACTCAAGGACTCAACGACTCAAGGACACGACGACTCAAGGACTCGACGACTCAAGGACTCGACGACACAAGGACTCGACGACTCAAGGACTCGACGACTCAAGGACTCGACGACTCAAGGACTCGACGACTCAAGGACTCAACGACACAAGGACTCGACGACTCAAGGACTCGACGACTCAAGGACTCGACGACTCAAGGACTCGACGACTCAAGGACTCGACGACACAAGGACTCGACGACACAAGGACTCGACGACTCAAGGACTCGACGACTCAAGGACTCGACGACTCAAGGACTCGACGACTCAAGGACTCGACGACTCAAGGACTCGACGACTCAAGGACTCGACGACTCAAGGACTCGACGACACAAGGACTCGACGACACAAGGACTCGACGACTCAAGGACTCGACGACTCAAGGACTCGACGACTCAAGGACTCGACGACTCAAGGACTCGACGACTCAAGGACTCGACGACTCAAGGACTCGACGACTCAAGGACTCGACGACTCAAGGACTCGACGACTCAAGGACTCAACGACACAAGGACTCGACGACTCAAGGACTCGACGACTCAAGGACTCGACGACTCAAGGACTCGACGACTCAAGGACTCGACGACTCAAGGACTCGACGACTCAAGGACTCGACGACTCAAGGACTCGACGACTCAAGGACTCGACGACTCAAGGACTCGACGACTCAAGGACTCGACGACTCAAGGACTCGACGACTCAAGGACTCGACGACTCAAGGACTCGACGACTCAAGGACTCGACGACTCAAGGACTCGACGACTCAAGGACTCGACGACTCAAGGACTCGACGACTCAAGGACTCAACGACTCAAGGACTCAACGACTCAAGGACTCAACGACTCAAGAACTCGACGACTCAAGGACTCAACGACTCGTGTCCAGACGCTGCTAGCGAGGATAAGAACATGAATAAGATTACTGGTGTTTTTTTCTTATGGAAGGTGACCCGTGATGCTAGGAGAAGTGCTCTTGATCCGAGGAGTTGGAACTATCCTTTTTCCCTTCCTTGAAGCAAACGTGATTACTTCTCAATTCTCAGCCGCTGTATGACATCCCTCCTCTCCCCGCTCCTACGTACTTAGCGCTTCCCCATCTTTATAACAACGAAAGAACAACAACATGATGATATTCATTACAGACAATTATGTTCTTGTTTCCATCTAGAAAGAAAAAGAATAAGAACATTTTTAAATAAAAAAATAAAAACGACGAAGACAATAAAAAAATCTGACAAAAAAAAACGAAAACAAAAACACAGAAAAAACATAAAACACGAAGTGACCCCAGCAACAAAAAGTAACAGCAAAAAAAAAAAAATAACAAGAACAATGAGAAGTCCGGGGCATTTATTAACATATTCCCCGAGTGTAAATAGCCACCTTAGCCATGGACAGCCTTTAAAAATTAAAGTTTATTTTTCATCCCACTAACAGCTTGTGTCTGTGTTCATGATGGTGGAGGTGAATGAGTGATTTTGTCATGAGTAGTTATATTGACGTTCTCCCCTTCAGTTTATGTAATTTTACATTCACAGTTTAGTGTAAATGGCAAAGACTTATTCTGTATTGTGTAAGAGTGAATCAGAATTGTTAAAAATGTCTTTGGTTTGAGGTTATGAGTGTAAATGTGTAGCTCCTGACCTGCTGTTATACAGTACCCACCAGTCCTAAGGTGACGTGTTTACCCTCAGAGTGAATGGCAATCAGTGTGAGTTGAACAGTGTGTGGTGTGAGGTGGACAGTGTGTGGTGTGAGGTGGACAGTGTGTGGTGTGAGGTGGACAGTGTGTGGTGTGAGGTGGACAGTGTGTGGTGTGAGGTGGACAGTGTGTGGTGTGAGGTGGACAGTGTGTGGTGTGAGGTGGACAGTGAATAAGTCAGCGTGAGATGGACAATGAATGACGGTATAAGTTAGTGAAGGACAGTGCTAGTCAGTGACTGGAGGACAAGCAGTGTCTGTCTTCTACCTCAGGCAACAATCTTCGACAGTTTCCTCACCAGTGTGCAGCTTCACAAGTAAGTGTACCGTTTCCACTCGAGTCACAATCTCAGACAAGTATTTCTAATACTGGTTACCTGATTCACTGACTCTTGACAACTTATTTCTGTCGCTCTCTCTTTATTTCCATTAAAAGAGTTAAATAAAGTGCACTATTTTTTTTCTAAAACTCTTGTATTTTTTCCATTTTCTTCCGGTGTGACCTAAACACCTTTCAGGCTGTCACTCATTTAGGCCTACTGGACAAGCTGTCACTCATTTAGGCCTACTGGACAAGCTGTCACTCATTTAGGCCTACTGGACAAACATAAACAGCCCCATAAAAGTCAAAGAAAAATATAAATCAGATATATTTTGAATTCGAAATAGATACAAAGAGAGGGAGAATACCGGGTCTAAGAGCAGCCATTGTGCACCAACCAATGCTGAATGCTCGCACACGAGAGAATTCAATCCCGGATTAAACAAATTTGTGGAATGTTTGGGAGGTAGTGGGATTAGATTAAGAAAAAAGTAATGGAATATTGGTTTATGAAAGAGAGAGAGAGAAAGAGAGAGAGAGAGATAACAAGGAAGACTTTAGCAAACATATGCACTGGTTATTTTAGAATCCAATTTTCTCTCCTGGCTCCAATATGCTTACCCCTCCCATGAAGGTTCTTTACCCTCCCACGAGGTCTGCTTAACCTCCCATGAGGAGCTGCTTACCCTCCCGTGAGGGCTCCTTACTCTCCCATGGGAGCTCCTTACCCTCTCATGAGGGCTCCTTACCCTCTCATGAGGGCTCCTTACCCTCTCATGAGGGCTACTTACCCTCTCATGAGGGCTCCTTACCCTGCCATGAGGGCTGCTTACCCTGCCATCAGGGCTGCTTGCCCTCCCAGGAGTCCTGCTTAGAGAAGGGTAACTCTAATTCCTTCGATCAAGAGCAGCTTACCAGCGTCATGATCCCTTGGGAGAATTGGACCTGCCTCGCATAGGCCAGTAGGCCTGTTGCACTGTTCCTTCTTTCTTATGTTCTTGTGTTCCTCCAGCTACTGCCGCGTCAGAAGCTCTCCTATATATACTGGCTCCCTCACAGTCGTGTATTAGTGTGACTTGTCAATGGTCCAAGTCGGACCGAAATTTCGTCATAAGATTCTTTCTCCTATGTGTGGATTATTTAAGTATTGAAATGAACAAAACACCAGCAACAGCGTGTATTTGCTGCCTCCACCACACTGCCTCCTGCAGCAATATCTCTGCCACCATTAAGACTGTCAGTTTAAAAAAAAACTAATTTACATATTCACATCAAGGCATTCATTCCTCCACGCCTCTTTTCAGGCCCAGCTCTCCGTCTCTTATTTACGGGAATGCGAGATGGGCGTCAAGTTGTGGACACAGCTTGGAGTTTCAGCCAAATGGCTCACCGTCATTTTTCAATATCTTCTCTCGGGTATTTGTCCAGGAAACATTGAACTTAGCGAGGGTGAGGAAATGGTTTAGCCTTAGTTAAGCTTTAAGACTACGTCAAGATGGCGAAGGGGATTTTCCAGGATTTGTGGAGGCGAGGATTTAAGTGAGGAGGAGGATTTGTGTGGATGGTTGTGACTGTGTGGGTGGCTTGTTGTTTGAGTTTGCTAGGATGTAATACAAGGGCTGAGTATGTTGCTTTAATTTTAGCTCGACTGGGATCAGTGAAACCGGCTAGATATATTTGTGAACACCTGTGTGTGTGTGTGTGTGTGTGTGTGTGTGTGTGTGTGTGTGTGTGTGTGTGTGTGTGTGTGTGTGTGTGTGTGTGTGTGATATTAGCTGTTTGAGTTTGGGAGAGTGAGATACCTGCCTCGGTTCCACTGCTTTAAATATCGACGTACTGGCTAGATTGAGAACTGTTGTACCTATTGTTGAACTCCTTGTATTGAATGTGTGGCTGTGTGCTCATCTAGGTGTGTTTCTGTGCGTTGATCTCCGGCACTTGGCCCCACCCACCCCTGCTCGTTAATCATCCAGTATTGCTCGCCGTCAGCGAGGACGAGATTGGCATAAGTTGATCTCACCTGCGGCAAGACAATATGGACCATCCTGGACCAGTTGGCGCTCACCTGCGAGTCATACAATATAGACCATTCTGGACCAGTTGGCCCACACCTGCGGGCCAGGCAATATGGAAGCCACACGAGTCTTTGGCAAATACTGACGAGACTGGCGTAGAGTGCTTCAGATGTAAGCCACAGGTGGATGTCAGAACCCACCACGGTTGTCATGGAGACCTCTCACTACCACCACCACCACCATCACCACCACCACCACCACCACCACCACCACCACCACCACCACCACCACCACCACCACCACCACCACCACAACCACAACCACCACCATCAATACCACCACCACCACCACTTCTACCACTTCCACCACTACCACCAACACCATCACCACCATCACCACCATCATCACTACCACCATTACCACCATCATCACTACCACCATTACCACCACCATCACTACCACCACTACTACTACCACCATTACCACCATCATCACTACCACCATTACCACCACCATCACTACCACCACTACTACCACCACCATCACCACCACCGGGCAACAGGGCAACACGGGTTTAGAGCAGGTCACTCCTGCCTGTCCCAGCTACTGGACAATTATGACAAGGTCCTGGATGCTACAGAGGATAAATAAAATGCAGATGTAGTATACACAGACTTTGCAAAAGCCTTCGACAAGTGTGACAACGGTGTTATAGCACACAAAATACGTGATAAAGGAATAACAGGAAAAGTTGGTAGATGGATCTATAACTTCCTGACAAATAGAACACAAAGAGTAATAGTAAACAGAGTAAAGTCCCAGGGAGCTACAGTGAAAAGCTCTGTTCCACAAGGCACAGTACTCGCTCCCATCCTATTCCTCATCCTCATATCTGACATAGAGAGCAAGGCATAGCTCGTGTCTTCCTTTGCGGATGACAACCGGATTGCCATGACAGTGACCTCCATCGAAGACACCACAAGACTCCTGGCGGACATCAACCAAATCTTCAAATGGGCCACTCAAAACAATATGAAGTTCAGTGAAGAGAAACTCCAACTACTCAGATATGGAAAACTTGAGGAAATTAAAGTTATGTCAGGGTATGCAACACATTTTAACCATACAGCAGAGCGAAAAAGTGATGTAAAGGACCTGAGAGTGATAATGTTAAGGGATCTCACCTTCAAAGACCACAACAATGTATCTACCTCATCTGCTAGAAAAATGATAGAATGGATAATGAGAAATTTCAAAACTAGTGACGCCAAGCCCATGATAATTCTCCTCAAATCGCTTGTTCTCTCTAGGCTGGAATACTGCTGTACACTAACGGCCCTTTCAAGGCAGGCGAAATTGCTAACCTGTAGAGTGTACAAAGAACTTTCACGGCACACATAAGAACTATAAAGCACCTAAATTACTGGGAACGGTTGAAGTCCCTTGATTTGTATTCCCTGGACCGCAGACGAGATACATGATAATATACACTTGGAAAATCCTAGAGGGATTAGTACCAAACTTGCACACGAAAATCACTCCCTATGAAAGCAAGAGACCCGGCAGGAGATAAAACATTCCCCCAGTGAAAAGCAGGGGCCCCACGAGTACACTGAGAGACAACACAGTGTCAGGGGCCCAAGACTGTTCAACTGCCTCCCAGCATACATAAAGGGGATTACCAATAGACCCCTGGCTGTCTTCAAGAAGGCATTGGACAGGCACCTGAAGTCAGTACCTGACCAGCCGGGCTGTGGTTCGTACGTCATTTTGCGTGCGGCCAGCAGTAAGAGCCTGGTTGGTCAGTCCCTGATCCACCAGGAGGCCTGGTCTCAGTCCGGGCAGCGGAGGCGTTGACCTTCGAAACCCTCTCCAGGTATACCACTACCATCACCACCACCATCACCACCTCCACCACAATCACCACCTCCACCACCATCACTACCACCAACACCATCACAACCACCACCATCACGACAACCACCGCCACCATAACCAATGCCACTAGCACTAAGCACACTCCATTAACACCACCACCCCAGCACCAACCACCAGCACTAACAACTCAATTACCACCACCACTACCACCACCACCAATGCCACCACCACCACTAACCAACGCCACTAGCACTAGCAACTCCATTACCACCACCACTACTACCACTACCACCACTACCACTACTACTACCACCACTACCCCTACCACCAATGCCACCACCACCACTAACCAACGCCACTAGCACTAACAACTCCATTACCACCACCACCTTCAACACATCTACCACCACCACAAAAACACTTCAGAAGTAAGTACCACAACGACAGCCTTAGAACTAAAAAATGTGCGTTATGTGAAGACAGTTTAGAAGAATTAAAGCTCTTAAGAAGATAACTGAGAAAACAGGAAAATCGAGCTAGTAGACAGTGAGATAGTATTTAACATGGGAGGAACAAGAATGAACTCAAATACGAATTAGAAATTTAAATGGGGCAGATGTACACAAGTTACTACAAAGTGCAACACTGCTGCCTGTAAGCCATACTGGATAATTAATGAGAAAGAGAAGGACTCAGGGTAAGCTTAATTCCGAATATATTATCTGAGGCACGCATCAACAGAGTTGTATAAATTTAAATACAGTTTTCAAGACCCTCTAAAAAGGATTCATTCATGATACTATATTCAGCAACTGTCAGGTCTGTCTTGAAGTATGTAGCAACAATATGCAACTCGCACCTTACGAAGCTTCTCAGGAAGCTGGAAAAAAGTGATAAAGCCTGTAACCAGATTATTGTAACTAAGGGGTGTGAGCCATGAGAAGTTGAAGAAGGAAAACTTAAGGGCATTAGAAGACAGGAGGAGCAGACTGTACTGTAGTAGGCTCCCCGGTCTTGTCCCGGCCCGGGTCTTTTCCAGATGGTGATCCGGTGAGAAGAAGCAGAGGTGACATGATCATGATGTACAAAATACTGAGAGAGATTGACAGAGATTGACACGAGGGTATAGCTAGAAGTTAAAATTACAGATGAGTCATAAGGATGTTTGGAAGTATTTCTTTAGCCAAAGAGTAGTCGGGAAGTGAAACGACTTAGCGAAATGTAGAGGGAGGCTTCATACGTCATTTTAAGAATAGGTATGATAGAGCTCAAGCACCCAGGAGATTGAACCCAGCAGGGACCAGCGGAGAGACGGGACCAGGAGCTGACACTGCTGCAGCCATATGCAAGTGAGCATAAATAAATTGCTGAGCGCACACAAATACGCACACACACACACATACACACACACACACACACACACACACACACAAACACACACACAAACACACAAACACAAACACACACACACAAACACACACACACACACACACACACACAAACACACACACACACACACACACACACACACACACACACACACACACACACACTGACAGGGAGGCAACAACGAGTCATGGTACGTAATGATGTATCACAGTGGGCACCTGTGACGAGCGGGGTCCCACAGGGGTCGGTCCTAGGACCAGTGCTATTTTTGGTATATGTGAACGACATGACGGAAGGGTTAGACTCAGAAGTGTCCCTGTTTGCAGATGATGTGAAGTTAATGAGGAGAATTAAATCTGATGAGGACCAGGCAGGACTTCAAAGAGACCTGGACAGACTGGACACCTGGTCCAGCAAATGGCTTCTCGAATTTAATCCTGCCAAATGCAAAGTCATGAAGATAGGGGAAGGGCACAGAAGACCACAGACAGAGTATAGGCTAGGTGGCCAAAGACTGCAAACCTCACTCAAGGAGAAAGATCTTGGGGAGAGTATAACACCGAGCATGTCTCCGGAAGCACACATCAATCAGATAACTGCTGCAGCATATGGGCGCCTGGCAAACCTGAGAACAGCATTCCGATACCTTAGTAAGGAATCATTCAAGACACTGTACACCGTGTATGTCAGGCCCATACTGGAGTATGCAGCACCTGTTTGGAACCCGCACTTGATAAAGCACGTCAAGAAACTAGAGAAAGTACAAAGGTTTGCAAAAAGGTTAGTTCCAGAGCTAAGGGGAATGTCCTATGAAGAAAGATTAAGGGAAATCGGCCTGACGACACTGGAGGACAGGAGGGTCAGGGGAGACATGATAACGACATATAAAATACTGCGTGGAATAGACAAGGTGGACAAAGACAGGATGTTCCAGGGAGGGGACACAGAAACAAGAGGCCACAATTGGAAGTTGAAGACACAAATGAGTCAGAGAGATAGTAGGAAGTATTTCTTCAGTCATAGAGTTGTAAGGCAGTGGAATAGCCTAGAAAATGACGTAGTGGAGGCAGGAACCATACACAGTTTTAAGACGAGGTTTGATAAAGCTCATGGAGCGGGGAGAGGGAGGGCCTAGTAGCAACCGGTGAAGAGGCGGGGCCAGGAGCTAGGACTCGACCCCTGCAACCACAAATAGGTGAGTACAAATAGGTGAGTACACACACACACACACACACACACACACACCTCACGCCTCACCAAGCTAATACCTAATACAGTTCTATTATTGGATGACAGAAATAAGACAGGAAAGGGACGGGTGTGCAGATTACATATTCCAGGACTGCCGGAAGGTCCTCGATGTGGTGCCTCACACCCGCCTCTCTTGAAAATCTGACTGGGATATCGAGAAGGATACGATGGATAATGTAACAATTGACAACGAGAGAATAGTGATAATCAGAGAAGAGGCAGAGTGGAGTAGCTAGCGACACTCTTCAGGGGAGTGCATTGACGTTAAGGGCTCTTCATCCAAGGAAATTGATATATCCTTCTCATCCTTGGATCAAATGTGATTATCTTCCATTCCCCTGGTGTTCAATGACTTCTACGGGTTTAGCGTTCCCCATAACTGCAATGTATGACCATTACTGCTCTTGACCTGATAGAAATGAGGGACTCTTGATCGAAGGAGTTAAGAGGCATCATCCCCTTCCTTGGATCAAACCAGATTACTTCGATTCCCAAAATGCTAGATGACCGATCACAGCCTTAACGCTACGATATTGTTATAACAGTGACAATAAGTGCATCTCCTCACACTCCACATGGAACTGTCCATAGGAGTTTAGAGCTTCCTTGTGAATATAAAAATAGTCCTCATGTCCCACAGTGACCCTTTAAACTATAAGGTCAAGAACCCCTCCACTTATCCCTCACTGAGTACTTGTGGAACACTGGAACACTGGAACACTGGAACATGTCACCTTCTTATAGTGTCACCGTATGTGCGTTATTGACTTGACAACGACCGTTTGTCTTCCTTCAAGGTACAGTGACCAGAAGAAAACGAAACACATTCACCATCATTCATTCCTGAGCTGCCTTGCCAGAAGTGTGATGTTGTCGTTGTTTGAATGACCCTAAAGAATAACAAGGCAATACTGTCACTGGAACAATATACGAATAACCCGAAAATAGGCAATTGTAACTTATGCCGATGTTTCGGTCCGACCTGGACCATTACTAGTGACTAGTTAATGTTTCAGGTCGAGAGGAAACGTTGCCCTAAGTTTCAGTTTCCTGTGTGCGGGTTATTTGTGTATTAAATGACCTTCCTTTACGCACCAGTTTCACTCATCCTTCAGAGTGCAGGAACTGTACTGCCCACCTCTAGGACTCTTACATCCCGGCCCATCCTTCAGAGTGCAGGCACTGTACTGCCCACCTCTAGGACTCTTACATCCCGGCCATCCTTCAGAGTGCAGGCACTGTACTGCCCACCTCTAGGACTCTTACATCCCGGCCATCCTTCAGAGTGCAGGCACTGTACTGCCCACCTCTAGGACTCTTACATCCCGGCCATCCTTCAGAGTGCAGGCACTGTACTGCCCACCTCTAGAACTCTTACATCCCGGCCCATCCTTCAGAGTGCAGGTACTGTACTGCCCACCTCTAGGACTCTTACATCCCCGGCCATCCTTCAGAGTGCAGGCACTGTACTGCCCACCTCTAGAACTCTTACATCCCGGCCCATCCTTCAGAGTGCAGGTACTGTACTGCCCACCTCTAGGACTCTTACATCCCCGGCCATCCTTCAGAGTGCAGGCACTGTACTGCCCACCTCTAGGACTCTTACATCCCCGTCCATCCTTCAGAGTGCAGGCACTGTACTGCCCACCTCTAGAACTCTTACATCCCGGCCCATCCTTCAGAGTGCAGGTACTGTACTGCCCACCTCTAGGACTCTTACATCCAAGCCCATCCTTCAGAGTGCAGGCACTGTACTGCCCACCTCTAGGACTCTTACATCCCCGGCCATCCTTCAGAGTGCAGGCACTGTACTGCCCACCTCTAGGACTCTTACATCCCCGTCCATCCTTCAGAGTGCAGGCACTGTACTGCCCACCTCTAGAACTCTTACATCCCGGCCCATCCTTCAGAGTGCAGGTACTGTACTGCCCACCTCTAGGACTCTTACATCCCCGCCCATCCTTCAGAGTGCAGGCACTGTACTGCCCACCTCTAGGACTCTTACATCCCCGCCCATCTTTCAGAGTGCAGGCACTGAGTCACAAAACTCCAGACCGTCGCGTTAGCCACTGGACCAGCTAGCCACAATAAAATTCATCCACTAGGTATATTTATACACCATAGGAAGGTTAGCATAGGCGCAACTGTGCCTATGCTAACAGTGGCGCCTATGCTAACCTCCCTATGGTGTATAAATATACCTAGTTGGATGAATCTTATTGTAGCTAGCTGGTCCAGTGGCTAACGCGACGGTCTGGAGTTTTGAGACTCTGATCGCGGGTTCTATCCCCGCCCGTGGTATGGTTTGCAGGTACTGTACTGCCCACCTCCACAATTCAGGTCTGGCTAGTCAAACACAGTAAGAAATTCGACTTTGACTCACCTTTACTGGATGAAATATAACTTATACTTGTAGATTCTTAAAAAAACATCGTTTAAGAATTAAGAATCTCATAACATTACTAATAATTTAAATGGTAATCTTGCAAGAAGTTTAGTCAGAAATATGATTATAATTATTCTTCAGTTTTCTCCTTTAACTTACAAATTGCTTTAATAAAAGTACTTAAATTCCAAACATAGTAATATGCAATTTATATCTGAAAAAAAATAACACTAATAAGGTCTATTTTTATTATATAATTAAAAGGTCTGCCAATGAACTCTCAGCTTCCGTAAACAAAAGCCAATTTTTATGGGTATTACTACTAAATTATCTTTTTTGTTACCTATAATATATATAGAAAGAATTTGGGTGTGACTTTAGTCACCAGAGATTTCAGTACATCGCTTACACGTCTGTTCATCTTGAAATATATTAAAACATATTCTTGGGTTAATTACAAACCCGTGTGAATTTAAAACTAGGTATATATGCAAACAACTGAATTAATTATACACAAATAACCCGCACATAGAAGAGAGGAGCTTACGACGACGTTTCGGTCAGACTCGGACCATTTACAAAGTCACATTGTGCGGGTTATTTGTTTATCGTTCCAGTTACGGTATTGTGCCTTTTTTGTTATTAATTGAATTAATTACTTAATCCATACAGTATAAAGAAGTAAATTTGACACAGTTACCATTTACTTCTCTACTGATTATCAAGGTACACACAGTTATATATATTAATTTATTTGATTATTTCATGAGTTATACCCTCTGCAGTCCTCCTTTGTGTATTTATATCAATGTAACTGTTTAAATGCATCTTGTTTAGGCTTGACCAGGCAGCGTTTAAGAGCAAGAAGCGCAGAGCATCAGAGTCGTTCCTATAGAACAAGTTATTTATTGTTGTAAACCGAGGTGTATGTCTCTCAGTTGATTTTAATCCCATCCAACCAACCAAATAACCAAGGCTGTGACACTGTATTAAGGGTGAGTTTTTTTTTTCCTCTCTGTTTAAGTCAGTTGTTCCGAAGCCACGGACCTGGTGGTGTTAGTGCTGCTTCTCACAGTGACGTTCCATTACTGTCTCTCCCTCTGAACTCTCTTGACTCTCTTCACCTACATATTTCTGAGGAATGTAAGCATTTACCCACTTTGATCTTGCCTTCATCTTTCTATGTCGTCTCTTCCTATACATTTTAAGAAAAACTTTTGTATTCTCAGTATTTTAATAATTTGCATATTTTCTTTTAAAATTACTTTTAATGCGACATTATTTACCTCTTCGATATGTGTTGGTGACAAGAGATGGTTCCATCAATAAGGATTTAAAGACTTTTGATTACACTTGGGTCATTAAGGCTGCAAGTAACCTGTGCAACACCAGACAAGAATACTCCAGTACCGCAAATACACCTAATCAGCTGATACATACTTCTCGGTGTATATATCCTGTATGAGAGCAACAAAACAGTGTATAGGAATTACATCGTGTGAAAGTCTAGTAATATTTTATTTATTTTATTGTAAAATTATACTTTTTTAGTTATTATTTTTCACGTAACCGTTGTTTATATATATATATATATATATATATATATATATATATATATATATATATATATATTTTATTTTTTTTTTTTTTTTTTTTTTTTTTATCACACTGGCCGATTCCCACCAAGGCAGGGTGGCCCGAAAAAGAAAAACTTTCACCATCATTCACTCCATCACTGTCTTGCCAGAAGGGTGCTTTACACTACAGTTTTTAAACTGCAACATTAACACCCCTCCTATATATATATATATATATATATATATATATATATATATATATATATATATATATATATATATATATATATATAACAATACTGCGACTAGCCAAAGATTCGGACCCATGCTGCTTAGGCCTGCCTCATGGTTGGCGAGAACTCATGACGCCTTAATCCACGGGACCACACAATTCTTAAGAGTAGCGCATCCAGCACAACTGAATGTTGTACTCGCTACCCAAGGTCATGGGTTCGAGTCCTTGGCTAGTCGCAGTGTTGTTATTGATCAATACCACTTGTTCGTGGGCGCAATAATATATATATACATGTATGTGTGTATATATATATATATATATATCTATATATATATATATATATATATATATATATATATATATATATATATTTATTTATTTATTATTATTAACACACTGGCCGATTCCCACCAAGGCAGGGTGGCCCGAAAAAGAAAAACTTTCACCATCATTCACTCCATCACTGTCTTGCCAGAAGGGTGCTTTACACTACAGTTTTTAAACTGCAACATTAACACCCCTCCTTCAGAGTGCAGGCACTGTACTTCCCATCTCCAGGACTCAAGTCCGGCCTGCCGGTTTCCCTGAACCCCTTCATAAATGTTACTTTGCTCACACTCTAACAGCACGTCAAGTATTAAAAACCATTTGTCTCCATTCACTCCTATCAAACACGCTCACGCATGCCTGCTGGAAGTCCAAGCCCCTCGCACACAAAACCTCCTTTACCCCCTCCCTCCAACCTTTCCTAGGCCGACCCCTACCCCGCCTTCCTTCTGCTACAGACTGATACACTCTTGAAGTCATTCTGTTTCGCTCCATTCTCTCTACATGTCCGAACCACCTCAACAACCCTTCCTCAGCCCTCTGGACAACAGTTTTGGTAATCCACGCCTCCTCCTAACTTCCAAACTACGAATTCTCTGCATTATATTCACACCATACATTGCCCTCAGACATGACATCTCCACTGCCTCCAGCCTTCTCCTCGCTGCAACATTTATCACCCATGCTTCACTCCCATATAAGAGCGTTGGTAAAACTATACTCTCATACATTCCCCTCTTTGCCTCCAAGGACAAAGTTCTTTGTCTCCACAGACTCCTAAGTGCACCACTCACCCTTTTCCCCTCATCAATTCTATGATTCACCTCATCTTTCATAGACCCATCCGCTGACACGTCCACTCCCAAATATCTGAATACATTCACCTCCTCCATACTCTCTCCCTTCAATCTGATATCCAATCTTTCATCACATAATCTTTTTGTTATCCTCATAACCTTACTCTTTCCTGTATTCACTTTTAATTTTCTTCTTTTGCACACCCTACCAAATTCATCCACCAATCTCTGCAACTTCTCTTCAGAATCTCCCAAGAGCACAGTGTCATCAGCAAAGAGCAACAGTGACAACTCCCACTTTATGCGTGATTCTTTGTCTTTTAACTCCACGCCTCTTGCCAAGACCCTCGCATTTACTTCTCTTACAACCCCATCTATAAATATATTAAACAACCACGGTGACATCACACATCCTTGTCTAAGGCCTACTTTTACTGGGAAATAATTTCCCTCTTTCCTACATACTCTAACTTGAGCCTCACTATCCTCGTAAAAACTCTTCACTGCTTTCAGTAACCTACCTCCTACACCATACACCTGCAACATCTGCCACATTGCCCCCCTATCCACCCTGTCATACGCCTTTTCCAAATCCATAAATGCCACAAAGACCTCTTTAGCCTTATCTAAATACTGTTCACTTATATGTTTCACTGTAAACACCTGGTCCACACACCCCCTACCTTTCCTAAAGCCTCCTTGTTCATCTGCTATCCTATTCTCCGTCTTACTCTTAATTCTTTCAATAATAACTCTACCATACACTTTACCAGGTATACTCAACAGACTTATCCCCCTATAATTTTTGCACTCTCTTTTATCCCCTTTGCCTTTATACAAAGGAACTATACATGCTTTCTGCCAATCCCTAGGTACCTTACCCTCTTCCATACATTTATTAAATAATTGCACCAACCACTCCAAAACTATATCCCCACCTGCTTGTAACATTTCTATCTTTATCCCATCAATCCCAGCTGCCTTACCCCCTTTCATTCTACCTACTGCCTCACGAACTTCCCCCACACTCACAACTTGCTCTTATATATATATATATATATATATATATATATATATATATATATATATATATATATATATATATATATATATATATATATATATATATATATATATATATATATATATATATATATATATATTATATATATGGGGTCCACCTCTGGTGTAAATTGTGGGACGCATAGCCTCGGAGAAGTGGATAAAAAGGCTTCAAGGAAGAAGCCGTTTGAATATTCCACTTCCCCTACCACCCCATCTTTCAATATATTTTTTTTTACCAATAGGAATATTTATTTACATAATATGGTACAGAAGATTTAAGAGATACATTGTTGATATAAAGGTGGTATATAAGGTACATGTATTGGAGATAGGTATCAGCCATGGTAGATGCACATGTATAGTCCCACACCACCTGCTTCCCATCTGTCCAGGCTTGAAGGGTGATACCATCTGGACGCTTTTGGCTGCCATCAGATCTGCATAGTTGGGGTGGCTCCCTTACTGCTGGGCATCCAGCTGTTGTGAGGCTCCTCTTGATAATGTTATTAACCTCCTCATGTCTTGCAATCTTTCCCTCGGATTTACGGCACACAAGACCATGGTACCCGAATCGGTCTGCTGCTTCACTGCCACAAATACACCTGTGTTCGGCGAGAATAGGGGCGGCAAGTCGAAGGGCAACACCGATGCGGATGGTCTGTGGGTCGAGGCGTGTGCCAAGGCTGGAGTTGGGAACAGCCAACAGAAAGTCCCCAGCATGAGGGGCTCTCACTGCCAGGAGACGGGCTCTATCCTTCCCTGACACACTCTGAAGCTTTGTTGAGGCAATATTTTCCACTATTGGACCATCCCATTGCGATTGTTTGTAGTTGTTGGGGGGAGCAGGTCTGGTTTCAGAGCCCGTTAGATTATCCCAGATCATTGCTCCGTCAATGAATTTTTGGTCCTGGACTCCAATCTTGTCCCTAAGATGTTCAGGGAGAATCGCTGCTACAAGCTCTCTAGATGCAATACACGAGGACAGAAAAGCAGGTAACGCAATCTGTGATGACTTGCGGACACCAATGCCTCCTAGTCTGACTGGAAGTGTAGCTTGGTTCCACTGCCCGTCTTCTAGAGTAAGGTTAAGTACTTTCGTAAAAATCTGCCTCAGAATACTGTCATATTCGTGCAGTATAAGGTTATCATATGAAGGTGCACATCTTAGGAAATATGTCAACCTGGGCAGACTCAAGCACTTTGTGAGAAGGTACAAGGCATCGTGGGTGTCCAGATTGCCTATTCGTTGTTCCATTCTCCTTAACACTTCCAATTTCTTCCTGAGAATTGTGTCAATGGCATTGCTTCCCAGAGGTGCTCCTAGCAAGACACTATTTGTGGGGGCAATGACTGCTGCTCCTGGTAGTTTTGATCTCACTGCATTTATCACTTGTTGGCTGACTGAGATGATTTCACATTTGGATGGATTCAGGATGAGACCCATTTCTTGTCTCTGTGTCATTACCTGTGTAAGGTCATGTAGGAGGGACTCCCTTTTTACCTGCTAGTGTGCCATCATCTAGGAACCAGATGTTCAGCTCGCTGGTCAGTCTGACTGTGATTTCCCTAACTGCTATACAGAAGAGAAATGGTGCAAGAGGATCTCCTTGTTGGACACCCTCCGATGATGTGATTTCATGCTCTCCAAAGAGAAGCATTGTTTCCTTGCTATACCCGGCTGAAACAAAAGGGAAGAGACCAGGGAAATGTTCTTGTACTGCTGCTAATACCACGTCTCTTTTCAGGAGATTGAACGCATTCTTGAAATCTAATTTTATCACTGCATTGTCCTCAGGCAGGTTGTTGATATACGCCCTTGTTGCATGAACCGCTGCTTCACTTCCTTGAGAGACCCCAAAGCCAAGCTGGTTTGGTTGAAGCATCATGGCTGCCTGTGCACGAACGAGTGGTATTGATCAATAACAACACTGCGACTAGCCAAGGACTCGAACCCATGCTGCTTTGGCCTGCCTCATGGTGGGCGAAAACCCATGACGTCTTAATCCACTGGACCATACAATCCATACAGTTCCGCTGGAACATACAATCCATACAGTTCCGAGCGCTCGCTCGCGCGCTCGTGTGTGTGTGTGTGTGTGTGTGTGTGTGTGTGTGTGTGTGTGTGTGTGCATGCATTCACATTATCAAGCAGACTGATGTTAATTAATTAGCATTAATAACATTATACCCTCCACCGTCTCAATGATATTCATCCTCTTCAGGAAGATGATTTACATCTCGTACTTTAATTCAACAGCAAGAAGCATTCACCTATCTTCCTTTGAAGCCTCACACCATGTATCAGAGGAGCCTCACACCATGTATCAGAGGAGCCTCACACCATGTATCAGAGGAGCCTCACACCATGTATCAGAGGAGCCTCACACCATGTATCAGAGGAGCCTCACACCATGTATCAGAGGAGCCTCACACCATGTATCAGAGGAGCCTCACACCATGTATCAGAGGAGCCTCACACCATGTATCAGAGGAGCCTCACACCATGTATCAGAGGAGCCTCACACCATGTATCAGAGGAGCCTCACACCATGTATCAGAGGAACTTACGTCAGCTAATTAGTATACAAATCTATTCACGATTTTCTTAGTACTGAATGATAGGAATGATAGGGATTCATGGCTCAGGTCTGCGAGACTTTTCTTTCAATGGTTCATTAATCAGCCGGGCTGTGATGGGTATGTGGTCCTGCGAGACGCTTGCAGCAACAGCCTGGTTGGCCAGGTGATAAGCAGGGTAGCCTGGCTTCAGGCAAGGCTCTGAGGGAACAGCATCTCTCGTAACCGGTGACAGGTACATCACAGGCACCGCTCAAAACTCATTAGTAATTTTTGCAAGCGATCAGAATCAGTAATGTGTTTGTGTTTAGTGATAATTGCCTACTATAAATGCTACGTATCGTCCTCATGAATGTGTATACCTGATATACATTGATATACACTAGCTATTGAAAATTTGGTTGCATATATGCATATATTAAAAGGTTTATATCAGTATAATATAGGGTTGTTGTGGCGTGTGATGTCATCCATAGCCTTCCAGTGATTATATTAATAGTTTTTATTTCACTATTTTATTCAGTATTGATATGAAAGGAATAACGCGCGCGCGCACACACACACACACACACACACACATACACACACACACACACACACACACACACATACACACACACACACACACACACACACACACACACACACACACACACACACATACACACACACACAAAGACAGGATGTTCCAGAGACTGGACACAGTAACAAGGGGACACAGTTGGAAGTTGAAGACACAGATGAATCAAAGGGATGTTAGGAAGTATTTCCTCAGCCACAGAGTAGTCAGGAAGTGGAATAGTTTGGGAAGCGATGTAGTGGAGTCAGGATCCATACATAGCTTTAAGCAGAGGTACGATAAAGCTCATGGTTCAGGGAGAGTGACCTAGTAGCGACCAGTGAAGAGGCGGGGCCAGGAGCTTGGACTCGACCCCTGCAACCTCAACTAGGTGAGTACACACACATACATACGCACACACATACACACACACACACACACATACACATACACACACAATACACATACATACACACACACAATACACACACACATACACACACACACAATACACACACACACACACACACACACACACACATACACACACATACACACACACATACACACACACACACACACACACACACACACACACACACACACACACACACACACACACACACACACACACACACACACACAGGCCCATATTGGAATATGTAGCACCAGTATGAAACTCACTCCTGGTTAAGCATGTCTAAAAATTAAAGAGAGTGCAAAGGTTTTCAACAGTACTAGTCCCGGAGTTAAGGGGTGTGTCCTATGAGGAGAGGTTAAGAAAGCCTAGGGAACGAATGAATTTGTCAGTTAAAAACAGAGTAGGGGAGTTAGTAGATGGGGAGCTAGAGGTATTGGGTAGATGGCAGGAATATTTTGAGGAACTTTTATGAATCGACGAAGAAAAGGATGCGGTCATTTCATGCACTGGCCATGGAGGTATAAAATCTTTTTGGAGTGAAGAAGAGCAGGATGTGAGTGTGGGGGAGGTGCGTGAGGCATTACGTAGAATGAAAGGGGGTAAAGCAGCTGGAAATGATTGTAACATGACAGAAATGTTAAAAGCAGGGAGAGATATAGTGTTGGAGTAGTTGGTATTTTTGTTTAATAAATGTATGAAAGAGGGGAAGGTACCTAGGGATTGGCAGAGAGCATGTATAATTCCTTTATATAAAGGGAAGGGGGACAAAAGAGTTTGCAAAAAATATAGGGTAATAAGTTTGCTGAGTATACCAGGTAAAGTGTATGGTAAGATTATTATTGAAAGAATTAGAGATAAGACAGAGATCAAGCAGGATTGCAGATGAGCAAGGAGGCTTCAGAGTGGGTAGGGGATGTGTAGATCAGGTGTTTACATTGAAGCATATATGTGAACAGTATTTACATAAAGGTAGGGAAGTTTTCATTGCATTTATGGATTTCGTGTATGGAAAGGTAGTAAGTTACTAAATGTTGTAAAGAGTTATTATAAGGATAGTGAGGCTCAGGTTAGGGTGTGTAGAAGAGAGGGAGACTACTTCCCGGTAAAAGAAGGTCTTAGACAGGGATGTGTAATGTCACCATGGTTGTTTAACATATTTATAGATGGGGTTGTGAAAGAAGTAAATGATAGGGTGTTAGAAAGAGGGGTGGGATTAAATTATGGGGAATCAAACACAAAATGGGAGTTGACACAGTTACTTTTTGCAGATGTTACTGTGCTTTTGGGAGACTCTAAAGAAAAGTTGAAAGTGAATATAGATAAGGGTAAGGGTATCAAACAATCTAGTTAAAGAAAAATTGGTTATCACATTGTTTATGTTTAAAGACATATTTTTTTCCGTTTATGCTAATGTAAAAATTAATTTTCACATTAGCATACACGGAAAAAAATATGTCTTTAAATGTAAACAATGTGATAACCAATTTTTCTTTATCTAAATTTTGTACGAAAAGAACCTTAGAAAACTTACCTAACCTTATTATAACAAGCGCAATTGAATTTACCCTAATCTTCAATAATTTAATAATAAACAAATACAATGAAATATATGTTTGTCGTCAGGTTCAGAATGATTTTTGCGAAATTATCGCATACACAATTTCGCTTGCCTTATTTGGCAAGAAGAGAGTTGCTAGTTAAGCCAAAATCACAAGTTTTATCTATTCTGCACGACATGCATATAACACGAAGACGTACTCTGATAACAGTTAGTTCCTGTTATATATATGTATATATATATATATATATATATATATATATATATATATATATATATATATATATATATATATATATATATATATATATATATATATATATATATATATATATGCTAATTTAACATAAAGCATATGATTTTGTCTTTACCCAAGGATCAACAAGGGTGGAGAAGACTTTCTTCAGCTTTTTAGCATCTGAGAGTTAATAACTCTGGATAAATCAAGATTCCTAACCTATGAGAATAAGCAACCCAGGATAATACAATATTTGTAACCCCGGGTAGGTTAATAACCCAGGATAATAAAACCCAATCTGTGAGGTTTATTTCCTTTGTATCTTTCACTTCCCCTCCAGGATGCGAACTGCAACAATCGACTAACCACTAAGTATCCCTGTACAACTGAGTGAACACGGGGCAGCTGGTGTTATGCGACTTACCCGTACGTACTACTTCGCCCATGACTGAACCTGGGGTTTCTTAATTATCAGCCAAAATCGCTACCACTCAGCTACTAAGTACATCACAGATGTTCTCAACCACAGCGTGAGTGGTGCAGCAGTCATAGTATGTGAGGTCTTGCCTCGTTAGTGTACCAAGATGTGTCTAGAAGGCGTAGTAACCATCGCTTCATTTGGGCAAGTGGTGCAGGCTGACCGTCGCCTTCTAAGTTAAGTCAAGTTAGCTCAGTAACTCTCCGCTGTGTCGAACAATCAAGCAGAGTGCCCAAGTCCGCTTTCTGACCTCTTTGGATGATCTCTAAATTGCTGATCTGTGTCTTCGTTATTGGTATATGGTTTTTCTTTATGGATCACTTTCCTATTTACTCTCCTTTCTTCCTTTCCTTATTCCTCCTTCCTGTCTTCCTCGTTTCTTCCCTATTCATTTTATTTTCACTCCTCGCTCTTCAGCTCTTGAAAACCCTCCGTCACTTCCTAGTAGGATTTCCGTTTTGTCCAATCTTCTCAATGAAAGTAAATAGCAGCAGTCTCTCTGAAAGCTTATTACAACTTGACTCTATGAAAGAAGAGACCATTGTCTCTTCAGTGAAGGGAAACAGAGCCACTCTCTCTGAAAGCGCATTATAAGTTATCTTTATGAGGCAAGCGATTCTGATTAAATGAAAAGTTCAAAACTGTGTTCGAACGCTTCACACACACACGCACACACACACACACACACACACACACACACACACACACACACACACACACACACACACACACACACACACACACACACATACACACATACACACATACACACACATACACACACACACATACACACACACACATGGGCTCAAAGAGGTTGAAGGGGAAACCTATGATGAAAGAATCCAGGGGGCGAAGAAAGCGATCGAAGGTATCTCGAAAGCAATAGGAGAGGGAGACATGACCCAGGTGGCAAATTTGCGAGGAATTGGGTGGTTTTCATGCAGAAGGAGATAGCCTGTCAAAGTAGTCTTCAAGACAGAATCAGCTCGAACCAGCGCCCTGCAGGAGAAAGCACGACTGAGGGACAAATCAGAATACCAGAGCGTGTACCTCGATCGCAACAGAACACAGGAGTACAAAAACGAAAGGAGGAACGGGAGGAACGATGAGGACGAGCAGAACCCAGACTCAAGTGGGAGGACAAATACACCCTACAGAGACACCCACAGAAGGACTCCAACCACAACAACTCCGAAGCAATTGAACAAACTAAACCAAAACCCGTACACTGTTCCCTCTGCCCCCACCCCCCACCACAAACCCCACCCACACTGTGAAAACCCCAACGCAGCTGAACAATCTCAACCAACACCCACACACTGTTCCCTCTGCCCCCACCCCCATACCCTAAACCCCACTGCCACAGCAGCTCCCTACGGGCGCTCTGCCCTCACCCCCCCCTCCACAAATCCCACCCACACCACAAACCCCCATAGGCCCCCCAGGGCTCCCACCCCCCAACCCCAATATTCTCCCAGGTCCACCGTGATAGACAAGAAGCTGAAGGTGTGGTACACAAACGCAGATGGAATAGCAAATAAATATGAGGAATGGCATGAAAGAATCAACGAGAAGTCCCCAGACATAATAGCAGTCATAGAAACGAAACTCACTTAGACAATAACAGATGCAGTCTTCCCACCGGGATATCAGATCCTGAGGAAAGATAGAAAGAGCAGAGGGGGAGGTGGGGCTGCACTGCTCATAAAAAAACGATGGAGTTTCGAGGAAATGGAGGGCATGGACGAGATTGGAGAAAGGGACTACATAGCAGGAACAATTCAATCTGGGGGACATAAGGTAGTCATTGCTGTCATGTATAACCCACCACAGAACTGCAGGAGGCCAAGGGAGGAATATGATGAGAACAACAGAGCGATGGTGGACACACTGGCTGAGGTGGCACGAAGAGCTC